>NC_088226.1:49747010-50109510 GCF_036934945.1 Oncorhynchus masou masou
GCCGAAGAGTTAGCAACAGCCACTGCAAACGAGGGTTAGGAAGGAACAGACAGAGTATACCGTCTACCACACAACGACATTACTACATTACTACTGTTTATCTTTGCAGCACATATCCATTGTGTGTTGTTGTGGCGTAGTCGAGGTTGATGAGCCGGTTGAGTCGTTCCCAGTCTGAAGGTGAAGTTTTACAAGGACACTGTTGTAGGAAGTAACTCAGCTCCCTCTCCCAGTGGGGATCACTCTGCCATGTTGCAGATGAGAGGATGATTCATGATTGACTGGCACAGAAGGAAAAGCCTTATTAATCAAGTGCCAGGAGAAGCGTGGTGCCATAATGCAAATGGGGTGTTAATTGAGTGTTGGATGGCTTTGAATAATGAGAGAGGCTTTTCAGACATCAATGCACATCACAACAATGGGGACAACAAATGTGTGAACAGTATACTGTACAATGTAGTATAATTCCCATAACACACAACAGCTTTTATATCACATTTGATGAACATGTGCCTCTAGACAGCTGGCTGTGATGGAAATGTGACGGCACTCTGAACTGTCATAGGGAAATCGTGGGGGAAAGTTGTTGGTAGCCTATTTATTTATAAATGGTGTATTTTTGAAAATGTTTTCATTTTGAGGAATTCCAGTAGCTCATGTATATTTGTGAAGCTTTGCTTAATGGTTTGTTTAATGGTTTGTTTAGACTGTATTGTTGGTTAGGGGCTCGTAAGTAAGCATTTCACTGTATTCGGCGCATGTGACTAATAAAATTTGATTTGAATAGATTTTCCCTCTATATTCCAGAATCGAGAAGCCTTTTGGAATGTCATGTTTCAATCTGCCATCTGAGTTCAGGGGTCTGTTTAAACCACTTCAGCTTCTGCTCTGAAATCCATAGGCTTAAAGAGCAATTCCACCACTTTTCAACCTCATTGTCATTATATCCAGCACAATGTCAGTGTGTACGTATGTGAAAACTGCACATTTCTACACTTTCAAAAAAAATGAAGCTAAAGTTCTACCCGATGGCATAATCAGAAACTCGTTTGGAAATCATTTACTTAAAAAAAACTTTTAATCCAACCCTATTATATCACAAATCACATTTCCAGTCACAGTTTTTAAGCGAGTAAAGTTATACCGTATTAAAAACATGACGACTGCTGTGATGGAAAAGGGTAGTTTCGGGACAATTTTATAAATGCTGACCAATATTTTGTTCTTTCGACATGGTGGGATCTTTTTGTGTCAGTAAAATGTATTATGCGAGAAATGTTGGCGGAAATGCCTAAATGCATAAATTGATATAATAACCATCATGCCAAAGTAAACATGATATGGTGTGTGGTCCTACCACTATGACTCGGGAAACTATGCAGATGAAATAAGCTTTGAGGAACTTCACAGGTTGGTGAAAGTGCACGGTGATCTTGAAGCTCCTTTCCAATAGATATCGAGGGTCTTAATCTAGCAACATAATGATCGATGCTTGACTGCCATTTCACAATAAAAATATTCTTGCTCTTATCCATAATAATCTCATAATGTAGACAAGCCTACCTGCACTGTATCTGAGAGCTGTTGGCTAGAGAAGCATATGCCAAGACCAGAGTAGTAACATTTTCTATTTAAGTTAACACAACCGTTTTTATGAAAATGTGATGGAAACACATTGAACTTTAGATTTTTATTTGGTTCATGAAAACTTAAGCAAACAAGTACATTTTGTATGCACTATGTCATCACACATTGACTTTTATACTGATTTACTATCCGCAACAAGTCCGTTTGGTGGAAAATACATTTATTTCTTTATGCACATTTTAGAATATTTGTATGAAAATCTGTCACCAATTGGATGGAAACCTACCTAGCTATTCAGAAGCACGTTTTAGGACCTTATCTTTTTAACCACAGATCATGGAAATGCTCTGTTTTCACACATGTTGGCACTGGTTTGGAGCTGGAAATAATAAATATGAGGATGAAAGTGGCGGAATTTCCCTTTAAAGCACAGCAGATGCTGCTTAGTTATATGTCAAGGAACATCTGGCATATACTTATCCATGTCCCTCATAGGAGACTCATTGAGTCATTAAGTTTGTACCATTAGAAAATGTACCAAAAAATATCAAGCACAGTAATGCTAGCCCCGGGTTTGTCTTAATTATACACCATCATCTTGCTAAATGAGCTTTGCTTTTGCATCCTGAGGGGAAACAGATCGACAAACAAAACATCTACCTTACTTCTGGCAGTCAAACACATTAATCAGAGATTCCTCTGGCTTAAGAAGGGCCTGATCGGGAAAGACAGCCTTAAGGGGCAAGAGATGCATGTCATCCAACCCTAAATTCAAGTTTCAAGTTTCATGTTTTAAAGTTACATGCACAAGTACAGTGAAATGCCATTTTTTTGCAACCTCTAAACCCAACAATGCATTGATCAATATCAATGAAGTACTAAAAAAGGGTCAGTTCCAATACCATATCTACAATGAGCAAGGATACTAGAGTTATAGAGCTAGATATGTATAGGGGTAAGGTGACTACTGTAGACATCAGGATGTATTATAAACAGAGTAGAAGCAGCATAAATTAAGATTGTGTGTGTGTGTGTGTGTGTGTGTGTGTGTGTGTGTGTGTGTGTGTGTGTGTGTGTGTGTGTGTGTGTGTGTGTGTGTGTGTGTGTGTGTGTGTGTGTGTGTGTGTGTGTGTGTGTGTGTGTGTGTGTGTGTGTGTGTGTGCGTGTGTGTGTGTGTGCAGAGTCAGTATCAATGTGTGTGCATGTAAAATAAATACAAGGGTCAACTCAGATAGTTAGAATATTCATAGCACACAATTACTAAATCCAATTTGTGACTTTACAAATTGGTTGGATGCATTTGCTGTTTGTTTTGGTTGTGTATCATATTATTTTTGTGCCCAAAAATGAATGAATAGTAAATAATGTATTGATTCATTTTGGTGTCACTTTTATTGTAAATAAGAATAGAATATGTTTCTAAACACTTCAACATTAATGTGGATGTTCCCATGATTATGGATCATCCTGAAAGAATCGTGAATAATGATGAGTGAGAAAGTTACAGATGCACAAATATCACCCCCTCCCAACAATGCTAACCTCCCCTGTTATTGTAATGGTGAGAGGTTAGCGTGTATGATACTGGGTTTTTGTGTCTATAAGTTTCTCACTCATCATTGTTCATGGTTTATTCAGGATTATCCCTAATCACAAACTAGATGTAGTCATTGTGTGCTATACACATGGGACCAAATACTTGTCACTACTTTAATACACATATACGCTGAGTATACAAACTATTAGGAACACCATTTCCATGACATAGACTGACCAGGTGAATCCAGGTGAAAGCTATGATCCCTTATTGATGTCACTTGTTAAATCCACTTCAATCAGTGTAGATCTTTGGGATGAAATAGGTTAATCCTTAATCGGTGTAGATCTAGGAGATGAGATAGGTTAAAGAAGGATTTTTAAGCCTTGAAACAAGTGAGACCTGGATCATTTATGTGTGCCATTCAGAGAGTGAATGGGCAAGACAAAATATTTATATGCCTTTGAACGGGGTGTGTCAAAAACCACAACGCTGCAATTATACATGTAATGCTTTTATTATAAAAGTGCATTTTTATGGTGAAAATTATTCCCCGAACTTGAAACTCACGTGTTGCTTAAATATGCCAGTTAGGCTCTACACCCCTTGTAAAACGGATTAATGTGCTTCATTTTAAGAAGTTATTATGGTCACTTTAGTTCTGATACAAACCTTATTAACACCTTGTAGGCCTATGGACTAGGCTAGATGAGGTGTGTGACTATGATTTGAAAAAGTCAGCAACAAAAAAAGCATTGTGTCTTATGCTGGGCATCAATCACAAGTGACAATATATAATTCAAAAGATAGGCTAATATTGTCACCCATCAGAATATTCTTGATATAATCTTGTCTTTACATATACTAAATAATATATGTGTGACATTTGTTATGATTTAGAATCAATATCATGCACCTGTATCAAAATAGGGGCAGAGGGAAAAAATACATGTCATCTATACACTTAAATAGCGAATGGAGGACACCTTTCCCCATGGTTTATTTTCTTACCAGCCATGTCGGCTATATTCATGTTGTAAATATAAGCAATGTGCTTAATATTAGGAAAGTTGAGAAATAAACATAGTAGGTCTAGTCTATAGAAATCTGATGGGATCCTTGTCTATTGATTAGCGGCCATCACTCTGTTTTCTCCCACAATTGCATAGCCTAAAGAAATGTTGCGCAACATGAGCTCATGGGCTCTCAGGAAGTGTTTGATTCGATTTTTGAATTTGCATTGATGTCAGAGTGATTAGAGGGACAATAGAGTGTTGAGTACCAGGCAGTTACCAAGTTTGGTAGGTTACTAATGACCAGCAGCAGCATCAGAGCTTGGAGAAGCCTCATTACCGTGACTAAACGGTAATGTGGAATTTGACTGGCTTCATGACTCGTGACCCCCGGTGTAGGGGAAATATGGTCACTGCAACAGAGCGAGTTACAGGTACTTCCTGTTTCAGCTTCTGCTTGTAAATAAAAAACAAAGTACGGAGTCATGATCTGATTTGCCAAATGGCGGATGAGGGAAGGCCTTGTATGCTTGCTTGTGGGTAGAGCAACAGTGGTCTAGGATTTTATCGCCCCTAGTGGCGAAGGAGACGTGTTGACGGAAGTTGGGCATTACGTGTCTTAATGACTCAGAATTCAAATCGCCAGCGACAAGGAAGCAGCCTCCGAATGTAAGTTTTCCTGTTTGTTTTTAGCCTCGTTCAGTTCATTAAGTGTCAGCTTGTTATATTTCTTGTCCTGAGGTGGGACGTAGACTACAGTCATTATAACAGCTGAAAACTCCCTCAGGAGGTTGAAGGGTCAATATTTGACCATCAGGTATTCCAAGACGGGTGAACAACGCGTCAAGACTACCATTACGCTTGAGTCAGAACACCATTTGTATTGTTCATGAAGAAGCACACCCCTCCCTCTCTCGATTTCTCTGACTACTGTCCTGTCTGCTCAGTGAATTGGGAATTCATCGAGTTGGATAGCCATGGGGGGTATCTTGTCCACAAGCAATGTTTCAGAAAAGCTGAGAATATTGCAGTTACGAGAGTCCCGTTGGTAGAACATCCGAGAATCGGAGGTCATCAATCTTTTCATCAAGTGACTGGCCAATAAAATGGAGGGAAAGGGTATGCGGTTTTCCCTTCACGTTAATCTCGACAGGATTCCCCTTCTCTTGCCTCTGTAACTCCAACGTTTCCTCTTGGGTACCTCGACAATTGGGTCGGAATTACAGAAAGAGCTCAGAGCAGTTGAGTCGAAGTCGAAGTTGAAGTTGGAATTTGAATGAGTGGTATTCAGTAATGGGTTTTATTGGATTGAATTTAGAGAAGGAACTGCTGATCTGATGTTCAATGGTTAATGTTGTTTATAAGAATGATAGCGGATACATTTAGGGAAAATATAGTAAAAATAAACGTAAAAAATTCACAAAATAGCCAAGTTGGGTTAACGCTTGCAAAATGGCAGCTATCCAGTACAACACAATCTTAACCTGAAGGTAGTTCCATATGGGAGGCAGGATATTAAGGGACTTAACGCAGGAACACATCCTTAATTCACTGTTAAAAATCGTATGAATGGAGTAATGATGAATAAACAATTTACTAATCCCTTAAAAATCCTTTATTATGTGAAGCCATTATGAAGTGCAACCAGAAAGTCCTCATAGGAGAGAGCACCTAAACAAAGAGACGCCAAACAGTGTCCATGTATGGTGTTGACACTTCCTAATGAAGAAACCTAAACGCAAGCCCAAGCCTTGTAATATTGGTGAGCTTTGCATCTGGGCCGAGGCTGTTATTGACTGTAACAGGAGTAATAAATCATGGGAGCAGCACAGTGTGAACAGCCCACTGCCTTAGCTAATGTGTGCATTTGCAATCTGCTTTCAGGTCACCAGTGCAGTGGAGCACACTGACTCAGATGCAATAGTAACCACAACATACCGGTCCCCACTTCCTCAGGTGGTGAATTTGCACCAATTAATATTAGTGCACATAAAGATAAAGGCAAATTCATCTATATATTTTTTTTAAGTAGGTTAATTCTTGAGCCATATTTTGACAGTAAAATATAACAATAATAGCCTAGTTGTCAACCCAAAATTAATGACAATTACTGGATTAGGTTTCATATCAAAATACTATGGTATATCTCGATTCATGCATTCCTGTTTGGAAATCTTTGAAGTAATAACTTCTTAATAAACCACTGTGAATTACTTTATACGTTGATTTATCATTAACACTTTACTTGGATCCATCTGTAGATGCTCTATAGACTACCTCTCTTATCCTACCTCATTTGCACATGCTGTATATAGATTGTTCTACTGTATTATTGATTGTATGTTTGTTTATTCCATGTGTAACTCTGTGTTGTTGTATGTGTTGAACTGCTTTGCTTTATCTTGGCCAGGTCGCAGTTTCAAATGAGAACCTGTTCTCAACTAGCCTACCTGGTTAAATAAAGGTGAAATAAAAAATAATAAAATATCTACAGACTGTCAGTAACATTTAATCTAACTACAATATATACTAACCCTAGCCACAACCCTAACCTCAACCCTTATCCTAACCCTAAACTAAATTAACCTTCGCATTTTAATTGTTTAACTTGATCACATTTTAGTTAGTTTTGATCAGCGTATTCATGATTAGAATGAGCATTATACCGGGTACCGCATGACAAGAGGTTTTGTACGCACAAACCAATTGCAGGCATGCGTCCATGAACTGTAACATGTTCCTTTCCTTTCACAGATGATCAACAATCGAGACAACGGGCTAACGTCGCTAGCCACACATACATACAATTAATACGTGTTTTTGACCTTTACACAATGTCTTCCTTCGTTGTAAGGCATGGCTTTAGATCAAGTGATGGAGGACATAGGATGATAGTCACAGGGTGCGACCAAATAATGGGCTGGTGCCGCCAACTAAAAAAGAGGAAACGTTAGTCTGGAGCAAATGCACACACACACTTCATGCACACACACACTTCATGCACACACACACTTCATGCACACACAGACATTCACTCTCTCCTCACTCCCTGTCCACCCATTTAGTCCAACGCAGAGTTCACTTGAAGGTGGACTGAAGGTGCCATTTACTGGCAGGCATTGACATTCCATCACATGCTGGCATTACAATCAAATGGAGCACTCAACCAAACTCATTGGTTCGACATCAACGCACTTTGCCCCCTGCTACACAAGGAAACAAGGAGTGTTGACATTTTATACATCCAACTCCTCTTTGTTAATTTGGCTCTGCATAAGAGTGTGCTAGTCCACTGCATTTAGGGGCTTTACACCATCTCCTGCCATGACATTGAGGTTAAAGGATCATTGGTATGAGACATACAGTACATGAACAGCATTTGTCTGAGGTCACTGATGATGATGACCGAGTTCCTGTCTGACCGAGTTTCTGACCCTACCAAGCAAAAGGCAGTATCTACTCATTTGGTCGAAAATTTGTTAATGTCATTTTTGCTACATTAAATACATGCTTAATCATGTGGACAAGTATCCTGCCTCTATTGTATTGTGTTTAGCAGAAAATGGGGGTCATGTTAGCAGTATAAAGTTACTGTGAAACCAAGGTAAATAAAAGCAATTTTTCACAGTTCCACGCTATGGACAGTTACTGCCTTTTTGCTTGGTAGGGCAGTTTTGACTCCTCAGTTTTCTCAGGCAGTCTCTCACCTGTAAAAGTGAACTGTAAAAGTACAGGATAACCTATTAGACAACTTTTTTTTAAATTCAGGAACTGGTACACTCTTCGGCTGATGCTTTTGCAACAGCTAATTGGGATCCTAATAAAATAAAATAAAAATATCCTATTGAAGAACCCTTTGACAAACTATGTTTGGTTCCAGGTAGAACCCTTTTCGGTTCCATGTAGAACCCTTTCCCCAGAGGGTTCTACATAGAACCCAAAAGAAGGTACTACCTGGAACCAAAGAGGATGGAAGAACCTTTCTGGAAACCTTTTTTTAAGTGTACAGTGTACTCAGTATATAGAAGTAGAATCCAGTCAAAGAAGAACATAAAGTAAGCATGCTTTAGACAAGGACATACTGTAATGTAAGCCTATCTTCCTGTGTTCGTCAATGACGCATCTTTAACAGTTAGCTGTTTCTAGAGATTCAATTGAGTCACTTGGGATGTCATTCGGTGAAAGGATAAAGTGGAGGACAGAGCTGAGATGAGATCTGAGGACAAATGCCATGCTAAACCTGAACAGAGGCATTACAGGTAATGAGTCACCCAATCTCAGATAATAGTTGGTACTACTGACCATACAGCCTCCTGGCTATCAGCTAAGCGGGTCCAGGAGGTAAAATTAAACTAATCCTCTCCATTCCTGACGACTCACCATAAATTTAATTCCACAGCTCTATCGATTGCTACATACATTCTGTCTGAAACTTCCATCCTAGAAATCGTTTGTGAGATGTACAAAACAAATTCATCAGGGATTGGAACATCTCTAACAAATCCAGCCAATCATAGTATCAGCTGATAATGTTATCATGTAGGCTAGGGCTGGCACAACCCATTGGTTACTGAGACCACACACACACACACACACACACACACACACACACACACACACACACACACACACACACACACACACACACACACACACACACACACACACCACCGTCTGAGAGTATGGTTAAACTCCAGAGACATGAAATGGATCTATTAAACATGAATACGCATTTGCTATCCTCTAAGCAAGCAAACCACATTGTTCACTAAAAGAGCATTTTTCTTACATACTGTATATCCTGTATGTTCTTACATACTGTAGAGAAGCAACCATATAGAAATGAGGGATTGTTATTTATTGAACAGAATCACTAAAAGAAGAAAATAACATGTTCAACTGCAATGATTTAAAATGGCGCCAGAGAGGATGTCTGACGATTTACGTGCTCCTAACCAACTGTGCTATTTTGTTAGATTTTTGTGTTGTTTGTAACTATTTTTAAAATTATTTTGTACATAATGTTGCTGCTAATGCCTCTTATGACCGAATATAACTTCTGGACATCAGAACAGCGATTACTCACCTCGAAACTGGAAACGAGTCTGACGAGCCTGAAACGAAGGATATACTGCTTTCCCGGGAACAGGCCCAAATCCCCGTGACGAAAAGACTGAGAAAAGGGGTGATGAGGTCGGGGGGCATTCTGAGAATTAGTTGAAGAGCGCGTAAACTCCCACTGCCGTTTGTTCTATTGGCAAACGTGCCATCATTGGAAAATAAAATCGATGACATACGATCAAGATTATCCTACCAATGAGATGTTTCACCGAGTCGTGGCTGAAAGACGACAAATATATAATATAGAGCTGGCAGGATTTTCAATGCACCGGTAGAACTTGGGCGGCAGGGTAGCCTAGTGGTTAGAGCGTTAGACTAGTAACCAGAAGGTTGCAAGTTCAAACCCCTGAGCTGACAAGGTACAAATCTGTTGTTCTGCCCCTAAACAGGCAGTTAACCCACTGTTCCTAGGCCGTCATTGAAAATAAGAATTTGTTCTTAACTGACTTGCCTAGTAAAATAAAGGTATAAAAATAAAGAACAGAGCAGCTACGTCTGGTAAGACGAGGGGTGGGAGGTGTGTCTATTTGTCAATAACAGCTGGCTTGCCATGTCTAATATTAAAGAAGTCGCAAGGTATTGCTCACCTGAGGTAGATTACCTTATGATGAACTGTAGACCACACTACCTACCAAGAGAGTTCTCATCTATGTTATTTGTAACTGTCTATTTACCACCACAAACCCATGCTGGCACTAAGACTGAAGGCCATAAGAAAACAAGAAAATGTTCATCCATAAGCAGCGCTCCTAGTGGCCAGGGACTTTAATGCAGGCAAACTTCAATCTGTTTGACCTCATTTCTGCCAGCATGTCACATGTGCAACCAAAGGAAAAAAAAAACTCTAGACCACCTTTACTCCACACACAGAGATGCATACAAAGCTCTCCCCTGCCCTCCATTTAGCAAATCTGACCATAATTATATGCTCCTGATTCCTGCTTACAAGCAAAAACTAAAGAAGGAAGTACCAGGAACTACCAACTAAATACGGAAGCGGTCAGATGATGTGGATATTACGCAACAGGACTGTTTTGCTAGCACAGACTGGAATATGTTCAGGGATTCATCCAATGGCATTGAGGAGTATACCACCTCAGTCATCGGCTTCATCAATAAGTGCATCAACATCGTAGTCCCCACAGTGACCGGAAATACATATCCCAGCCAGAAGCCATGGATTGCAGGCAACATCCACACTGAGCTAAAGGCTAGAGCTGCCGGTTTCAAGGAGCGAGACACTCATCCAGACTCTTAAAATACATCTTCTATTCTCTCAGACGAACCATCAAACAAGCAAAGCGTCAATACAGGATTAGGATTGAATCCTACTACACTGGCTCAGACGCTCGTCTGATGTTGCAGGCCTTGAAAACTATGATGAACTACAAAGGGAAACCCAGACGCGATACTACCAGACGAGCTAAATGCCTTTTATGCTCGCATCGAGGCAAGCAACACTGAAGCATGCACGAGAGCACCAGCTATTCTGAACGACTGTGTGATAATGCTCTCGGTAGCCAATGTGAGCAAGACCTTAAAACAGGTCAACATTCAAAAAGACGCGGGGCCAGACAGATTAACAGGACATGTACTCAAAGCATGCGCAGACCAACAGGTAAGTGTCTTCACTGACATTTTCAACCTCTCCCTGGCCGTGTCTGTAATACCTACATGTTTCAAGCAGACCACCACAGTCCCTGTGCCCAAGGAAGCCAAAGTAACCTGTCTTCACTGACATTTTCAACCTCTCCCTGGCCGTGTCTGTAATACCTACATGTTTCAAGCAGACCACCACAGTCCCTGACCACCACAGTCCCTGTGCCCAAGGAAGCCAAAGTAACCTGCCCCTTAGCACTCACATCGGTAACCGTGAAGTGCTTTGAAAGGCCGGTCATGGCTCACATCAACAGAATTCTCCCGGATACCCTAGACCCACTCCAGTTCACAATACCGCCCCAACAGATCCACAGATGACACAATTTCAATCACACTCCACACTGCCCTGTCCCACCTGGACAAAAGGAACACCTATGTGAGAATGCTGTTCATTGACTACAGCTCAGCGTTCAACATCAAAGCTCATCACTAAGCTAAGGACCCTGGGACTAAACACCTCCCTCTGCAACTGGATCCTGTACTTTCTGACAGGCTGCCCCCAGGTGGTAAGGGTAGGCAACAACACGTCTGCCACGCTGATACTCAACACTGGGGCCTCTCAGGGGTGTGTACTTAGTACCCTCCTGTACTCACTGTTCACCCACAACTGCGTGGGCAAACATGACACCAACACCATCATTAAGTTTTCTGATGACACAACAGTGATCACCGACAATGATCACAGGCAATGATGAAATAGCCTATAGGGAGGAGGTCAGAGACCTGGCAGTGTGGTGCCAGGATAACAACCTCTCCCTCAATGTGAGCAAGACAAAGGACTACAGGAAAAGGCGATTCCAAACAGGCCCCCATTAACATTGACAGGGCTGTAGTGGAGCGGGTCGAGAGTTTCACATCACCAAAATACTATGATGGTCCAAAACACACCAAGACAGTCGTAAAGAGGGCACAACAACACCTTTCCCCCTCAGGAGACTGAAAATATTTGTCATGGGTCCCCAGACCCACTGAAAAAGTTATACAGCTGCACTATCGAGAGTATCCTGACTTTTTGCATCACCGCCTGGTATGGCAACTACTCGGCATCTGACTGTAAGGCGCTACAGAGGGTAGTCGGGACAAGCTTCCTGCCATCCAGGACCTATATAATAGGCGGTGTCAGAGGAAATACCCAAAAATTGTCATAGACTCCAGTCACCCAAGTCATAGACTATGTTCTCTGCTACCCTACGGCAAGTGGTACTGGGTGCCAAGTCTTGGAAGAAAAAGGCTCCTCAACAGCTTCTACCCCCAAGCCATAAGAATGCTGAACAATTAATCAAATGGCCACTGGACCATCCCCCCCCCCCTCCATTTGTTTTGTGCACTGCTGCTACTCGCTGTTTATTATCTATGCTGTCACTTCATCCCTACCTACATGTACAAATTACCTTGACTGACCTGTACCCCCGCACATTGACTCAGTACCGGTACCCCCTGTAAAAACCATTTTGTCGCATGTGACAAATACAGTTTGATTTGAGTAGATTTGAGATTCATCTTTAAGTGTGGGTTGATCTCCTTGAAATACAGATACCCTGAGACCTTGAAGCCCAAGCCTGTCCACACATGTCCAAATTCCAATTTGTAAGACAAACAACCATGAAGGCAATGCGGGCGCTGGTCGGAAAATGTGCTGGGGGAAAACATTTGTGCAAGGTCTGTTCTGACTAGAGATGCGCAATGTCTTCATACTTGATCTGGGGAAACACTCGGGAAGTGCTTGGGTTCAGTTGAAGAGAGAAGTTTGTCTGCTCAGTAAAGCCTGAAACATAAATTGTCCACAAGATTGAAATGGGCTACTTCTTAGGCGAATTAACAAAGAGGCGAAGCACACTTCAATTCAAACTGTTGTTAGAAAATAAAACTTGTTAGAAAATAATTTGAAATTGAAACACAGCCTATTGATAATTAGCAGGCAGCATTCATTGGTTTGAGGGCAGCGCAGGTAACTATCCTGTTGCGTAATATTCACATTTTGGAACAGTGAGAGCATTGACATCACGCACATGAAAAAACTCATGCAGGGTCGACAGATATAGATATTTGGAACTCACGTGAAAAGGTTAAGGTTTAGGATTGGATTAAAACTTAAACAACTACACTATTAAGTTTAGGTATTCATTCCAAATGGATAAGGTAATGGTTAAGGTTTAGGATAGGGCTAAAGCAAAAAAAAAGTATCTACCACTTGGATTGAAGACGCGAACCTCGGAAGGACGAATCTGAGCAGGAAGATCAACCCACTTCAAAATGTTTTGTTTGGAGCATTTTCGAAATTTAACATTTGGAGAAAAGTGGATAAAGTTATTTAATTTTGTATTGATTTGGGTTTAGGGCTTCCATATTAAAGCCTTACTTCAGAAAACCTTTTTGCTTAGAGTTCTAACACAAGGGTCTCCAATGAAGATGAATAAGCAAGAGAAATAAATGGCCCCCAAAAAATCTATGCTTAGAATAACTTACTTCTTTGATGTGAAATATATGCCTGTCCCCATGTTGGTTTGCCATGTCTTATTTTTGCTAAATTAAACGGGAGAGAATGGTAATGTCCTTACCATTTCTTTATTAAAAAAATAATAACAGTATGTGCAGTTTAAACATTTCCATTGAGATGCAGAATCAGCTAGGACTTTTGTGCGACTGTGTTGGAGGATCTAATCTCCCTACAGGCCATTGTACACCAGCAATGGCACAGATCATCCCAAAATTTGAGCATTATAATTATGCAAAGGGTAAAAAAATTGGACAGAGAAAAATATATCATTATAGCAGACAAAAGAGCTCTCTTATTGCTTTCAAGTCAGAGATGAGACGATGTACCAAATGAAGCCATTTGTGGTGGCATAACCTGTGGCTAGCTTTTTCTATGGCAGTCTGTTCTTGTATTAGTTCTAACTCTTAAACTCTCGACATTTCAGTAATAACTTTATTTCAAAGCTTCGAGAAATACATTTCAAAGTGTCTGGGATAAGAGAGGAGGAAATAATTGATTTTGCACTGATCAAGCGATGTAGCTCCAGAAAGTGGTTACACAGAGTCATATTTTTTAAAAGAACATGGAAAGAGATGATACATACAGGAGGAAAGGTGACCAGTCAGAGCTCAGAAATGACACATTTGATCATGTCAGATAAGCATATGAGGAGAATAACTTGCAGTTTCTTTGGAGAGTAATAGCTTACTCTAATCGTGTACAGTATCTCTATGGTGCTGCAGACATCACCATTTTTGCAATACAACTTCTGAATCTCCAATGTGTTATTAAAGTTCAGATGGGAGGGAGACAGCCAGTAAGTATGCAGTAGGCCCACAGAACTCTGCAGGGTTTTAAACTGTGCCATATCCTGGGCACTTAAGCCTCTTTGTGGCACCTATTACATTCAGCCAATTAATACAAGCTTTGATGCAGACATAAATGTATTCTAGTGCATATTGTACCATTACCATTTCACTGTTGAAGCAAAAACTGAACATTGATATTTACAGTCAGCCTTTTGAAAAAGTTAATTCAATTAAAATGACTGGGTGTTCCTGAACTCATCTTACATGTTCACTTTGACTATAAACTCAGCAAAAAAAGAAACGGCCTCACATGAGGGAGGAGAATGTCTTCCCTGTAACGCACAGTGTTGAGATTGCCTGCAATGACAACAAGCACAGTCCGATGATGCTGTGACACACCGCCCAGACCATGACGGACCCTCCACCTAAAAATCAATCCCCAGAGTACAGGCCTCGGTGTAGCGCTCATTCCTTCGACGATAAACGCGAATCCGACCATCACCCCTGGTGAGACAACACCTCGACTCGTCAGTGAAGAGCACTTTTTGCCTGTCCTGTCTCGTCCAGCGACGGTGGGTTTGTGCCTTTAGGCAACGTTGTTGCCAGTGATGTCTGGTGAGGACCTGCCTTACAACAGGCTTACAAGCCCTCAGTAGCCTCTCTCAGCCTATTGCGGACAGTCTGAGCACTGATGGAGGGATTGTGCATTCCTGGTGTAACTCGGGCAGTTGTTGTTGCCATCCTGTACCTGTCCCGCAGGTGTGATGTTCGGATGTACCGATTCTGTGCAGGTGTTGTTACACGTGGTCTGCCACCGCAAGGACGATCAGCTGTCCGTCCTGTGTCCCTGTCTTAGGTATCTCACAGTACAGACATTGCAATTTATTTCCCTGGCCACATCTGCAGTCCTCATGCCTCCTTGCAGCATACCTAAGGCACGTTCACGCAGATGAGCAGGGACTCTGGGCATCGTTCTTTTGGTGTTTTTCGGAGTCAGTAGAAAGGCTTCTTTAGTGTTCTAGGTTTTCATAACTGCGACCTTGATTGCCTGCGTGGTAAGCTTTTAGTGTCTTAACAACCTTTCCACAGGTGCATGTTCATGAATTGTTTATGGTTCATTGAAAAAGCATGGGAAAAGGTTGTTAATAAATAATGAAGATTTGTGAAGTTATTTGGATTTTCACGAATTGTCTTTGAAAGACAGGGTCCTGAAAAAGGGACGTTTCTTTGTTTGCTGAGTTGATCAATTACACTGAACAGAGAAAGATGATGGAGATGGTAGGAGAAAGGCCTAAGTACATGAAAATTGTAAATACATTTGTAAATACATTTGGTTAAAAACACCTCAGAGTGAAACACTAAAACTATCCAATAATCAGTAACACTGTGTAACGACCGTTGGTGGAAGAAGGTGAGGACCAAGATGCAGCGTGGTAAGTGTTCATCATTATTTTAATAAACTGAACACTAAATACAACAAGGAACAAAAGAAACAACAGAAAAAGTTCAGTCAGGTGCAAAACACACTAAACAGAAAATAACTACCCACAACCCATAGTGGGAAAACAGGCTGCCAAAGTATGGTTCTCAATCAGAAACAATGATTGACAGCTGCCTCTGATTGGGAACCATACCAGGCCAAAACCAGAAAAACAAAACATAGAACAAAAACATAGAAAAAAGAACATAGGACGCCCACCCTAGTCACACCCTGGCCTAACCAAAATAGAAAATAAAAAGCCTCTCTACGGCCAGGGCGTGACACACTGGCCCCTTATCACCTTACCAAAATTAACCTAACTCTATCGGGTTGTGTGCCTTGCTTGTTTAATACAGTTTTTACATTAGGTAAAACAATCAAACAATGCTAATATAAAATGATTCTTGAACCAATGCTTGCGACATTGGAGAAGACAACAAATGTTCCGGTTTTACAAGCCCTGGTCCTGCTTGTGAATGTTAAATCAAAGCAACAACCCCAGTGTTTTGTTTTCAGAACATAAATTACTACCAAGGATCTCCTTCTTAATCAACCTAAGCACACAGCACTAATAAAACATGATAGTATTACAGTAAAGCAATCCAGGAGAACACTTTGCATGTCATATAAAATGTCATACTGTGGTAAAATAAATAAATAACTCAGCCATTAAAGTCATTCATTCAATCACAAAGGAACACAGTGTGCCCTATAACACCACTGGATTGATGTTCCAATAATTTCCCAGCCGAAATAGATGTCACAGTAAGCATAAAGATAAAAACAGTCTCTCCCTCTACCTGTCTAATGGACTAACATCACACAAACCCCTAACCTGTGCCCAAGCAAATACATATTCACATTTAACAAACTGTACCTATACCCTGCATACACACAGTCCCATAAAACATTCATGTACACAGTCAGCCAAATATTGCCTGTTAGAAGTGTCAGGGAGAGCAGGTAGTTGGATTTTCTGATTTTTTTCCTAGCCTGTAA
Organism: Oncorhynchus masou masou; assembly: GCF_036934945.1. Taxonomy (NCBI): domain Eukaryota; kingdom Metazoa; phylum Chordata; class Actinopteri; order Salmoniformes; family Salmonidae; genus Oncorhynchus; species Oncorhynchus masou. Next base: position 49,763,692 of record NC_088226.1, read on the forward strand.
CACACAACTTTCCTCAGGCCCAGTTCAGTTTGATGGGTCTATGAAAGTAGCTTTGCCTGCCCCTTGAGTTCCCTAAAAAGTAAGTGACCTAAGCCAAGCAGGAGTAATTACCTCCATCGTTCACCAGAGATGTATAATTTCCGTAGCACCTGACTATTCCTGGAGTTGCCAAAACTGTGATTGATGGTTTATAAAACCTTTTTTACAGTTCTGACATTTGTGTGAAACAAGCAGGTCTGAACTGTCCATCTGGTGTACCTGTCACCTTGGCCCCCTTCCCCAAAGTCCTCCACCATTCTTGATCTGCTTTGATCATGGCTCTTTAGGGAAAGGGCAGGAACCTGAAAGATTAATGCTTTCTCAGGGCACATCACAGGCGACTCCTCCCCGCTTTAATCACTATCAACAGCACATTGTAAATGCAGAGAGTGTGCCAAGCTGCTTACAAGCACAACTGTCACCAATGTCATATCCACCCACTGTGCTTCCTGCAGGGGTACTTAGTCCCTTCTCTCCGTGAGGCACAGAGCAGTGCTACTGTCAACTTGCTCTCACAGCCTCATGTCAGAATTAGATGTTCATCCATGTTTCTCAAATTTATATGTAGCAAGCATCAAATTTAGAAGTGTTTAATTAAGGATAAGCTATAATTCTAAACTTTTAAGGTTAGGTTCAAGCATTAACTCCAAAATTTTAAGGTTACATTTAAGCAGACGCTATTACCCAGAGTGACTTACAGTAGTGAGTGCATACATTTTCATACTGGTCCCTCATAGGACTCGAACCCACAACCCGGCCATTGCAAGCACCATGCTCCACCAACTGAGATACAAGGATACATGTTAGGAAATAACTCCGCAAGTTATGGATTAAGGTGTTGATAGGCTTAAAACAAAAATCTCAAAAATAACTTTCTACAGGTGGATTTTAAACTGCAACCGTTGGAATTAGAGGCAGATGCCTATCCACCACCTCCACTCAAAAACCCTTGAAAAATTGAAGCCTACTTGAAACTAACAGCACTCACTGTTACCCCTAGTGGCCGGTTTCCACATAATCTTCCGACATCCTCAGACAAGGATGGACATCGAATACTGACTTGTATCACGGTTGACCTGGCTGGCTACTTTACCTCTGATGAAAGAGGGAGGAAGATGCTAAATATGTATCTCTTTATCAGAACGCTTGTTGTGGATGTTTCCTTTAACAAAAATAAAGCAAAGGTCACAGCTTTTCACCCGGAACACAAATTAATTGATTGTTGTGTTTACACCAAGATATAGGGTGACAATCTCAGCTAGTGTTTAGTATCACAATGATAAAGCCAGTACACTATTGATGTGTCCAGTAAACTGCAAAACACACTATGTGAAAATAAACACTGGTTTAGCATATGCATATCAGGAATCAGACCCAAGTGCAGACGGTGTGAAGTAACAATGTTCATTGTAACAACAGGGGCAGGCAAATGACAGGTCAAGGCAGGCAGGGGTCAATAATCCAGAGCAGAGGCCAAGGTACAGGACAGAAGGCAGGCTCAAGGTCAGGCCAGGCAGAGGTCGATAATCCAGAGGTGGAGCAAAGGTACAGGATGTCAGGCAGGGTCAGAGACAGGCAGTGGTCAGGTGGGCGGGTACAGGGTCAGGACAGGCAAAGGTCAAAAACCAGGAGGATGAGAAAAAGAGAGACTTGGAAAAATGCTGGTAGGCTTGAAGAAACAAGACAAACTGGCAACAGACAGACAGAAAACACAGGTATAAATACACAGGGGATAATGGGGAAGATGGGTGACACCTGGAGGGGAGTAGAGACAAGCACAAGGACAGGTGAAACAGATCAGGGCATGACAATACTTTCCTATGAGCTGCTTCTTCTTGGTGGTAGAGATAGACTTAGGTGACCTCTACACTACACGTTTGCATGATTATTATTGTATATTTTTTTAACATCTCATTTACAAGCAGTTATTGGCGCAGTAAAAAATGTGACTGGGTAGATAAGGTTTGACTGCAGATTAAGGGTCATTACCAATACCATTTGCACAGGTAGGCACTCCCATTCATATCATTGCAAGGACTAACACCATGCCATATCTTGATTTCCCAACACTGAATATAACACTATAAATTAAAATGGCCAATTAGGTTTCTTACAGCTTGGTGAGAGCATGGTGGTCCTATAGTATGGTTATTTGGCATGCAACCTTCTGACAACTTTCTGGGAATGGTGCAAGATAGTTGCTTGGCTTTGGAACATTCTTAGCTTATTTAAGGAACTTGAAAAAATATGCATGTTACTTCTTTGGTATTTCAATAGTTTCCTAAAAGTTTAAATAAACATGGTTACATTTAATTTCAATTTGCTAATTTACTCAATGTTCTCCAACTGGTTTGAATATTCAGAAAACTTTAAGAAACAACATTCTACTGTGGGAATTTCAGTACCTCAGCACAACATTTCCTACAGGTTTCCTCATGGTTCTATTTATAGTCCTGTTTTCAAATTGTTCTGAGAACGTTAAGAAAACCTTATATAAAAAACGCAGGAAAGCTTTGGTAACGTTCAGAGAACGTTCTAAGAATTTTATTTAAAAAACTTTATTAAAAACACAAGAAAACTTTAGTAGGGTTCAGAGAATGTTCTAATGTTATATAAAAACATATACATTCTGTTCTCAGCATCAATAAAACATGTCTCTATCCTCTACCTTGTTAAGTGTGATGACCACACCAATTAATTGGCCAGACTTGATCTTAATGAGTGCTTTTTTCCATTGAAATGGAGTCTGTTTTGTAGGAGTAAGAAAACATAGCACGCTCCACCTTAGTGGTGCAATTTACTAATGCCATGCATAGACAACAGATGATTATTGTTTTAAATCTCACTGATTGTAACAGCTTTCTTTATGTGAAGGAGAGTGCAGTGTGGCTATTTAGATTCATGTTTAATAAAATAAAGGAAACACAAATCAATAAATGTAACGTGAAAACTGAAACAGCCTAAACTGGTGTAAACTAACACAGGAACAATCACCCACAAAACCCAACACCAAATAGGCTACCTAAATATGGTTCCCAATCAGAGACAATGACTCACACCTGCCTCTGATTGAGAACCATATCAGGCCAAACAGAACTAGACAAACTAAACATGAAACCTAGAATGCCCACTCAGCTCACACTGATGCTCTATCACTAAGGAAATTAATTTCTATCTGTGCTTAGAGTTTAAAAAACCCAAAATAACATAGCAGTGTTATTAAAAGCTTTATTGAAACATTCAGTGAAGGTTAAGGAATTTATTCAAAAACCTCCAAATAACCAAGAATATCTGTTCTCTGAGCATTAATAAAACCTACCAGGAAAACGTTAATCGAACCAGAGTAAAACGTTATCAGAACCTCCCTGCAAGCTAAAAATAAACATTTCCAGAACAAGAAATATTGTACCTTCTGTTCTCAGAACTACATTTCTTTTCCTGTTTTACCAGTCAGGAAAAGTATGGCTTTGATCCCACAATCAATGTGAAATCAAAAATATACGTTCCCACAACATCTAAGGGACCAAATGTGCTAGCTGGGCTCCCTCCTTCATTGCTTGCTTGTTCAATGATACATAAACAATTAATGAACATGCACCTGTGGAACGGTCGTTAAGACACTAACAGCTTACAGATGGTAGGCAATTAAGGTCAGAGTTATGAAAACTTTGGACACTAAAGAGGCCTTTCTACTGACTCTGAAAAACACCAAAAGAAAGATGCCCAGGGTCCCTGCTCATCTGCACAAATGTGCCTTAGGCATGCTGCAAGGAGGCATGAGGACTGCAGATGTGGCCAGGGCAATGCATTGCTATGTGAGACGCCTAAGACAGAGAGACAGAGAGACAGAACGGACATCCGATCGTCCTCGCAGTGGGAGACCACATGTAACAACACCTGCACAGGATCGGTACATCCAAACATCACACCTGCGGAACAGGTACAGGATGGCAACAACAACTGTCAGAGTTAGACCAGGAATGCACAATCCCTCCATCAGTGCTCAGACTGTCTGTAATAGGGAGAGAGAGGCTGGACTGAGGGCTTGTAGGCCTGTTGTAAGGCAGGTCCTCATCAGACGTCACTGGCAACAGTGTTGTCTATGGGCACAAACGTTAAACGTGTTAACCCTCGCAAGGCTGCCTGCCCAGACGGCATTCCTAGCTGCGTCCTCAGAGCACGCGCAGACCAACTGCCTGGTGTGTTTACGGACATATTCAATCTCTCCTTATCCCAGTATGCTGTCCCAACATTCTTCAAGATGGCCACCACTGTACCTAAGAATGCAAAGGTAACTGAACTAAATGACTATCAACCCGTAGTACTCACTTCTGTCATAATGAAGTGCTTTGTGAGAATAGTCAAGGATTATATCACCTCCACTTTACCTGTCACCCTAGATCCACTTCAATTTGCTTACCGCCCCAATAGGTCAACAGACGATGCCCTCTCCCATCTGGACTAGAGGAATACATACGTAATAATGATGTTCATTGACTATAGCTTAGCATTCAACACCATAGTACCCTTCAAGCTCATTATTAAGCTTGAGGCCCTGGGTTTCAACCCCGCTCTGTGCAATTGGGTCCTGGACTTCCTGTCGGGCCACCCCCAGGTGGTGAAGGTAGGAAACAACATCTCCACTTTGCTGATCCTCAACTCTGAGGCCCCAAAAGGGTGTGTGCTCAGCCATCTCCTGTACTCCCTGTTCACCCATGACTGCGTGGCCAAGCACCCCTACAACTCAATCATCAATTTTGCAGACAAGACAACAGTAGTAGGCTTAATTACCAACAACAATGAGACAGCCTACATGGAGCAGGTGAGGGCACTCAGAGTGTGGTGTCAGGAAATACAACATCTCACTCAATGTCAACAAAACAAAGGAGATGATCGTGGACTTCAGGAAACAGCAGAGAGAGCACCCGCTTATCCACATTGATGGGACAGCAGTGGAGAAGGTGGAAATTTTTAAGTTCCTCTGCATACATATCACTGGCATACTGAAATTATCCATCCACCCACACAGACAGTGTGGTGAAGGCGGCGCAACAGGGCCTCTTCAACCTCAGGAGGCTGAAGAAATCTGGCTTGTCATCTAAAACTCTCACAAACTTTTAGAGGTGCACAATTGAGAGCATCCTGTCAGGCTGTGTCCTGCCTGGTACGGCAACTGCACCGCCCACATCCGCAGGGCTCACCAGAGGGTGGTGCACTCTGCACAACGCATCACCGGGGGCAAACAAGCCCTCCAGGAAACCTACAGCACCAGATGTCACAGGAAGGCCAAAAAGATGATCAAGGACAACAACCACCCGAGCCACTGCCTGTTCACCCCGCTATCATCCAGAGGGCGAGATCAGTACATGTTCATCAAAGCTGGGACCGAGAGACTGAAAAACCGCTTCTATCTCAAGGTGATCAGACTGTTAAACAGCCATCACTCGCGCAGAGAGGCTGCTGCCTACATACAGACTTGAAATCATTGGCCACTTTAATAAATGGAACACCAGTCACTTTAATAATGCCACTTTAATAATGTTTACATATCTTGCATTACTCGTCACGTATGTATATACTGCCACTCTGACATTGCTCATCTAGTAATTTATATTTATGTATTCTAATTCCATTAGATATTGCTGCACTGTCGGAACTAGAAGCACAAGTATTTCGCTACACTCGCAAAAACATCTGCTAACCATGTGTATGTGACCAATAACATTTGATTTGATGATTTGATTTGACATCATTTTTGTTGTTGTATTGTTTGTATATCATTGTATTTAACATTTGTATGACTGTCCTTGTCTATCAGTGTATCAGTGTTTTGTTACTTGTAACTGTAGTTACATCCGTTATACCTGCAACAAAAAAACACAAGGCAACACCATAAGACAGATAAATAGTTTGCATGCATGTCTGACAATCACCTGGCTAGCCATGTGTTTGCAATGAATCCTTGAGTCCCAGGATTTGACATGGTGCCTATCATTTTGGTGACAGAGGAAGAGAGGGGGAGAGAGGGAGGGACCGAGAGAAAGCGAGAGCGAGATAGACGATAACGACAGTGAAGACTTGTCTCTTCTTTCCCCACTGTAAACTCTCTGGCGATAAAGTGAATTAAATTTAGATTATCCCTCACGCTTGACCTGGCCGCTTTGAAAAGCCACAAAAACAGATAGAGGCTGCTTGATAAGGGATGTGGAGCCTGAGAGGTAGATAGGAAGAGGGAGAGGAAGAGGCAGCTGAGCTGAGCTGCACTCTTTCTACAGGTTGACTCCTTGGACTCATATTACCCTATTGCCAGGGTAGCAGATGTGCCAGGCAGAGACAGGAAGCCGGGCCTTCAATACTGTCACGCTGGAGAACACATAGATTTGTTTGTTTTCCGCTCAGCTGGGTCAGACTCTATGTAATCTTCCTGGCTGTACCCAAACTGGGTTTGGGGCACATACACACACACTCACACACACACACAGAGAGACATACCCCAACAGCAAGTGAGAGAGAGACAGACGTGGAAGTGCTAATACTGCAGGCTGTGAACACAGCCAAGTGACTGTCAGATGTTTGCACTGTGACACAAAGATCACACTTCCCTCCTCAAATATATGTTTGATTCGGGCAATATTTGCATTTCAGGTCCCCACGATTCCAATTGTGCACTGAAATGAAAGACAACCAGACACAGAGAGAGGAGATCTAGGCTATAGACCTAGTTACAGGATCAGTATCCAGTAATGCTACTGTCCTTCTCACTCTCATAAATAGAGAGATAATTACTGGACCTTTTACAGACAGCTTTAAAATGATAAATCCAGTTACATTTTCCTAAATGTATAATACACAAGGAACACGCATAAAACGTCACCTAAGACAACTTGTTAATGGTAAACAATTAGCATTCATAATAACCATGTAATGGTCCCTAAACATACATTCCATATGGATCTTTCTTGTCTGATCATAAGGTGTTTTGGCAGGGCTCCTAAATAGCGATGATGTCTTGGTCCTTTGGGACAGGGAAATACTTAATTGAATATCAGAGTGTTTTGTGCTGACGGAACATTTCATACCAAACCTCATAGCCTGGCTATTTGCTTTTCAAAAGTCACTTTTCTTTTGATGATGAACATTTGTCTGTAATTGTATGATACGTTTATAGTTCAGTAAAAGACACATAAAGATGGTTTGAGGAGAAGCTTTCTTTTCACCCTCTATTTACGTCATTTACAAGATTAGAGGAAAAACAAAGAAATCAATTTGAGCTTTTATAAATTGAAAAAAGGCAGAAGTGTGATCAAAAGTGGAGCAACGTTTGAAAAAAGTGGAGCAACGTCATTGATGAAATAGAACTTTGTCCTCTTTCATCCCCATTACCTGTTTTCGACCACTGGCCTTTTTCCGACCACTGGCTGGATGTTCTTTGAGTGGTGGATGATTCTTGATACACAAGAATCATTGAAACTGTTGAGCGTGAAAAACCTGCTGTGTTGCAGTTTTTCACACACATTAACCAATGCATCTATCACCTTCTACCGTACCCTGTTCACAGTACAACATCAGCCTATATATGTATGGATGTCACCCCACTGATGAATGTATGGTAAGCCTTTTTTCGTGTTTCTTTGGGTACTCTTTCATGGTAATGTTCAATGGGCAATTTGTTGTAGTCTCCTTATTTGTGGCAATGATATATTAATTGAGTTCGAAGTGAAGTGAATATGGTCTACTTCCCTCTCTGCCCATTGAAGAAATGACTGAGCCTTAAAATAAAAGAACTGGAGAGACACAGTGACAGTCTGTCCATTTGGGATAAATGCTGCAGTTACAGTAGTCCTGGTTACAACCATTCTTCAGAGGAACAATTGTAAATCAGAAAAGCTGCCACAAAGTATTTATCATGTGATAGTGGATCCCGCGGGAATTTGATTTTTGCCCGACACTTCAAAAGCAGAAGTTAGTGCAGCTTCCATGGAAAATGCTTAAAATCATCAACATACAGTGGTTGCGCCACTAAAAGTTTTGCTATTATCCTAGAGGTCATTTGTGGTTTAGTACGGTACCCTGCATCATCACTTCATTGCTCCAGACCAGCGCAAGGGGGAGTTAGAGCACTGATTATGCTTTTGGGTCCTACTGTGTCTCTGACAATGAATGGGCGACGTAAACCTAAATAGAAACTGATAATTGTGCACGACTTCAGTATTATTTACTAAAGCTGTTGTTACACTAAGGTTTTTATTATAGTATTTTGTTAGGATTATTTTGCTCTTACTGTAGTACTGTAGCCCACTTCCAACCAGTTATATTGTACAGCACCTGAGTGGCACAATGGTCTAAGACACTGCACAGCTACAGATGCTGGTTCAATACCTGTGCTGGCCTTGACTGGGAGACCCATGAGATGACAGTAGGATTTTGGTTTCTCTCCCTGTAAAAACAGAAATAAATCATTCTAAATAACAAACTAGCTTAATTTACTAATTAGTAACAATGTCTCACCCCATTTTCAAGAATGTCCTTTTTCTTGCTCATTTTACATTATTTGAAAATGAAATCATCTCCAAAATATTGTTATTTTTTAAACAAAGCGATAATTATTATTATTAATTTAGAATTATATTAAAGCCCCTTGGATATTCTCACAGATGTATTATTAACACTGTTATTAGCAGGACAATGTATATTGGCTCCCGAGTGGTGCACAATGGGATTGCCTTGCAGTTCTCCAGCTGAAAGTGTCCACTGAAAGTACGCAAGGTTCAAGGCACGAGGTCAGGGGGCACGGGATGGGCCGCAGAGTCGCGCACAGAAGACCGACTTAGCCCATAGGGAAGGCAGGAGGAAGAAGGGGGAGGGGGTGGACCACTACCCTGCCACCCCACCACACTGTGTGGCACAGAGCAACACTTTAAGGGGCATTGCACTAATAATGGCGCTGACAAGGGAAATGGTCCCGCTGTTCTTAGTGCCAGTCTGCACCTTCAAACTAAAACAATGTAACTAATAATGGCATATTTATGCTTTCGTTAATAAAATAATGGTAAAACTACTCTTTCAAAATACCAATGTTTATTTAGTTATGGATCCATGTTGAATTGCAGAAATATCCTCCAATACTCTATATGTAATTATTGACGGAGGTCACATCCTATTTTTCAATCTACTGTAGGCCTACCGTAGGTGACATGAATCTCACTAGTGTTGAGTAAAAAAGTGACAAAGAAGTAGTGATCTTCTATAATGGAGGCCAGGCGCATGCCAAAGAGATGAGTTTCACAACACACCCTGGCCAGCACATGATAAAATGCTTGTGAAACAAACTGCATCAGAGTCAAAATAATTATAACTGTGACAATTTAAAAAAAATAATAATAGAAATCTGAGAATGTACTTTTGTGTCACAGGCTTAAAGGCATTGTCGTAAAGATCCCTGTGATCCCGAATCTCAGTGTGTCCTGTATAGATGGAAAGAGAATACGCATTGTGTGCTGTCTAGCAATGTCCTGACATTGAGGTGAGCTTGTTTAACAATGTGGTCAGGACACCATATATTATTAATGCTATATATTATGTCCAACCATAATATATAGTAAATCACCAAACAAAATGTATTCTAACCCCCCCCCACAAAACACAAAAATACAGCAGGTGTCACTTGGTAAAAAGAGCAAGCATGTCACTCACTGCTCCATCCTCTAATAACGAGCAAGAAGACATTACAGAAGCAGCAGCCTCTGCTAGAGGGCTTTCTCCTCCTGTTTTTATGAGACAGAGTGAGCCTGGGTGGTCCTATACTCCAGCCTCACGCTCTCTCCATCTCTCTCAAAAGGCACAGCCACTGAAGACAGAGGAAATGAACAGCCTATTCTGGAACATACTGTATGACATATCTGTGCAGCATGCCCCCATGTCCTTCAAGAGTTATGGGGGAAATGTGTCACAGTAGGAATCGGTCAGACACTGAGAGGAAATTGAGTGAAATGACCCAGGTTCTCATTAAATAGGGTGATTTAGAAGTGAATGAGAAATATCTCTCAAATAGTCACCATCTATTGATGCCGTACTACTGTATGTCTGCTGCCTCTGTATTTAAATCACTGCTCTGTTTCGTGTTGGCACATTGTGACTCTAAAGTATAAAGGGTTTTGGGCGTGAAGGTATTGTTCACTCAAGCAGAAAGCTTCCTGCCACAACCGAAGAAGAAGGTCCACAAGCAGTAAATAATTCATGTTAGCTCTTAGTATCAGTTTGCCAGTGGAGAAGCACATGTTTGAAAGCATTGTGTTGCGTTTCTCTGAAAAGCACAGGAACAAACATATTTTAACCTTCTCTCTCTGAATAGCAGATGAACTGTCAATAACACATTGCTTTTTTGTTGTCTTAGGGACAGGCATCCGGCTAGCGGAACGCCTGTCGATGTCACGACCTCTGCCGAAGTCGTCAATTTTCCATTGGTTTTGTCTTGTCTTCCCACACACCTGTTTTCAATCCCATTCATTACCTGTTGTGTATTTAACCCTCTGTTTCCCCTCATGTCTTTGTCAGAGATTGTTTTATTGTCAGTGTAGTGTGATGTTGTATAGGTGCGCGTCGGGTCCTCGTACCCATATTTGTTTATGTACATTTAGTGTTATGGAGCATACTCCGTGAACTTTTTTAAAAGACTCAATTTTTACACTCTATTTGAATCTCCTGCGCCTGACTTCCCTGCCACCTATTACACCTATGCATGACAGAATCTCTGACCCATATATGAAGTCAGCAGGAGAGGACACTATGCCCATGGAGCTGGAGGAACGCGTTCAGGAACAAGCGAGGGAGCTTGACGTTATCAGCTCCGTCATGGATCACATTGTCCAGAAAATGGATCGCTGGGAGAGACAGGGAGTTTCTCCAACGCCCTCACCACCACAACCGGAATCTCCCGTGAACGTTTTTTCCTCTCAGGAATCGAAGATCCATTCATCCCTACCTACGGGATACAACGGAGATACTGCCGGCTGCCAGGATTTCCTCCTTAAACTGAACTTTTATCTAGCCACGACCTCCCTGGTACCATCTGACCGTGAGAAGAGTTACGAGCCCTCGTCTCATGCCTCACCGGGAAAGCCCTGGAATGGACCAGCGCTGTGTGTAGAAGGGAGGATGCGGCGTTGGACCATTTTGAGGAGTTCACCCGCCAATTCCGGATAGTATTCGATCACCCACCTGAAGGCAAAGCAGCGGGTGAGCTCCTCTATCATCTGAGGCAGGAGACGAGGAGTGCACAGGATTTTGCTTTGGAGTTTAGGACCTTGGCTGCCGGCCCTGGATGGAGCGACAGGGCCCTGATCGACCATTACCGTTGTAGTCTACGCGAGGACGTCCGTCAGGAGCTGGCCTGTAGAGACACCACCCTCACCTTCGACCAGCTGGTGGACATGTCCATCAAGCTGGACAACATGCTGGCTACTCGTGGACATCTAGATCGGGGTCTGATTGATCCATCCTCCCGCACCCTCTCTTCCGAACCTATGGAATTGGGAGGGATGGTGCGCAGGGATACCAGAGGGGGTTCCCGCTCGAGCACCATTCAAGGTCGCAGAGGGCACACTGCTGGTCGGTGCCAGGTTGGTTCCTCTGGGAATAGAGAGGGCAGGCAGGGCATTCTGGCGTCACCCCAGGTGAGTAGGCACCATTCTCATCCAGAGCCCTCTGCTGCACTAATGTTTGTCTCTGTCTTTTTTCCTGATTTTTCAGTGCATTCCCAGTATAAGGCGCTAGTAGATTCAGGTGCGGCTGGGAATTTCATTAATAAAAGTCTAGCTCATAGTTTAGGGATCCCTATTGTTCCTGTGGATATACCTTTCCCTATTCATGCCTTCGATAGTCGACCATTAGGGTCAGGGTTTATCAGGGAGGTAACCGCACCTTTGTGTATGATAACGCAGGAGGATCACAAGGAGAAGATTAGTCTTTTCCTTATTGATTCTCCTGCGTATTCTGTGGTGCTAGGCCTACCCTGGTTAGTTTGTCATAACCCCACTGTTTCTTGGCCACAGAGGGCTCTCACGGGGTGGTCGCGAGAATGCTCAGGTAGGTGTTTAGGGGTTTCCGTTGGTGCTACTACGGTGGAAAGTCCAGACCAGGTCTCCACCGTGCTCATTCCCCCCGAATATGCCGATTTGGCTCTCGCCTTCTGTAAAAAGAAGGCGACTCAATTACCACCACATCGACGGGGGGATTGTGCGATAGATCTCCTGGTAGACGCTGCATATCCCAAGAGTCACGTGTATCCCCTGTCGCAAGCGGAGACGGAGGCTATGGAGACATATGTCTCTGAATCCCTACATCAGGGGTTCATTCAGCCATCCATTTCACCCGTCTCTTCGAGTTTCTTTTTTGTGAAAAAAAAGGATGGCGGTTGACGCCCGTGCATTGATTATTGAGGTCTTAATAAAATCACAGTGAAATATAGTTACCCGCTACCTCTGATCAGTTACCCGCTACCTCTGCGGCAGTGTAGCCTAGTGGTTATAGCGTTGGACTAGTAACCGGAAGGTTAAGAGTTCAAACCCCCGAGCTGACAAGGTACAAATCTGTCGTTCTGCCCCTGAACAGGCAGTTAACCCACTGTTCCCAGGCCGTCATTGAAAATAAGATTTTGTTCTTAACTGACTTGCCTGGTTAAATAAAGGTAAAATAAAATAAAAATAAAATCAATATGGTTATTGAGTTAATGCACAGGGCACGTTTTTTCACAAAATTGGATCTCAGGAGTGCGTACAATCTGGTGCGTATTAAAAAGGGTGATGAATGGAAGATGGCACTTAGCACCACCTCAGGTCATTATGAGTACCTGGTCATGCCATATGGGTTGATGAATGCTCCATCAGTTTTCCAATCATTTGTAGATGAGATCTTCAGGGACCTGCACGGGCAGGGTGTAGTGGTGTATATCGATGATATTCTGATATACTCTGCTACACGCGCCGAGCATGTGTCCCTGGTGCGCAGGGTGCTTGGTCGCCTGTTGGAGCATGATCTATATGTCAAGGCTGAGAAATGCTTGTTTTTCCAAAAATCCATCTCCTTCCTAGGGCATCAGATTTCCACTTCAGGAGTGGAGATGGAGAGCGACCGCATTACAGCCGTGCGTAATTGGCCGACTCCAACCACGGTAAAGGAGTTGCAGCGTTTTTTGGGGTTTTCCAATTACTACCGGAGGTTTATCCGGGGTTTTGGTCAGGTGGCAGCTCCCATTACATCACTGCTAAAGGGGGGCCCGGTGCGCTTGCAGTGGTCGGCTGAGGCGAACAGGGCTTTTGAGCACGTGAAGACTCTGTTCACCTCGGTGCCTGTGCTGGCTCATCCGGATCCCTCTTTGCCATTCATAGTGGAGGTGGACGCATCCGAAGCTGGGATAGGAACAGTGCTCTCTCGGCGTTCGGGTATGCCACTGAAGCTTCGCCCCTGTGCTTTCTTTTCGAAGAAGCTCAGCCCGGCGGAGCGAAACTATGATGTGGGAAACCGAGAGCTGTTAGCTGTCGTAGAAGCTTTGAAGGTGTGGAGGCATTGGCTTGAGGGGGCTAAACACCCTTTTCTCATCTGGACTGACCACCGCAATCTGGAATACATAAGGCAGGCGAAGAGATTGAATCCTCGCCAGGCAAGGTGGGCCATGTTTTTCACTCGTTTTGTGTTTACTCTTTCTTACAGACCAGGCTCCCAGAACGTTAAGGCAGACGCATTGTCTCGGCTGTATGACACAGAGGAGCGGTCCATGGATTCCACTCCCATACTCCCAGCTTTGTGTCTGGTGGCGCCTGTAGTGTGGGAGCTGGACGCGGACATTGAGCGGGCGTCACGTGCAGAGCCTTCTCCCTGAGTGTCCAGCTGGTCGTCTGTACGTTCCGTCTGCTGTCCGCGACCGATTGATATATTGGGCTCACACGTCACCCTCCTCTGGTCATCCTGGGATAGGTCGGACAATGGGCTGTCTTGAAGGGAGATACTGGTGGCCCACTTTAGCTAAGGACGTGAGGATTTATGTTTCTTCCTGCTCGGTGTGCGCCCAGTGCAAGGCTTCTAGACACCTGCCCAGAGGTAAGCTACAACCTCTACCCGTTCCTCAACGGCCGTGGTCGCACCTGTCGGTGGATTTTTTGACTGATCTTCCACCTTCATAGGGTTACACCACGATCCTGGTCGTTGTGGATCGGGTTTCAAAGTCCTGTTGTCTCCTCCCTTTGCCCGGTCTCCCTACGGCCTTACAAACTGCAGAGGCCCTGTTTACACACGTTTTCCGGCATTATGGGGTGCCTGAGGATATAGTGTCTGATCGGGGTCCCCAGTTCACATCAAGGGTCTGGAAGGCGTTCATGGAGCGTCTGGGGATCTCGGTTAGTCTTACCTGAGGTTTTCACCCCGAGAGTAATGGGGAGGTGGAGAGAGTTAACCAGGATGTGGGTAGGTTTCTGCGGTCTTATTGCCAGGATCGGCCGGGGGAGTGGGCGAAGTTCGTGCCCTGGGCAGAGATGGCTCAGAACTCGCTACGTCACTCCTGCACTAACCTTACTCCCTTGCAATGTGTATTAGGGTATCAGCCGGTTCTGGCTCCTTGGCATCAGAGCCAGACCGAGGCCCCTGCGGTGGACAATTGGTTTCGGCACGCTGAGGAAACCTGGGAGGCAGCCTACGTCCACCTTCAGCGTGACATAAGGCGCCAGAAAATTGGCGCAGACCGTCGCCGCAGTGAGGCCCCAGTGTTCGCACCAGGGGACAGGGTCTGGCTCTCGACCCGAAACCTGCCCCTTCGCCTGCTCTGCCGGAAGCTGGGTCTGCGGTTTGTGGGGCCGTTTAAAGTCCTGAGGAGAGTGAACGAGGTATGTTATAGGTTACAACTACCCACTCATTACCATATTAACCCCTCGTTCCATGTGTCTCTCCTCAGGCCGATGGTGGCTGGCCCGCTCCAGGAGGCTGAAGTGCGTAATGTTCCTCCGTCTCCTCTAGACATCGAGGGGGTTCCGGCGTACTCTGTTCGATCCATTTTGGATTCGAGACGTCGGGCGAGGGCCTTCAGTACCTCGTGGACTGGGAGGGGTACGGGCCGGAGGAGAGATGCTGGATTCCGGTGGAGGACGTGTTAGATCCTTCCATGTTATCAGAATTCCACTGTCTCCATCCGGATCGCCCTGCACCTCGCCCTCCGGGTAGTCCCCGAGGCCGGTGTCGACGCGCAGCTGGAGCCGCACGTCACGGGGGGTACTGTCACGACTTCTGCCGAAGTCGTTGCCTCTCCTTGTTCGGGCGGTGCTCGGCGTTCGACGTCACCGGTCTTCTAGCCATCATTGATCCTTTTTTCATTTTCCATTGCTTTTGACTTGTCTTCCCACACACCTGTTTTCAATCCCATTCATTACCTGTTGTGTATTTAACCCTCTGTTTCCCCTCATGTCTTTGTCAGAGATTGTTTTATTGTCAGTGTAGTGTGATGTTGTATAGGTGCGCGTCGGGTCCTCGTACCCATGTTTGTTTATGTACATTTAGTGTTATGGAGCATACTCCATGAACTTTTTTAAAAGACTCCATTTTACACTCTATTTGACTCTCCTGCGCCTGACTTCCCTGCCACCTATTACACCTATGCATGACAGTCGACCACATCCGGTGAAATTGGAGTGTGCGCAATCGGAATATTAAACATTTATGAACAGACAAGTATCTTATATAATTTAAAAGCTTAAATTCTTGTTAATCTCACTGTGTTGTCTGATTTACAATAGGCTTTACAGCAAAAGCATACCATACGATTGTTTCAGGATGGCGCCCCACATCAACACATTTTTCAACCAGCACAGGCTTCATAAAATCACAAATAGCGACTAAATAAATCACTTACTTTTGAAAATCTTCCTCTGTTTGCAATCCCAAGGGTCCTAGCTCCTTCTTTATATCTCAAAATGTCCGTTTAACCTTTGCTGGCACGAAACGATTTCAGTAATCCACCCGTTCAACATGCAGACAAAGAAATCCAAAAAGATAATGCTAAAGTAGCAAAGTTTGACTTTGTTCAAACAAGTCAAACTACATTTCTATTTAATCCTCAGGTACCCTGAAATGTAAATAAACTATAATATTTCATACGGAAAGAAGTATGTTCAATAGAAAAGTAAAATTAGCATGCGTTCTCTGCCACTCGTGAACAAACTGATTTTCCACTGAGACTCTTTGTACCAAAACTCCAAATTCTTAATCGTTTTGGAAGAAACAAGCCTGAAACCTTGAACAAAGACTGTTGACATCTAGTGGAGCTCATATGAATTGCAATCTAGGAGCAAGAATTGCATAGTACCCACAGCTTTCCATTATATGAGGCTGTGATCTTTGGATTTTCACCTACCCAATCCATTGTGTGATAGTCTCATACATTATTTTAACATTTCTACAAACTGCAAAGTGTTTTCTATTCAATGCCACCAATTATATGCATGTCCTGGCTTCTAGGGCCGAGTAACAGGCAGTTTACTATGGGCACGTCAGTCAGGCAGAAATTGAGGAAAATAGACCCTAGCCCTAAGAAGTGTTAATCCCTTGTTGATACAGAACTACTCACAGGGAGCAAAAGTATTAACCTACACAAATAGCCACTTTTTATTTATTTATTTTTTATTAAATGTTTGAAAGGAAATACATGTGATGAAAATGTGTTTCCTCTTGACCTATATGGCAACAAATGCTAATTAATAACTACAATCAGCTGAAGCCGTGTTATTCCTCTTAATAATATGTGTTAGGGATGTCACATCCAGAATCAGTGGTTCAAAACACGAGGCCCACATTTCAAATGCACATGTAATTATGGAGGTGGTGGTAACAGCAGACAGGGAAGGTAATTAAACAGAGAGAGAGACAGAGAGCCTCTTCAGAGCCGCGCTCTGACTAGAGCTCTGCACAGGGGGTGATCGGTGACAAAGCACAAATAAAGACTCAACTCAGAGGCCTTTGATCAGCACATACACTCCATATCTGACATGTTGCCATTCAAGTTAATTTCTTCCAAATTCAATTCACCAGCCAAAGAATGGTCACTTCTATAAATGATGAGGTCCCTGCAGATCATGACAACAACTCGAAATTGATCTACATGTCAATAGGCCTAAAAGAGATCTGGGTCATCTGAGAGTGATTTGTGAGTGCAAGATGCTTCAGACTCCTTAGTGGTGGTTCCAGTCCCATTAGATCACCATCTACTTTATTTTTTTTATTTTTTTTAAACCTTTATTTAAGTAGGCAAGTCAGTTAAGAACAAATTCTTATTTACAATAACGGCCTACACCGACCAAACCCAGACGACGCTGGGCCAATTGTGCGCCGCACTATGGGACTCCCAGTCACGGGTGGTTGTGATACAGCCTGGAATCAAACCGGGGTGTCTGTAGTGACGCCTCTAGCAATGAGATGCAGTTCCTTAGACCCCTGCGCCACTCAGCGGCCCATACCTTATCTGTATGGCTGGGTTAAAACCAGTGGATTGTGTCCTGCTGTATTATGCAGGCATGGGCTGATAAACATTCCAAATCTGCATGTCTGTACCTCACACAAATAAAGGATACGAGGCACATAACCCTTTGGCATCTTTCTGAAATGCATCATCCATTGTTTTGCATGGTGTTGAACTTGGCTCTCTCCACAGAATGATGGAGAATGGGGTTAAAAACCATTGTAGCGCAGAGGGAGGTGAGTGGGGGGGGGTTCTACATATTTAGACATTGTTGCTTTCTTCTTTGTCATTTGATCATAGGATGTAATCAATTACCCAACATCTTGCAGTGCCTGCTTAATTAGTGAGCCTGAGCATGGGACTTTAGTGGTTTGCATCATTAAAATCTCACAGTTGTTGTTTGCCGTGTGTTAAGGGAGAGCTGTCATAATTAGGGATGGACACGGTTAATCGATTAATTGAATATCAGAACGAATGTTAGTATTCGATTACTTGAGTGTGTTAATTTTTGTAGAATCTATTTTTAGGCCTATTTTAACAAAGAAAAAGCTTTATCTAATTCAATTTAAATGATCATTGTGACATATTTACCTTCAAGGATATACCATGACATTTGAAATTCTTAATTGAATAAAACAACAAACTTTTGAACGTAGTGTTTATAATGCTGCATTCAGCTACTGGCTGGCGATTTAGCCCTTCAGTCTGCCCTGACATCGGTATGCTATTTTCCCCACTTAAAATAACAAGTACAAGTGCGCACCTAACAGAGACCTGACACAGATCAATGAAAAATATTCACCAGAGAACTGTTTTGTATCAGAATCAGTTCTATCATTGCAAAAATCAGACTTCTCTTTCACTGTTGCTGTTAGCCAAAACTACTGAAGACAAACAGTCTGTCTGTTGTTTCCTTCTGCCATTGGCATTTGTATCATTTTGATTGGTCAAGAGAGTCAAGGCATTATTGGGGCATTTCGACGTGTAAAACAATTCAAAATGCCCATCCCTAGTCCTTATGGAGATACTGTACCTGTGCTCAAGTGATAATCAATACTGTTTACTGTTGGGCCTTCTTAACAATGTAGCTGCCAATTTCTGTTATTGTATTTAACCTTTATTTAACTAGGAAAACAGCAGTGCAGTAGGCAACGGGAGTAGGTGTCACACCCACTTGGGAGAAGCTTTTATTTCTGGAGTTGGAGCCCTGAGCTGGAGATAATTTGTTTGGTAGTTAAGCTATAGTTATAAGCAGTGGCGTAGAACTAGTCTGCCTAGTCAGAATTCCCTTGGGTAGAGATGAGTGGAATGCGTATTGATGAGAGGATTTTACATAGGAATTAAGATATTACTTTACTTAATTAAACACATTCAGTTACATCTGTTCTCCTCTGCCACTTGCTGTTTATGTGGTACAGGGTTGTTTGGATTGAGCAACGCTTTACAAATAATTTTTAAAACCTGCAAACATAAGTTGAACCGAAACTCAGTATTTTCATGTTATGAAACTTTTAGATGCTGTCAAGCCTCAAATGAGAGCTTCATTGAAAACAAGAGAAATATCCCAAAGAAAGAACAAAAACAACGTATCTGGCTCCCGAGTGGCGCAGTGGTCTAATGCACTGCATCTCAGTGCAAGAGGTGTCACTGCAGTCCCTGGTTTGAATTCAAGCTTCATCACATCTGGCCGTGATTGGGAGTCCCATAGGGTGGAGCACAATTGGCCCTGCGTCGTCTGGGTTTGGCCGGGGTAGGCCGTCATCGGAAATAAGAATGTCTTCTTAACTGACTTGCCTAGTTAAATTAAACAAATTAAACTATGCATTTGGTTTTCTAACTTGCTAGTTGAGTGGATTTGCAAGATCAAAAAACAATCAGAAACAATCAATCATTGATCAAATCCCTGCTGCTTAAGTTTGTTTTGTGTAAAAAATGTTTCAAAATAAATGTTTGTTTTTTTACGTTTGGAAGAAATAGCACCCCTTGAGTTAATACCGCATACCCCGGTTTTGTGCAGGAACGGTATTAAGGTATGACAATCTGGATACCGCCCAACCCAAATTCTGACACAACAATCTACATTCTTATGGAGGATGAGGTCAACTGTTATAAAACTCATACAGGGTGTTTCAACAAAAAAACATAAACGTACACCTTTTTTGTGGAAATGTCATCAATATTCTTTCTATAGCTTACTCTGCTACAAAAGTTAGTTTTGAATGAATATTACAGCATTAAAGTATATAAACATGATGACAGGAGTCTGTATGCTCATGTACTGTCAATACAGTGCATTTTCATAGCCAAAAATTAAGCCTCTTCCACCTCTCGCAGCAGTCCTGATGTGTGAGTGGCTGAGTGCCAGTTAAGCCAAAATTCCTGACCCCTTGACCTCAGCTCTGGCTGGGGGCTGGCTGGCTCCTTCCATCTGTCTGGCAGCGATCAGCCATGTCAAAGCGGGCACCGCTGACCCTGTCGACACACTAGTAAATCTGCCTGAGGAGGACTGTACTGCAGGAAACCCAGGAAAAACCAGGAGAAACCAGGACGTGGCAGGCTGCATCACATTAGCAACTGACAGAAATTACACTGATAAAATACATGAATAAAGAAGTAGACATCTGTCTATGTCATCCGTCAATCCTGTGTTCTATATCTTGACTGATCTGAGATAAGGTCTTAGAACAGCAGCTGCTGTGTTTGAAAACGCTCAGTAGTCTGCAGTGACATTTAAGCGGTGTATTGGTGATGCATGTGACCGTCGGAATGGTTTGACTGAGAGCCACAGTCATGTTTACAGACACTGGGTTAACCAGGTCACATTAGGGAGGATTTAGAAATTAAATAAACTAAAGGAGATGTACACCTCCTTTAGTTAGAAATTTTGCTACCTTTAACATTATTTGGCACTGTGGAGTAGAGAAAACGCAAACGAGGGAAAAATGTACTGTCGTCACAATAAAATTACTATTCTTTAGCTGACAAATTGAGAAGGGCCTGAACAGTCTTTCCCCCTCACCGTTTCAGTGAACACAGGTTGCAGAATATCTTTGTTTAACATCTTGGAGCTACTCCACACCCATTCAGCCAATGACCTTTCTCATTGAGCATGAAAACAGTTTGCATGCCTTCTCAGGGATTAGTGTGTACAGATGAGTCAGATTAGGCTTCAATATGAACATGTTCTGAGTTGAAGGAACTAGGCCTATTGGAAGGCCCTGGGAGATTAAACACATTAGGAACTCCTGCACAGCTTTATCTGTTTAAATTGACATATTTAAATACTCGCCGCTGAGGGGGATAAAGAAGAGACAGACTAAAAGAGGCTTAGCACTTATTTTATGGACCAGGAAGTGAAGGACAGGGCCTAACATACACATGTTGTTCAAAAAATGTGCGTGCCTTTCCGTGTTTCTGAGCAACTTTTATTTTCCTGGTTCAGGCTCCACTACAAACTTGACAATTCCATTATAGCCTGTGGATTTTATCCTTCAAAGAGTAGATACATTTTATTTCTTCCTGTCAGCTGGGGGATATCATAAATAAACCAGGTGATCAAACTGACGGTCGTAAAGAGCAGCAATACTACCACTTCTTGTGCACATAACTGAGATTAACAGTAATACAGTGACAGAATTGACTACACCACCATCTACTATTAAACAAACAGGCCGCATCACAACCAGCTGCTTGTTTCTTCCTGCCTCGGTATACCTAGCCTTAAATGGCACTACTCTACTGCATTTGATCCTTGGCGACACGGTGGCTCAGGAAATGTGAGGTGACACTTTGTGAATTGAGTCTTGGTGTTTCATACAGGTCTGTCTCAGTGCTCTGGTGCACTGCATGATGACATCAAAGTATGATCTGTGATGAGGAGCGGCATCTGGTGAGGTGCAGAGCACTGGAGTTACATATACCCATCTCCAAGCAGAAAATGAATACACGTACAAAACCCTTTTACTACTTCCAGCTACATCTGGTCTCCCATCCAGGACAGACTCTGCTCAACATCAGAAGACAATCAGCAGTAGGATGCAGGGTGCTATGTTGCTAAAATGAATGTACCAAAACTTGAAACTGGAAAAAATCTAGCGAAAGCAAAGGCCAAGATAACATAACAAAATATAGGGAAAATTGCAGGAAAGAGGGTGGCATTTTATATTATAATTTTTTATTTTTTTACTGAATATTATTAATTTTTTTACATCCATTTATAATTCATTTTCTCTTGCATTTCAAAAGTAATTACTTGCAATATTTTGTTTTGCTATCGATACTTTTGGGTTTATGTTTTGCTTTCAATATCAATGCTAAGAATGTTGTTCTCGACTTCAAATGTTTTGCTTGAAATTATTGTCACCAAAGTAACTTGCACTAGAGGATTGCACCATATAATAACACTATTACTCTAATAAAGTTGTTTCAAGTGGCAATCCTTATTTGAAACATTAACAAAGTCTGCTCTCCGCCATAGTTTCAGAAAAAGCTGAGGGATGGGACTGAAAAAATTTAACCACACTCAAATCCATAGACTATGCTATGGCTGCAAGGACTGAATTATATTTTTTTCCATGTTTTTAGGGTATACAATATTTGTTTACATTTACTTTGTTTACAAACATTGGAGTAAATGCAGAGTTTTCTTTCGAGTGAAACTGCAAATTCGATTTTCACATGTGGATTTGCAAGTTCACATGTGAAAAACAATCACGTGAAAGTTTTTCAATTTCGATTTTTACATGTGATTGTTTTTCACATGTGAACTTGCAATTCGACGTGTGAAAGTGTGATTTTCACATGTGGAGCTATTTTTTACCTGTGAAACGGCAAATGTGCAGTTCCACATGTGAAAGTTTGATTTTCACACGTGAAGCTCTTTTTCACATGTGAAACTGCATATCAGATTCTCAGATGTTTTTGACATGTATAACCGTTAATTCACATGTACGGTGAAAACATATTATTCTCTTCACATGTGAAAAGGTATTAACATGTGAACTCAAAATGTGATCCATGTGAAAATATGGTTTCAATGTGAAATTTTACCTCAACATGTGACAACAGCCATTTCACATGTGAAACTGCAAATGTAACATCATATTTTTTTAAACGGTAAATAAGGGAGTGGCAGGTAGAAGATAAAGAACAGCCTGGCTCCTGATTCTCTTTAGCTGCAGATATGGATGGTGCTGTCCTTCTGATCTCTGTCAGAAGTGTTTGACAAGCCCAAATGCAGGTACCAAAGAGACACATAGCTCAGAGGTATCAGTTTGCTTTTGTAAGCGAGCGGACACATGGTGAGGCCTGTCCTTATCAATGTCTGATGATAATAAAGAGTGTTCTCTCTGCTGGGCAGATAACAAAGAGGCGTCCCAAGCTGGCTAAGATACCAGGCTGTAGAGTAGCTAGCCTCCCTTCTCCATTGTTACTGAAAAGACACATCTGATCACATTTCAAAAGAAAAGGTGAACATCAGAGAGCTGTATGATACTGTATGAGCTCTCTAGAAAGTTTACAAAAAATCATGCCAAAGATAAGACTAAACTTCCGGCCCAGTGCTACTTTCAATGCATGGACAGAGTGTGTGAAATGCATAATTGAGTCCTATCACATTGATATTATGCAAACACAATACCATACCCAACAACTAGCTACAAATTGGAGCAATCTGCCAGGGGAGTACAATAACACTATTCTTTCATTGTAATGTGACCCTCGTCTGCGACCTGCATTTCACAAGCACACACATCATACCTACTACAACCCAAACTGACATTTACCTCACAGTTCCCAGCCTTCATGTGAATTATTATAAGTGATTTAGTTATGATAGAGGAAAGTGAATTTGTAGTCGGAAACTAATCAAGTATCCACCTTTGACCCTGGTGGTCGAGGAGAAAACAGCACAATGTGTTTTGTCAATCTAACAAGTGTAGACAAGGTGACCTGTGTCCTAAATAGAAACCCAGTGAGACGTGCTCTCCTCTCCCCTCAGCCTCACCACTGACTATCCACCTAGGTGATTAAGCTAGCTGAATTAATGAGCTACCTGGGTTGAAATCCAATGGTGGGGCTCAAGGCTAAGAGTCTGAAGAACAGCTTACCATACTGGGACCTCCACACAACGAAATTATGACAGACAGGACATAAGCCACTATCAGGAAATAGACTTACAAAGGATTACTAATCACACAATTACAGGACAGCTATATTATGCAACATGGTAGGGAAAACAATTGCCAGAAAAAGAATGGAAAAAGTGCAGAAAAACAATGGGTCCTTAATAGACAAGTGTGCTCACTGACAAGATCACAGAAATGAAAGTATACTATAAATTAATCTATGAGTCAAGAATCTTGAACCACTCAGGACATCTCCAAAATAAGAGGATATTTAGTGACAGAAAGAGAAGCTCAGTTTGCTGAGTATGATTAATAAAAACAGCAAGAGGAACTAGGCCAAGTCAGAGGTTTATTCAGACAGGTCTTACTGTTAATAAAATATGTACCCTTAAAAATATATTTAAAAAATAGGTACACTTCACATGTGAAATAGCTGTTTGTACATGTCGAGCTTAGATTTCACATGTAAAACCATATTTTCAAATATATTGCATTTGAGTTCACCTGTTAACTTTTTCACGTGAGAAGAATAACATGTTCTCACCTCAAATGTGAATTACAGTTTCACATGGGAAATTTAGCGGTTTCGCTTGTTAAAAACATTCACATTTACCATTTCACATTTAAAAACAAATCCACATGTGAAACTCAATCACATTTGAAAAACAAATCACATGTGCAAATCTAAATTGCAGTTTCATGTGATTTTCACATGTGATCTTGCAATTCCATATGTGAAAGTGTAGTTTCCCATGGAAGAAAACTCAACATTTACTATGTTTGTAAAACAAAGTAAGTGTAAACAAACACTGTATAGCCTAAAAACATGGTTAAAACTACAATTTTGGTATCATGGAAGTCCTTGCATCCATAGTGTAGTCCATGGATTTGTGAGTGGTTGCTTTCTCCAGCCCCATCCCTCAGTTTTTTACGAAAACTATGTCGGGGAGGCACTTTGTTAATATTTCAATTAAGTATTGCCACTTGAAACACCTTTAATAGAGTAATAGTCAAGAACAACATTCTTAGTATTGCAAACAAAAATGGTGAAATTGAAAGCAAAACATGATTCCAAAAGTATTGATAGTGAAACAAAATATTGTAAGGAAATCCTTTTTAAATGCGAGAGCACATACATTTTAAATGAATCCCTATCTTTGGTTATGCCACCCTGGCCAACACTTTCGCTGCCTTTTTTCCAGTTGCAAGTGTTGGCACATTAATTCCAGCAACATAGCACCCTGCATCCCATTGCTGGTTTATCTCTGAAGTTTAGCAGGGTCGGTCCCTGGATGGGAGACCAGATGTCGCTGGAAGTTTTGAAAAATAATCATGTGAAATATAAACATGTGAATAAAAATGTGTAATGCTTCTCGTTGGTGGAAGGAGAGGAGGACCAAAATGCAGCGTGGTAAGTGCTCGACATGTTTTAATTGAACCAACTGAACACTACACAAAATAATAACGAAGAGAAAACGAAACAGTTCTGCCAGGTGAACAGAAACTAAACAGAAATTAATCACCGACAACTCAAAATGGGAAAACAGGCTACCTAGTATGATTCTCAATCAGAGACGACGAACGACACCTGCCTCTGATTGAGAACCATACTCGGCCAAACACATAGAAAAAGAACATAGACTACCCACCCCAACTCACGCCCTGACCAACCTAACACAAAGACATAAAAAAAGGAACTAAGGTCAGAACGTGACAAAATGTCACATGTGCGGAAAAGTGTACATGTAAAGTGTACATGTACACTGTGTTCTTAGAACCTTCAATGCTGCAGAAATGTTTTGGTACCCTTCCCCAGATCTGTGTCTCAACCCAATCCTGTCTCGCTGCTCAACAGACAATTCCCTCTACCTCATGGCTTTCTGCTCTGACATGCACTGTCAACTGTGGGACCTTAGGTGTGTGCCTTTCTAAATAATGTCCAATCAATTTAATTTACCACAGGTGCACTCCAATCAAAATGTAGAAACATCTCAAGGATGATCAATGGAAACAAGATGCACCAAGCTCAATGTCCAATCTCATAACAAAGGATATGAATACTTATGCAAATAATGTGTTTAATTTTTAAAAATTATACATTTGAAGAAAAATGTTTTTGCTTTGTTAAATATGGGCTAGTGTGTGTTCAGTTTCTTTGAGTGGCCTGCACATTCCCCAACCTCAACCCAATAGAGGATCTTTGGGATGAGATGGAACGGGCTGTTCGCAGTGTGAATGTACTGCTGTCCAATCTGCAGAAACTGTGTGATGCCATCGCGTCAGCATGGACCAATATCCCTGTGGAACGTTTCCGACATCTTGTAGTATGGCCTGAACAATTCTGGGTGTTCTAGAGGAAAAGGGGGTCCGACCCGGTACTAGATGGCCAGTGTCTGTATATTTCCACGCTATGAGGTTGGAATATAACTGTGAAATTGTGAAAATTATGATAATACCCTTTTAGTGTAAGAGCTGTTTGAAAAGACTGCCTGCAATTTCAGCCTCTTGTGGTGGGATGGAGTTTTTGCCTGTCATGGTGACATCACCATGCAATAAATTAGTTCATAGACAACATTTGTCTATGAAAGAGAGTTCTAAACCTCTGCCAATGACAGCCAATAACATTCCTGGCAAAATTCTTGCTTGAGAAATTGCCCTTTGCTAAAAAGCTTTTTGTTATTGAAAACAATCATTAATTGTTACCCAGAAATGTATTATTTGATATTTATTATTTGATATTGAGATAACAATGTCTTGCATTGGACCTTAAATTAAATATGTATAATGGAATAGCAAACCTTATCCCTTATCCCAGCCAACCAGCAGCTGCACCTGTTCTTTCTATCTTACTACCAGCCTGTGGGTTGCGTCTCCCCTCCAGCAGAGAGTGCCAGCAAGAGGGGGACAGAATAACACTAGTACTCTGCTTGTCTTTTTCAGACCTCCTACCTTTCCTAATGAAAGTTATTAAGTACAACAAGGAGCTTTACTCTCCTCATAGCCAGCCAGCCAGTCACAAATGCTTTGCATGCAGCTGACTGACAAACAGACACAGGCAATAGAGGAGCCGCTGTTACTCCAGCAAACATCCCATATTCAGGGAAACCGGTACACAAATGAGGGCCCTGCATTCAATGGATCAAACAGAATCGTGGAACAAACAGTGTGAAAATATAAACATTTACCTTGCAGGGCTTGGTCGGTAGGATATCCCTGTGCGTCTCCTATTGTTAATGTCGTGTGTGTGTGTGTGTGTGTGTGTGTGTGTGTGTGTGTGTGTGTGTGTGTGTGTGTGTGTGTGTGTGTGTGTGTGTGTGTGTACATGTCCAGGGACGGGGAAATGCTGTAACACTAAAATATTACAGCATTTTAGTGTGTATGTATGACATTGGCTTACAGTGCCTTCAGGAAATATTCATACCCCTTGACTTAGTACACATTTTGTTATGCTACAGTCAGAATCTTTTTTGTGCTACAGCCTGAATTTTTTTTTTTACACCCATCTACACACAATACCTTATAATGACTAAGTGAAAACGTGCTATTATAAATATTTTATTATTTATTCGAAAATGTCTAATTTACGTAAGTATTCACAGCCTTGGGTCAAAACTTTCTTGAAGCGCCTAAGGCAGTGAGTCTTTCCACACCTGGATTGTCCAATATTTGCCCATTATTCTTTTCAAAATTCTTCAAGTTCTGTCAAATTAGTTTATAGATTTTCAAGTAGATTGAAGTAAAAATTGTAACTCGGCCACTCAGGAACATTCACTGTCTTCTTGGTAAGCACCTCCAGTGTAGATTTGACATTGTGTTTTAGGTTATTATCCTGCTGAAAGGCGAACTCATCTCCCAGTGTCTGGTGGAAAGCAGACTGAAGCAGGTTAAATAAAATACTGTATGTAAAATGTGTCCTTCCAATTTGTTCAGTTCAAAGAAATAAACATCAATAGTGATGAAAAACTTATTTCATTTATATTTGTTCAAGATTAACATGATTTATTCTACCCATGTCTTGATTGTATTTATTATTTATAAAAAAAATAACAAAAAATAGCGCTTTTACTGATAAATGTGATCTAGAAGAGGAAAATGGCAATTATTAACCATGTATGCAGTCTATATTGCATGTAACACATATAATATTCAACATCGAAGTATTAAGTATGTTTACGTAAATTATTTTGCCTGTATTGTTTTAAAAACTCAATAATGTTATGGGTCCATCAGACCCGCAAACATTGGGTGAATAACAAAAACATGAACACAACAAGTTAATCCTTTAAACCTTGAGGGTTTTCAAAATACCCAAGTTTCATCTGATTGACACCCAATTTCACACAAATAAAGTCCAGTCAATAGTTTATTTTATAAAATGGTTGGTTCGAGCCCTGAATCCTGATTGGCTGACAGCAGTGGTATATCAGAACGTATTCCATATGTATTACAATTTTTTTTTTACTGCTCTAATTACGTTGGTAACCAGTTCATAATAGTAATACGGCACCTCATGGGTTTGTGGTATATGGCCAATATACAATGGCTAAGCGCTGTGTCCAGGCACTCCGCGTTGTGTAGTACAAAGAACATGTCACGAATCCCGTTTCCTGAGTGTGTTTTTTGCCTGTGTTCTGTTCTGAAGTGTTTTTTCCGGCGTCCTGGAACGCACCCTGTCTGGTTGCCGGGCTATGTAGCCAGTTGGGAGTTCTGATTACCCGCACCTGTATCCCATCAGCTATCTGCACACCTGGTCCTGATCATCATCTCTCCTCTTCATAAGCCCGGACCTGACATCCATTCCCTGCCGGATCGTTAGCCATGAACAGTATGTCGTGCCATAGCATCAGCCTCAAGTTGGATAGAATTTGTTTTGTTACGTATCGCTTGCCTCCGTTTGTTCTGTCTTCAGTTACTCACCTGGATCATTTACCCCATTCCCGCCTGGTCGTCGGAGAATTCCGCTACCCCATTGGATCCACCTATTTACTCCCATCAACTCCCCACCGCTGCCTGCTACGCCACCTGGATATATCTACACATTCACTTGTAAATAAATACTCACCTTCTTCCTACTCTCCTTGTCCTGGTCTGCTTCTGGGTTTTGAATTTTGAAAGAACGTGACAGAACAGCCCTTAGCCCTGGTATTTTGGCAATATACAACACCTCCTTGGACCTTATTGCTTAAGTATGAAGGCATGTCTGCGTCTACTATTAACTCCCTAGAGTTGATTGACGCACATAACAAAAAAAATCCCATCAAAACCCATAAATTTAAGCTAGCAATATGTTTTTTTTTGCAATGGAAGTGTCGGTACCAATGATGTGCCAACTTCTGTTTTAATAGTGTCCAAACCATTTGGACTAAAAACTGTGGAAAGTGTCACGACTGTGTGTAGAGAAGGACCAAGGTGCAGCGGAGGTTGTGTTCCACGTCTTTATTTCTAAGTGAAAATTAAGCAAAACCAAACAATAAAGAAAGAAACGTGACTAAGTGGTGCACATGCACCAACACAAAACAATATCCCACAAACATAGGTGGGAAAAACAGCTACTGAAATATGATCCCCAATTAGAGGCAATGATTACCAGCTGCCTCTAATTGGGAATCATACCAATCACCAACATAGAAAATAAACTTAGAACACCACATAGAAATAAATAAACTAGATCACCCCCAGTCACGCCCTGACCTACTTCACCATAGAGAAACAATGTCTCTCTATGATCAGGGCGTGACAGAAAGGGAATATTTTCACAAACATGATAGTGTTCTACGTTTTGCTCTAGGACCTTCACTAGTGTCACTCATCTGACGGTAACCCCCCCAAAAAATGGAAGTATGAGGATAGTTTCTTATAATTCTTTGGGGATGTCCTTTTTCACATTTATGAATGTGTTATTCAATGTGTTTCTGTAGTAAAGGCCAAAATCCATACTGTATATATTTTTTATACCTAAAGGGGTCCTAAAATTCAAAATCAAATAACTTGTCATGCCCTGATCTGTTTCACCTGTCTTTGTTATTGTCTCCACCCACCTCCAGGTGTCACCTGCTTTCCCCATTAGTCCCTGGTCTATTTATCCCTGTGTTTCCTGTCTCTCTGTGCCAGTTCGTCTTGTTTTGCGAAGTCGAGTCTGACTTTCCCCATGTACTGTTTCGACTCTGACCTGATCACTGAACCCCTGCCTGTCCTGATCTCAAGCCTGCCTATCGCCTGGTACTGTTTGGACTCTCCCCTGGTTTATGAACTCTCACCTGTCCCCGACCTGCCTGTTACCTACCCCTTTTGTTATAATAAATATTGGAGCTCAACCATCTGCCTCCTGTGTCTGTATTTGGGTCCCGCCTTGTGCCCTCATATAACTAAATGATCCATAGTATGACCCTCTTAAAACAATTCTATATGCCAGCTTAGCACACCCCTTCCCCCAATGTTTTTGACTCAAAATAAATGCAATAACTGAGATACCAAAGGAAAATCCTGAAAATTCTAATCTTACATTTGATCAACTTGTGAAACCCATGAGGATATGTACAATTAAACAATTTCCCCATTATGGACAATGCCATTTGGGGGATTTGCAAACAAGGTGGAATAACAAAGAAAATGACCAGAGATTAGTTGGGTCTGTTACTGTAGGAATCATTGAGAAAAGTACGTAAAGAGACCATTTCTGTAGTGCTAATACTTGGCAAGAGAGCACACAACCCTCTCCATATGGTGATAATATTGTCAACAAAGCTCTTTGATTCCATAATTGTCACTTAATATGCATTTAATTAGCAACCGATCAATAGCCACAGGGTGAAGAGCATTGACTATAGTGGCTCAGACAAAATGGTGGTAACGAATGAAAAAGATGTGACAAAGTAACATGTTGTTGTCACACTCTGGGCTAACTTTGTGGTTCAATGAGATCAGTGCCACTATGAGGGCATGTGTTTGAAGGCCATATATTATTGGCGGCTGTTAAAATCCCCTTCATCAATCCAGGAGTCTAAGGCATGCCAATTGTGGTCCATTACACTGGTAGACTTTCCATTTACCACACACAGGCTTTTAAGATTTAAAGTCCAACAAGATAAAGAGATAAAATCAAGTCACGATGCAGACATCTATGGACATATGCTGTGCTGCTTTACCATTATAGACATCAACTGCTACCTGATGAAATTGAATGAACATAATCCCACAATTCCAACCAAATTCAATATTCTCAGCTATTGTTATGGTAGGCTATATGTCTTAGGTGGGTATATCTACAACTGTTAATATTGTAGTTTATTCCAATACCCATGGACCCATATGTGCCTTAATGTTTTGGTGCCATACAGTATATAAAATATGACCGGCTAGCAGGAAATAAACAGGATCTCTAAACACTGTAATGTATGTGGTTCTCTGAGTTGATTGCATTTGCTTCAGGAGGTTACGTCAAAACAACACTTTAAACCCCAAATACAACTTTCAACTGGCTGAGTTAATGCAAGGTGATACAGGTAATATCATACAGTAGATGTTTTTGTTGTTGTTGTTGTATGGAATGGGTATAGCTGATTACACCAACACAATTCAATTACAATGAAAGAG
The DNA here is from genome assembly GCF_036934945.1 of Oncorhynchus masou masou. NCBI lineage: Eukaryota > Metazoa > Chordata > Actinopteri > Salmoniformes > Salmonidae > Oncorhynchus > Oncorhynchus masou. The sequence continues at coordinate 49,794,943 of NC_088226.1, forward strand.
GAATTTCAACTTTACAAGTCAACTGTACTGATAGGAGACTAGACTCGTCTCTGAATACAAAATGTAGTTCTTCCGACGTGATGAATGAAGCTGCCACGCAAATAAACAGTCATTCATGGATGGATTTAACAAGCAAGCCTTGAGATCTGTCCATTAATGAGCATGTCATGAATGCAGTCTGCCTCTCTCTTCCTCAATTACCTCCATACTTTCATTCATTATCTTCTCTCTTCCCCTCTCTCACTTCTATGTGAGGACAACTGTATGGGAAAAGATGTGCCATTGTACTTTGATAAGCACCCAGGGAACTTCTGAAGGCTAGATGTGGCAAATCCTTAACTCTTATTCCCCCTGAATATGTCTCTAATAGGCAACAAACAGAATAATCTGACAGCTCAATGATAAGGGCAACCTCATCTTTGCAGCTCAGAATCATAATTTAGCAGTAGTTTATCAAAACTGAAAAGCACTGGAAATTGTAAACAACAATGGTGAAATATGATACAACTTTTTGAAATACTGTATATATTTTTTTTACTTAGACAGCTGTTTTTCAACAATGACCTGTGAGTGTGAGAGGATACGCTGTATGCAATTGAATTGAATTGGTTATTCTATTTTTCATGTCTTGTTACTGCTGAAATAATGTGTCATATAGTATCAAAGAGCAAATGCAAAGGGCTGATCATAGTTTTTAATTTGGCAACGGCATAATAAACAGTCACTAGGTGTATGAAGGAAGGGGCCCACGGAGCCAAGGCTATTGTTGGAGGGCCTTTGTTTAAATCTCCTGATAGAAATCTTGAGGGAAGGTGAATGGGGATGCTACTGTCTGCTACTGTGGTCTCTGGTTGCTGCCAATGGTTTGATAACCTGATAACAGTGCCACCCCCCTTTATCCACCGGCCCACACTGCGTAATATGCATTAATTTGAGGCGAATCAATAGTAGCTAACAGCCTAAGAATGAGTTGACTGACATTACTTGTACTACAGTAAAAGAGGACACACAAGCAAACTCACCAGAGCATGTTTATCACCATTAACTGCTTACATGAGAAAATACATTAGTAAGAAGAGAAACTGGCAGGTTTTATGTTATATCATTTTGGGAGGATGAAAGTTTCAGTAGTCGTTGGCTCAATGACTGGAAGTCTATGGGAACAGCTAGCATGTCATTGCGCTAACGCTAGTAGCAATGTACCCCTCCCACTGGGGGAAACACTGAGCTTAAGCTACTGCTGAAGGTAGCATGTAGAACTGTTTCAAATGTATCCCTATAGTTACACAATGATAGCTAAAGATGAAAGAGACACACGATTGATCAAATGATAAATTGATGCATAAGTTAATGTAAGACATTTTCCAATGGTATAGCACCTGCGTGACTACCAGGCTGTAATGGATTTGATAATAGTGAGTCCAGGGTGTGATAGATCTTTAAAAGATCTCAAAAGTGTGTATGTGCACCCCATCTAACTGAACTGAGCCTCTATTCTACAGTATCTGGCAGTACCTGTACATGGTGGGGAAGGAGAAGTTCTGTGGTAGTGCATAGTACATAAAGTGGTATTTACATTCAGGCCAGCAGTAGTGAAAAAGAAACACAAGAGATAAAAGTCAACTGATTAGGTTTGCCAAGGAACAGCAGCCCTGGTTTGAGTTACAACGTTTTAATGAATACTTATCTTAAATGACCTCAAAACAATCCTTTACCATTCATCATCCCTTGTTCTAACTTTTCTATTGTTTCCTAACAGATGATCTTATTATAGAAGTGTCAGCACAATACTACAACACATTTGATTCATTTCTGGTGTGGCCGCTTATTCTGTCCTCATTTGCATTGTAAAGAAGCATCCTGCTTTGACAAGACGGCTGATGCTGAGACGCTTGTTGGAGGAGGAGATGAAAGTTCCAGACGAGTTTGGAACAGCGTAACAGGTTCTCCTGAGGTCTCCTGAGTTCCCCCACATCTATTCCAAGTATTTTTGTTTCAATGATTACCTTAGAAAGCAGACAGCACAAACTGTCATTCTGTTACCAAACGTTGCATCTGCACTGTTCTTCAATTAAATGTGTTTTTGTACAGTTTTCAAGGGAAATTGTTAAAGTAGTCCTTGTGCATAGAGTTGTATGGTTTGTTTAACTTTGCCATCATTATTTTTTGTTTTTTTGTTTGACAGTGTCACTTTGTTATTGTGGAATTGCCCCTATAGCTCGGGTGTTGTCAGATTCACTGCTTGCAGCAAGTCGTGTACTGTAACTGTATCCTGTGGTGCTCTCCAATTAAGCTGATGATATCCTATGATATGATGGCCTACATAAACGCCTCAGAGAGTTTTCACAACGAGATAACACGTTCATATCCCCTTTCATATTTGTACAGAGGCAAAAATATGTCTCACGATAAGGTGAAAAACCAGCCTGGCCTCAAAGACTAGATGTAAATCTGTGACACTTAAATTAATAGGGATGGATGAGCATGTGGGCGTTTAATGTAAATGTCTTGCAACCCAAAGGTTGTGTGTTCGAATCACATCACAGACAAATGTAGCATTTTAGCTAATTAGCAACTACTTACTACTTTTTTGCTAGTTTGCAACTTCTTATTATGTTAGCTAATCCTAACCCTATCTCCTAACCCTAACCTTAACCCTAACTGTAACCCTAACCCCTAAATCTCACCCCTAGCCTCGTTAATGTTAGCCAGAACAAATTGGATTTGTTAACATATCATATTAATTGTAATTCGGAACATATCATCCGAAAAGGATTATGGACATCCACAAATTAACATATCATTCTCCTTTGACTGTCACATATTTACATTTACTATGTTATGTCTACCTCTGAGTCCAGGATGGAAAACAAGGACATGTTGGCTATATGGCACCATATACAGGTACATTAGAATGATTAGATAGTATCTGGGGACACTTGTAGAGCAAGACCCTATATTCAAGTCGGTGGATAGCTTCAAGCCCTGCTACTGTAGATGCAAATACTATTCTCATATTGAAATTGTAAAGTTACTATACCTGGCAGATTTGGGAAAAAATGCATGCATTTCCAAAATTCAAGAGTCTACTTTGCTGTTTCACACAAAATGGAGAATAATGTCTTGAATGTGATATGAAACAAAGCCTCTCTCCTTCACTGACATTGTGTCCTTGTATCACTATGCTACGGCCAATTCCCTCTGCTCAAACAGTGCATGGCCAGGTCAGAGTCAGGTTTCCATGGGTTCTGTCAAACAGAACAGTGGCTGCCTGGCGCCCTGATCAGCTTCACAACAGCAGGTTTGAGTGTGTTATAAGAAGCAGCCACTGCATTAATAATGTAGAGGGCAGACAGGTGAGGGCGGCTGGGGGCTTGTCTGAATGCCAGCGCTGGTGAGCTGAAATGGTCGCCTCTGGCATGGTTTCCTGCGTAATCCTTGCTAGAGAGCCGCAAAGCCACTCAAAGGAGGAGACAAGGCAAGGAGTCAAGACTCGGTTTGCCTCGGCTCATGTGTTGTGCTGTCATACTTAGCTAAGAACACAGCGAGACGGAATTCAGAATATCAGTGGGGCAACACTTCAATGTGTACTCTAAAATCAAACTATTTAAATTTCATGACACAGTTGGGGTCGGCATAAATGTGAATCTGTGCACATCTAAGAAGGGGGAATCAAGGATTTTCCTGGAGATCTTCAAAAGCATGGACAAAAAGACAAATTGGTTAGATATTCGTCTATTCAAGGTCATCTGAAAAATCCAGAACCTTATGTGGAATTGTGAGAGGTGAATAAAGATAATGCAGAGATATAGATACATTGTACATCAAAGAAGAGAATCCAACTGAATGGTCTGGGGCTCTTCAATATTTTCTAAATCAATGAATTCAAACAACGGCCCCATCTGCATCCTCTGGGTAGTATTTGCTGTTCCCTCAGGACCCCTGGCATATAGCATGTTTCTATATGAGGCACTGGACCTACTTTTTCTAGTATCAGGGCCACTGACTTAGATGCACATTTGAAACAAAGATCATTTTTCTAAAGAAATTAAAAGCATAGCAGTAATTGTCTCAGAGAAGTTAGAAATTCCACTAGGTCCTCTGAGAACAAAGGTCATGGTTATGTTTGGCCCCCAGATACATTCACTGTTAACATCCATTTTATCATTGATTTTACATACCTCTCTATAGTGGTTCTTTACAGATCCAATAATTTAAACATAAATGTGAGACACACACACACGCACAACACATATGAGTTTGATAAGGCAGGAAACAGAAAAGCATAAATATGCATTGCTATCGACTGTAGTTCAGCTTTGACTTGGCAACAAGGCAAAAAGCAGCCTGTCCTGTCACCTCTCAGACCCCTTTCTCTGTCTTCAGCTCACAACCCTTTCTTTTACGCACCAACAGGCTGCCTGCCAGTCTCTGGTGCATCAAAACCAATATAAAAAAACTGCAGAATTAATTACTTCCCTGAGACTTGGCTTTATAATGAGTCTCTGAGGGCATTGAGGGATTAAAAGTGAAACGGTATCAGGTCTTCAATGCAACTGACAGCAATTTTCTTCAGCCATGCTCCTTCACATGAAAAGTCAAGGATAAACTGAAAAGCCATCATCTGTGAATATTGTGATATCTTGTAATGGGACCTTTTATATATGCCTATTGATTTAATTATGACAAGATCATATGATATCAAAAATCAAACCCAGGTGTGGTTATTAAAGTCCAACCGCAGCGATTTTTTTTACATTTCCCGTTGAAAAAACTATATTTCAAGTAGAGTACAGTGCAGACAAAATAGTGTATGCAATTCAAGGAGTTGGTCTGATGGGTGGACTCTGATATCACTGGCCTCCACCCTTGCTTGCGGGAACAATAAAGGAGAAATAGGCAGCTACATAGATGTGATAACTTTTAAGATATGCAGAAGTTTGAATGACCTAGAACTAACAATCTACTATAGAACAAATGAAAACTAAACGGACTATCCAGGTGACTTAAAGTGTTGACTCTAGTAGGAAACCTTTCTCCTAATTCTCATGTTGAAGGAGAGCGGATTTCCAATACTTCATAAATTCTCAGTGTCATCTCTGGACAGTGACATATAAGCAACACTATTCATCATGAGGAAACAGCTTGTGATTCATAGTGATGTGTTTCCATTTAAAAGCCCCAGGGGGACATCTGAGCAGGAGTCCTTCAACATCAAATCCCTCATAATCAATAGATGCAGCTCACTGTGTATAACAAATAACAAGGCATCTTGCCTCAAGAATCCATTGAGATCCAACTGTCTACATAAATATAAACTGTTATGTATAAGACGGCATAGATAAGTCGCATCAATTCAAACGTGATAAAGAATTGTGTTAACCAGTGCCTTCAACATGTTTGGAACAATATAGCATTACAGATATTAAGCATACTGGAGTGTGCATTTATGAAAATCACATGTGTTTATGAAACCACGGTGGAGAAAACAGAGGGCTGTAATTAATGCCAAGCTGAAGCAAGCAAGGAGCTACAAATGAATGTCAACATGTGTTCACACTTATCTATATAGGTCGCTATCAATAAAACTTCACAATACGGTGCTGCAGGTGGGGGGCAAGGAGACCTACAGCTCGGCTAAATCGTTGAGAACGGTTCTCAAGGGATTGTTAAATAAATGCTATAACCATTAACTAAAATGACGCCGGAGCAGAAGGCAGATGTTTTACGTGCCCCCAACCGATTGTGCTTTTTTTTCATCTGCGTTGTTTGTAACTTATTTTTTTTAAACCTGTACATGTTGCTAATACCGTCTCTTATGACCGAAAATAACTTGTAGACATCAGGACTGCAGGGGTGGCAGGGTAGCCTAGTCGTTAGAGCGTTGGACTAGTAACTGAAAGTTCAAATCCCCGAGCTGACAAGGTACAAATCTGTTGTTCTGCCCCTGAACAGGCAGTTAACCCACTGTTCTTAGGCCGTCATTGAAAATAAGAATTTGTTCTTAACTGACTTGCCTAGTAAAATAAAAAATTACTCACCACGGACTAGCAGAATCCTTTTTCTTCTTTCACAACCTTGACGAGCCTGAAGCAGAAGATATACGGCTCCCTCGGGAACAGGCCCCGACCCCAGTGACCTGCGTGAAGAGGCGGAGAAAGAGAGGCCGGAAGACGGGCTGCCTTCTAAGGAGTAGGAGGTGACTGAATAAACCCCCACTCCCCTCAATTCTGCTCGCAAACATGCAATATTTGGACAATAAAATGGACAAGTTATTGGGAAGATTAAACTACCAACGGGACATTAAAAACTTTTACATCTTATGCTTCACAAAGTCGTGGCTGACCGACGACAATATTAACATACAGCTGGCTGGTAATACGATGTACCGGCAGGATAGAACAGCAGCGTCTGGTCAGACAAGGGGAGGCGGTCTATGTATTTTTGTAAACAACAGCTGGGCACCTTATCTAAGGAAGTCTCGAGCCATAGATCAACTGAGGTAGAGTTTCTCATGATAAGCTGCAGACCACATTACCTACCCAGAGAGTGTAAATCCATATTCTTTGTAGCTGTTTACATACCACCACAGTCAGAGGCTGGCACAAAGATAGCATTGAATGAGCTGTATTCCGCCATAAGCAAACAAGAAAACTTTCACCCGGAGGCTTCGCTCCTAGTAGCCGGGGACAATAATGCAGGGAAACTTAACCTCTTACATCTATGGGGGCGCTATTTCATTTTTGGATGAAAAACGTTCCCGTTTTAAACAAGATATTTTGTCACAAAAAGATGCTCGACTATGCATATAATTGATACCATTCGAAAGAAAACACTCTGACGTGTCCAGAAATACCAAGATATTCTCTGTGCGTGCCCTAGAACGTGAGCTTCAGGCAAAACCAAGATGAGATGGCATCCAGGAAATGACAAGGATTTTTGAGGCTCTGTTTTCCATTGTCTCCTTATATGGCTGTGAATGCGAGAGGAGTGAGTCAACCCTTTCTGTCGTTTCCCCAAGGTGTCTGCAGCATTGTGACGTATTTGTGGGCAGATCATTGGAAGATTGACCATAAGAGACCACATTTACCAGGTGTCCGCCCGGTGTCCTGCGCCGAAATTGGTGCGCAAAAGTCACCTGCCAGTATTTTTCCATGCGATACAGAGAGGAAAGCAAGCTTCCACGAACTGCATATCAATGAAGAGATATGTGAAAAAACACCTTGAGGATTGATTCCAAACAACGTTTGCCATGTTTCGGTCGATATTATGTAGTTAATCCGGAAAAAGTTTTACGTTGTAGGTGACTGAATTTTCGGTTCGTTTCGGTAGCCAGACGCAATGTAGAAAACGGAACGATTTCTCCTACACACAGACGCTTTCAGGAAAAACTGCGCATTTGGTATGTAACTGAGAGTCTCCTCATTGAAAACATCAGAAGCTCTTCAAAGGTAAATGATTTTATTTATTTGGTTATCTGGTTTTTGTGAAAATGTTGCGTGCTAAATGCTACTCAAAATGCTATGCTAGCTTTGCATACTCTTACACAAATTAGTCCATTTCTATGGTTCAAAAGCATATTTTGAAAATCTGAGATGACAGTGTTGTTAAGAAAAGGCTAAGCTTGAGAGCAGACGCATTATTTTCATTTTATTTGCGATTTTCAGAAATCGTTAACGTTGCGTTATGCTAATGAGCCTGAGGCTTTAGTCACAAACCCGGATCCGGGATGGGGAGTTTCAAGAAGTTAACTTCTTATGGCTGCAGGGGCAGTATTGAGTAGCTTGGATGAAAGGTGCCCAGAGGTGCCTAGAGTAAACGGCCTGCTCCTCAGTACTAGTTGCTAATATATGCATACTATTATTAGTATTGGATAGAAAACACTCTGAAGTTTCTAAAACTGTTTGAATGATGTCTGTGAGTATAACAGAACTCATATGGCAGTTAAAAACCTGAGAAGAAATCCAAACAGAAAGTGGGAAATCTGAGGTTGGTCGATTTTCAACCCAGCCCCTATTGAATACACTGCGGGATATTGGTTATGTTGCACTTCCTACGGCTTCCACTAGATGTCAACCATCTTAAGAAACTTGAATGAGGCTGCTACAGTGATGTGGGGCCGGATGAGACCTCTTTGAGTCAGTGGTCTGGCAGAGAGCCAGGTCCTGGTCATGCGCATTTCACTTGATATCGACCTGCGTTCCATGGCTTTTCTACAGACAATGGAATTCTCTGGTTGGAATGTTATTGAAGATTTAGGATAAAAAACATCCTAAAGATTGATTTTATACTTAGTTTGAAATGTATCTACGGCATGTAAAATAACTTTTTGAAGTTTTCGTCCGACGTTCGGGATGGACCTGCACGATCGTTTGGATTTGTGTATCGAGATCGTGATACCTCACATCTCAAAATAGGGCTACTTAATTTTAGATCCCTTACTTCAAAGGCAGTTATAGTCAATGAACTAATCACTGATCATAATCTTGATGTGATTGGCCTGACTGGAACATGGCTTAAGCCTGCTGAATATACTGTGTTAAATGAGGCCTCACCTCCTGGTTACACTAGTGACCATATCCCCCGTGCATCCCTCAAAGCCGGAGGTGTTGCAAACATTTACAGTAGCAAATTTCAATTTACAAAAAAAAGACGTTTTCGTCTTTTGAGCTTCGAGTCATGAAATCTAAGCAGCCTACTCAATCACTTTTTAGAGATACTTTTTACAGGCCTCCTGGGCCATATACAGCGTTCCTCATTGAGTTCCCTGAATTCCTATCGGACCTTGTAGTCATAGCAGATAATATTCACATTTTTGGTGACTTTAATATTCACATGGAAAAGTCCACAGACCCACTCCAAAAGGCTTTCGGGGCCATCATCGACTGAGTGGGTTTTTTCCAACATGTGTCTGGACCTACTCACTGTCACAGTCATACTCTGGAGGGTAGTGAGGTCTGCAAAACGCATCACCGGGGGCAAACTACCTGCCCTCCAGGACACCTACACCACCCGATGTTACAGGAAGGCCATAAAGATCATCAAGGACATCAACCACCCGAGCCACTGCCTGTTCACCCCGCTATCATCCAGAAGGCGAGGTCAGTACAGGTGCATCAAAGCTGGGACCGAGAGACTGAAAAACAGCTTCTATCTCAAGGCCATCAGACTGTTAAACAGCCACCACTAACATTGAGTGGCTGCTGCCAACACACTGACACTGACTCAACTCCAGCCACTTTAATAATGGGAATTGATGGGAAATGATGTAAATATATCACTAGCCACTTTAAACAATGCTACCTTATATAATGTTACTTACCCTACATTATTCATCTCATATGCATACGTATATACTGTACTCTATATCATCGACTGCATCCTTATGTAATACATGTATCACTAGCCACTTTAACTATGCCACTTTGTTTACATACTCATCTCATATGTATATACTGTACTCGATACCATCTACTGTATCTTGCCTATGCTGCTCTGTACCATCACTCATTCATATATCCTTATGTACATATTCTTTATCCCCTTACACTGTGTATAAGACAGTAGTTTAGGAATTGTTAGTTAGATTACTTGTTGGTTATTACTGCATTGTCGGAACTAGAAGCACAAGCATTTCGCTACACTCGCATTAACATCTGCTAACCATGTGCATGTGACAAATAAAATTTGATTTGATTTGATTTGACCTAGTTTTGTCCCATGGAATAAATGTTGTGGATCTTAATGTTTTTCCACATAATCCTGGACTATCGGACCACCATTTTATTACGTTTGCAATTGCAACAAATAATCTGCTCTGACCCCAACCAAGGAGCATCAAAAGTCATGCTATAAATTCACAGACAACACAAAGATTCCTTGATGCCCTTCCAGACTCCCTCTGCCTACCCAAGAACGTCAGAGGACAAAAATCAGTTCATCACCTAACTGAGGAACTCAATTTTACCTTGCACAATACCCTAGATGCAGTTGCAACACTAAAAACTTGGTACACAGAAAATACCCGAGCTCTGAAGCAAGCTTCCAGAAAGTTGGAACGGAAATGGCGCCAAACCAAACTGGAAGTCTTCCGACGAGCTTGGAAAGACAGTTCCGTGCAGTATCGAAGAGCCATCACTGCTGCTCGATCATCCTATTTTTCCAACTTGAGGAAAATAAGAACAATCCGAAATGTATTTTTTTATAATGTCGCAAAGCTAACTAAAAAGCAGCATTCCCCAAGTGAGGATGGCTTTCACTTCAGCAGTAATGCATTCATAAACTTCTTTGAGAAAAATATCATGATTATTAGAAAGCAAATTACGGACTCTTTAAATCTGCACATTCCTTCAAAGCTCAGTTGTCCTGAGTCAGCACAACTATGCCAGGACCTAGGATCAAGAGAGACACTCAAGTATTTTAGTACTATATCTCTTGAAACAATGATGAAAATAATGATGACCTCTAAACCTTCAAGCTGCATACTGGACCCTATTCCAACTAAACTACTGAAAGAACTGCTTCCTGTGCTTGGCACTCCTATGTACGCCTGTGTACCAAACTCACTAAAAGTGGCAATAATAAAGCCTCTCTTAAAAAAGCCAAACCTTGACCCAGAAAATATAAAAAACTAATAGGCCTATATCGAATCTTCCATTCCTCTAAAATGTTTTAGAATAAGCTGTTGTGCATTAACTCAGTGCCTTCCTGAAGACAAACAATGTATACGAAATGCTTCAGTCTGGTTTTATACCCCATCATAGCACTGAGACTGCACTTGTGAAGGTGGTAAATGACCCTTTGATGGCATCAGACCAAGGCACTGCATCTGTCCTCGTGCTCCTAGACCTTAGTGCTGCTTTTGATACCATCGATCACCACATTCTTTTGGAGAGATTGGAAACCCAAATTGGTCTACACGGACAAGTTCTGGCCGGGTTTAGATCTTATCTGTCGGAAAGATATCAGTTTGTCTCTGTGAATAGTTTGTCCTCTGACAAATCAACTGTACATTTTGGTGTTCCTCAAGGTTCCGTTTTAGGACCACTATTGTTTTCACTATATATTTTACCTCTTGGGGATGTCATTCGAAAACATAATGTTAACTTTCACTTCTATACGGATGACACTGAGCTGTACATTTCAATGAAACATGGTGAAGCCCCAAAATTGCCCTCGCTAGAAGCATGTGTTTCAGACATAAGAAAGTGGATGGCTGCAAACGTTCTACTTTTAAACTCGGACAAAACAGAGATGCTTGTTCTAGGTCCCAAGAAACAAAGAGATCTTCTGTTGAATCTGACAATTAATCTTAATGGTTGTACAGTCGTCTCAAATAAAACTGTGAAGGACATATCAAGACTGTTTCAAGGACAGCTTTTTTTCCATCTACTTAACATTGCAAAAATCAGAAACTTTGTCCAATAATTATGCAGAAAAATGAATCCATGCTTTTGTTACTTCTAGGTTAGACTACTGCAATGCTCTACTTTCCGGCTACCCAGATAAAGCACTAAATAAACTTCAGTTAGTGCTAAATACGGTTGCTAGAATCCTGACTAGAACCCAAAAAATTGATCATATTATTCCAGTGCTAGCCTCCCTACACTGGCTTCGTGTTAAGGCAAGGGCTGATTTTAAGATTTTACTGCTAACCTACAAAGCATTACATGGGCTTGATCCTACCTGTCTCTCTGATTTGGTCCTGCCGTACATACCTACACGTACGCTATGGATACAAGACGCAGGCCTCCTAATTGTCCCTAGAATTTCTTAGCAAACAGCTGGAGAAAGGGCTTTCTCCTATAGAGCTCTATTTTTATGCAATGGTCTGCCTACCCATGTCAGAGACGCAAACTCGGTCTCAACCTTTAAGTCTTTACTGAAGACTCATCTCTTCAGTGGGTCATATGATTGAGTGTAGTCTGGCCCAGGAGTGTGAAGGTGAACGGAAAGGCTCTGGAGCAACGAACCGCCCTTGCTGTTTCTGCCTGGCCGGTTCTCCTCTCTCCACTGGGATACTCTGCCTCTTACCCTAATACAGGGGCTGAGTCACTGGCTTACTGGTGCTCTTTCATGCCGTCCCTAGGAGGGGTGCGTCACTTGAGTGGGTTGAGTCACTGATGTGATCTTCCTGTCTGGGTTGGTACCCCCCCTTGGGTTGTGCCGTGGCGGAGATCTTTGTAGGCTATACTCGGCCTTGTCTAAGGATGGTAAGTTGGTGGTTGAAGATATCCCTCTAGTCGTGTGGGGGCTGTGCTTTGGCAAAGTGGGTGGGGTTATATCCTTCCTGTTTGGACCTGCCCGAGGGTATCATCGGATGGGGCCACATTGTCTCCTGACCCCTCCTGTCTCAGCCTCCAGTATTTATGCTGCAGGAGTTTATGTGTCGGGGGGCTAGGGGCAGTTTGTTATATCTGGAGTACTTCTCCTGTCTTATCCGGTGTCCTGTGTGAATTTAAGTATGCTCTCTCTAATTCTCCCTTTATCTCTTTCTTTCTCTCTCTCGGAGGACCTGAGCCCTAGGACCATGCCTCAGGACAACCTGGCATGATGACTCCTTGCTGTCCCCAGTCCATCTGGCCATGCTGCTGCTCCAGTTTCAACTGTTCTGCCTGCGGCTATGGAATCCTTACCTGTTCACTGGACGTGCTTCCTGTCCCAAACCTGCTGTTTTCAATTCTCTGGAGATAGCAGGAGTGGTGGAGATACTCTTAATGATCGGCTATGAAAAGCCAACTGACATCTACTCCTGAGGTGCTGACTTGCTGCACTCTCGACAACTACTGTGATTATTATTATTTGATCATGCTGGTCATTTATGAACATTTGAGCATGTTGGCCATGTTCTGTTATAATCTCCACCCGGCACTGCCAGAAGAGGACTGGCCGCTCCTCATAGCCTGGTTTCTCTCTAGGTTTCTTCCTAGGTTTTGGCCTTTCTAGGGAGTTTTTCCTAGCCACCGTGCTCTACACCTGCATTGCTTGCTGTTTGGGGTTTTAGGCTTGGTTTCTGTACAGCACTTTGAGATATCAGCTGATGTATGAAGGGCTATATAAATACATTTGATTTGATTTGTCTACTAAACTTCCAAACACAAGTAGCTACTTGGACAAAAATAATGGACATTATCGAACAAATCAAACATTTATTGTGGAACTAGGATTCCTGGGAGTGCATTCTGATGAAGATCATCAAAGGTAAGGGAATATTTATAATGTTATTTCTGATTTCTGTTGACTCCAACATGGCAGAGAATACAATTATTGGAGTCAACAGAAATCAGAAATAATATTATAAATATTATAAATATTTTCAACACCATAGTGCCCTCAATGCTCATCACTAATCGAAGGACTCTGAGACTTAAACACCTCCCTCTGCAGCTGGATCCTGGACTTCCTGACGGGCCGCATGTGGTAAGGGTAGGTAACAACGCATCTGCCTCGCTGATCCTCAACATGGGCCCCTCAAGGGTGCGTGCTCAGCCCCCTCTTGTACTCCCTGTTCACTCATGACTGCACGGCCAGGCACGACTCCAACACCATCATTACATTTGCCGATGACTTAACAGTGATCACCGACAAAAACGAGACAGCATATAGGGATGAGGTCAGAGACCTGGCCGTGTTGTGTCAGTACAATAACCTCTCCCTCAACGTGATCAAGACAAAGAAGATGATTGTGCCCCCAATCTCATCGATGGGGCTGCAGTGGAGCAGGCTGAGCGCCTCAAGTTCCTTGGTGTCCACATCACTAACAAACTAAGATGGTCCAAGCACACCATGACAATAGTGAAGCGGGCATGACAAAACCTATTCCCCCTCAGGAGACTGAAAAGATTTGGCATGGGTCCTCAGATCCTCAAAAGGTTCCACAGCTGCACCATCTTAGAGCATATCAACTGGTTGCATCACTGTCTGGTATGGCAACTGCTCGGCCTCCGACCGCAAGGCACTACAGAGGGTAGTGCGAATGGCCCAGTACATCACTGGGGCCAAGCTTCCTGCCATTCAGGACCTCTATACCCTGAAAATTGTTAACGACTCCAGCCACCATAGTCATAGACTGTTCTCTCTGCTACCACAAGATAAGCGGTACCAGAGCGCCAAGTCTAGGTCCAAGAGGCTTCTAAACAGCTTCTACCCCAAGCCATAAGACTCCTGAACATCTAGTCAAATGGCTACCCAGACTATTCACATTGCCCCCCCCCCCCCCTCCACACCACTGCCACTCTCTGCTGTCATCTATGCATAATCACTTTGATTAACTCTACCTACATGTACATACTACCTCAACTAAATGGTGCCCCCGCACATTGACACTTTACCGGCACCCCCCTGTATATATTGTCATTTTTTTACTGCTCCTCTATAAATACTTGTTACTTTTATCTCAAATTCTTATTCATATTTTTTTAAACTGTGCTGTCGGTTAGGGGACCGTAAGTGAGCATTTCACTGTAAGATACCTGTTGTATACGGTGCATGTGACTAATACAATTATTCCACATTTGGCTCTATCATCAGAGTTAAACAGCAAGTAACTGCATGCTTTTCATAATCAGTAAATATATCAATTGATCATGTAATTTCAAATACATTAGGGTACCCTATCCATTTGGCATGTAGCTAGCTAGCTAGCTAAGCAAACAACATGTGTTATTTAGCTTGCTTGATCAGAGATTAAGGCGTCAGCATGCTTCGGTTCGGCTGGCTAGGGGATCCGAACGAGTGTGCTTGCAGACTCCCATAAAAGGCATGAGAAAAAATGTATCTTGAGACTGCCACAAATTAGATAACTCAAGAAACCTGTCATTGATTTTGACGTTTTTGCAGAGGACAAGTCACGCAGTTTGACATCTAACCAAGATATGTTTGGTGCAGTATTTCTCAAGTGAAAAAATGTGCATTACAAAATGAGTCTTTCGTTGAATGACAACAACATTTTTATTAAAGTATCCCAAATTTTGACCATTCAATGACAAGGGGTCGTAGACTTTGGCTACTGACTTCAGCTTGCCTCAAGAAAAAATGGAGTATGCACGAACAGCAGAAAAAACCCTTGCCAAAGACCAAAATGAAAAAGAACGTACCAAAGCGTAGTCATAATAAATGCACAAACTGTTCCCAACTTTTTGGGATAGGAAGCATGGGGACGTCTTTAGGCTTTTGGAAAGATCTTGACATCGACAAGTTCTCATCTTCGTAAAGTTCTCAGTCTAACTACTGTCATCACCGCTATATATAGCAAGCAAAACACATACTATTTGGATATAGGCATCATGTTTATCCCCTGAAAGTTAGCTTGTTAACTAGCCATATTGACGGGATCTGTTGTTAGCTAGCTAGCCAATTTGATGTGGTCCATCAATCAATGAAGGCTATTATGTCTGTAAACATAATCAGCTAACAGTACATTGGCAAATGTGCCCTTCTGCTACATGACAGACAGAGCCCACAAATGATGTGAAATTAACCTAAACCACTGATACTTGTAAGGTATAGTTAACTTTTATTTTATATCACTCAAATATCCAATTAATGATGGCCAATATATTGTGATGCTACCCACATGTATCTAAAATTACATGATCAATTGATGTTTACTGATCATGAAAAGCATGCAGTTACTTGCTGTATAACTCTGATGATAGACCTACATGTGCACAATTATTTTGCATGGAATGATTTGACATTTGTAGTTCTGGCGATGCTCTTCGTGAAGTGATGATATTACAACCAATTAAATGTTCTAATTGGAGGGAAACTGATAGAACAAATGTCCTGTCTTGACGCACAATCAGTCCTGCAGGGAACTCAACATTTCCTCCACGGAAAAACAAGCTTCGATACTGTGATCATTTTGATATGGAAAACTCCTCTTTCCAAAGAACGGCACTCTAATGATCCTTTTGTTTCTGTCAGAGATGTCAAGTCTGCCATTTAACCACACACAATACCCGATAAGGCAGTAAAATAGAGGGATGTTTCCATTGTTTCTTGACTGACATTCAAGTGGGTTTTAGCAAGTGTCACTGCCACAGAAAAGCTAAGTAACAATAATGCATCCTGACAGGAGAAAAGAAACACAAATTTAGGGCACTCCTAAGAATTAGATACCCATTACATATTCCCATTTCCCATTAAACTGAAAGACAAACCAGTGCGTCAAAGAATGATACGTGCACAAATGAGACTGGGATGGATTTCATTTGAGACCCGGTCTTTGATAATGGCCTCCAGACATGTTGAGCATGGTGATTGAGTGATACTAGCCTTATCATTTATAGAAAAGCCCTTCTTGTGAGAATGGTCTCATGTCCTTGATGTAATCATGTCATATTATGATGCTGTGTACAAATGGAGCCAAGTCATTCTTTGGCTTTGTGCACAAGTCATTATGAAAGTATCACGTTTAAAAACATATACCTATTAAAAATAAAGTAATTTCTAAATGTTGTTCAATCTACTCAGTCATGCATTTCATAATCAACCCTTCACCTCACCTACAGATAACTGTATGTCTGGTTGCAAGAAAGTACATTACAGAACAAATTCTGATCAACTATCATCAGATTGGTTTGACTAATTGCACTCAGACAATTAAAATCTACTTCCATAGCAACTGCAATTAAAAGCAATCTGATTGAGACAGGCAGTGCCCAATCTTTCAAGTCATTTTAGGGCAAATATCTCATTAATTCTGCACAGTTCTGCTTCCCTATGGAAGCTCTAGTCTAGAGCACCAGGTTAAATTGGGTTTAGGAGCATTTTTTTAACTCTCTCCATGATTAAAGTAGTAAGTAATATATGTAATTGTTGTAAAAATTCGCGTGTGTATCATTTACCATCATCCTAAATTAAAGTATTGTATTAGTTTGATATAATATCACGCTAATTTCCCTATGGTGGACAGAACATGTTACTACATTACACATTTTCACCACATAATATTTACAGGAAAAACCCATCCTAAATTAAAAGTTTAGTCATCACGATTACACAAAATTGATTACTTAAAAGAGATCAATATTTTTGGTTCAACAACAGTGATTTTGTCATCTGCACCTGTCGGTGCCAGAATTACTGTCATTTTTGCTCTTTTAAAATTGATGTGAGTATAGGATTCACTGAAGTAAACTGTTGTTTCCTTCTGTAAGACATGTTCTACTAGTTAACTTCAGAGAATCATATTCTCACATAGACTTTTTGACAGTAGTCATTCTCACATTGATTACTAAATAACGACAGGGGTTGGCTTTTTTTTAGAGATAATTTGACTCTCAAATCCATGTGTGGTATTGAGGCCAGAGACATTTGTTCTTGTCAGTTCCATTGATTTCAATAAAAATATTGATTTGAGTGATTAATTTGCTCGCACAATGGATTATAGTAAAACTATCTAAAATATTCTAGTCTAGTGACTGCTTGGTAAATGTTGCTGCGTGGGCAGTTTATAAGATAATCATTTAGAAAAATACAAGATATTCGAACACAAGTGTGACACGTGTGTCTAGGGAGGATTTTGTTTCTAGGTCTAATATCACAACTTATTCAGCATGTTGATTATGCATTTGAACATTTAAAACCTTTATTTTGACACTTGGCTATCTTTAAAACATTTATGACAACAGGAAGCAGCAACAGTATCATATTCAACTTATGTTTAAGGAATATAAATGCTACTGTTTTTTTCTCATCAATCTACACACAATACCCCAGTCTGAGGTCCTGAGCACTCTGGGGCAGGTTTACATCAAGGATCTCTTTATACTTTGCTCCGTTCATCTTTCCCTTGATCCTGACTAGTCTCCCAGTCCCTGCCGCTGAAAAATATCCCGAAAGCATGATGCCGTCACCAACATGCTTCACAGTAGGGATGGTGCCAGATTTCTTCCAGACGTGACGCTTGGCATTCAGGCCAAATAGTTCAATCTTGGTTTCATCAGACCAGAGAATCTTGTTTCTCATGGTCTGAGAGTTGTTTTGGTACCTTTTGGCAAACTCCAAGCGGGCTTTCATGTGCCTTTACCAGACATGTGTGTGCCTTCACAAATCATGGATAAGAGCGTCTGCCAAATGACTTAAATGTAATATAAATGTAAATGTCCAATCAATTGAATTTACCATAGATGGACTCCAATCCAAGTTGAAGAAACGTCTCAAGGATGATCAATGGAAACAGGATGCATTTGAGCTCAATTTTGAGTCTCACAGCAAAGGGTCTGAATACTTATGTAAATAAGGGATTTCTGTTTTTTTTTAGATACATTTGCAAACATTTGAAAAAACTTGTTTTTGCTTTGTCATTATGTGATATGGTGTGTAGAATGATGATAATGTTTTTATATTTTGAATAATTTTTAGAATAAGGCTGTAACATAACAAAATGTGGAAAAAGTCAAGGGATCTGAAAACTATCTGAATGCACTGTATCACTGGCATTGCAAAGAAACAATAAACCATATAATCCAACAATCATCAAAATAATCCTTAAATCTTTAAATCTGAGACCAGCATTGTCTTTAAATGTTTGTCGACATGTCACAACAATGTGTCACGCTATTGTTGGACACCTCCGGGATCTACCAGGCACTTCCTAAGGGGGGGTAAAAGCAAAGATAACCCGTGGAGTGTACTGATGCTATCAGTGTTGCGACGAACAAACGACTGCCCCTGGTATAACAAAACTATTGCACCTATTTTTTTATTATTAAAGAACACATAACCAAGAGATAACCACACAGTACTGCAGGTCAGGAACAAGTTGCTTAGCCTTTCTCTGGATAATGATATGTGGTTACTTACAGAGCAGTGTTAACTGTCTAAGGTGTATTGAAACAAAACCAGGGTAGACAGAGCAAAGTCCTGCCCTACACCTGGCCAGCAAATCCTTTGAGCATCTAATAATCCCATTTCTTCCAAATGGAGCATCAGGCAGTCACCATTATGGCACAGCAGTCCACTAGACTGCCCTTGAGTCTGAGCACAAGTCGTCTTCTGAATCGTTGACAAACTGAAAAAGCAGACCATTTACAGTCTGAGCAAGATAGTCTATACCATTCCATCAACATGTTTCTAAGTGAGTTACCTTACTGTTTCTGCGTAGGATGATTTCCTAACCCTAACCCCTCACCTCTTCTATCCTCAACCCGTCACATCCTATCACATGGCTATGGGGCATTCCATTCACACTTGGAGTTTAGGCAGGCAGAGCTCCCATTGGTTCCCTTCCATTGATTGCCTATCATTGGTTCCCTTTCATTGGTCCCCTCAGCTCCCATTGATCCCCCCCCAGTTGTCCTCCACGCCCCACCGCTGCCACCATCAGCCATTACAGCAAGTCGTTAGACAGTTCATTTTACACAAGCTTAATGGAGCGGATGCCCCTTGCTGTTTAATACGAGCTCTGTCAGGGTATCTAAGCAAAAAGTCTCAGCTGTCAGGTACAGCTGAATTATTTGTCATGCTCGGTGTGATAAGGGCCTGGTGGAATGGCGTCTGGTGATTCCACCTGTAGACTCGGCACTACCTGCTCTTCAACTGAAATGTCACATGAATTATAATGCAAAGCTAACCTTTGTTAGAAAGATTACTGTGCCGATATGTTGGCTTGTCATACAGTTCAAAATATGTTTTCCTGACAACCTTTCCTCTAATACACAAAATTGCTAACAAATGTCTGCAACTGGGAGTTTCCCAGGTAATCCAGTAAGGAGGCATACGGTATGCCATATAACTTGTTAAGACTGGGGATTTTTAACAGTTCATGAAATGCCCTGAGAAATTGTGAGGCAAAATGGAGTGAATGATACAGACGTGATGGAGACATTTCATTTTTCATACGAGCAACTTTCTTACTAGAATCCTTCCACACACAACCATCTTTCAGAGGGACCCATAGGATGTCATTAAACTGCCAGTTTAAGCAAGTGGAGCATGGAAAACATGTCCTTCTCATCAAAACATCAAAGGATAATGCTTGCTGGTCTCTCTATCAAAGTATGTAGTGATGGCAGAGCAATACTCCCCTAGGGAGATTTAACTCCTTTTATTATTCATAAGAGGGTGTTCAGAAAAAAATACCTGTACAAAAATGCTGAAAATAGCTTGGTTAAAAAGCCAAACAAGGCAAGTTTCTGAATATGAAGGAAGTACATCATTAGAAGTTTTGATACACTATTTATGTTTGAAGGCAAATGCATTCCAGAATAAAAAAACTCTTCTGTCCCCGAAAAGATAATAACTAATTCATATGGTATATAAGGGACAATTTCATGTTTCAATTTCTTCCCATTTTGAGGCAGTTTAGTGATTTCCATGGAAACTGCACCAAGAAAGCTCTAATGTCCTACATTTGATTGATT
Organism: Oncorhynchus masou masou; assembly: GCF_036934945.1. Classification (NCBI taxonomy): domain Eukaryota; kingdom Metazoa; phylum Chordata; class Actinopteri; order Salmoniformes; family Salmonidae; genus Oncorhynchus; species Oncorhynchus masou. The sequence goes on from NC_088226.1 coordinate 49,815,312, forward strand.
GATTTAAATAAAGGTGTGAAAAATACATGTGAATACAGCCTATGTTAAAAGCCTATGTATAGCCCTATGTATATGCAATAAGCCTATGTATAGCCCTATTACAGAGAAATACTTCTCAGCTCGAGCTTTCCGCAAAAATGAAATTCTGGGCAATCTGCTAAAACTCACAGCCACAAAAAGTGGACAATGTCATCTATAAGTGGACAATATAATCTATACTGTACATTCATGGAGAACTCCAGCTTTTTTGAGTGAATAACTATGTAGATTGCCTGCTTAAGTATAGAAAATGCATGGTTCCGTCTTTTTACAAACAAATATACAATCTTTCCAGTATTTGTCTGCTGCATGGCCCCAATGTTGCTGTTTGAAGTGCCTGGAGTTACAGTCAGTACAAAGTCACATGAAATCTCCTGATCCTCCATGGTAATATGTGGTGACAATGGAGTTAAACTCGATCTGTGCTAAGGCCTGAAAAACGTCTGATATTACTTACAGAAGTGATTTAAATTTAGCCTCACTTATCTGACAATGAATCCATTATTCAGGATTGCAGTGTCTTCGAAGAACATCAGCAATTATGTCCCTTTGGATAAGATATGACTGGTGGCTATGGTGATCCTACAAAAAAACAGGTCAGTAACAATAACCACCAACTAAATAAATTTGGAAATGGAGGATAAATCAGAGCATTGTAAGTACTGGACCAGTAGAGCAGTAGTATTTCAGGGAAAATGTCTATGTAAATCAATTCAAATATGATAGCCTGACCTTTGAATAACCTCAGTGTTATTGAATAAATCAAATCAAATCAAATTGTATTGGTCACATACACGTCTTTAGCAGATGTTATTGTGGGTGTAGCGAAATGTTTGTGCTTCTAGCTCCGACAGTGCAGTAATATCTAACAAGTAATATCTAACAATTACACAACGTATACCTAATACACACAAATCTAGTAAAGGAATAGAATTACGAATATAAAAATATATGGATGAGCAATGTCAGAGCAGCATAGAATAAGATAAAGTAGAATAGTATAGGATACAGTATATACATATGAGAGGGGTAATGCAAGATATGTAGATTACTAAAGTGACTAGTGTTCCATTTATTAAAGTGGCCAGTGATATCAAGTCTATGTATATAGGCAACAACTTATCTGTGGTAGTGATGGCTATTTAACAGTCTGATGGCCTTGAGATAGAAGCTGTCTCTCGATCCCAGCTTTGATGCACCTGTACTGACCTCACCTTCTGGATGATAGTGGGGTGAACAGGCAGTGGCTCGGGTGGTTGTTGTCTTTGATTATCTTTTTGGCCTTCCTGTGACATTGGGTGCTGTAGGTGTCCTGGAGGGCAGGTAGTTTGCCCCCGGTGATATGTTGGGGAGACCGCACCACCCTCTGGAGAGCCCTGCGGTTGTGGGAGGTGCAGTTGCAGTACCAAGCGGTGATACAGCCCGATAGGATGCTCTCGATTGTGCACCTGTAAAAGTTTGGGAGGGTTTTAGGTGAAAAGCCAAATTTCTTCAGGCCCTGAGGTTAAAGAGGCACTGTTGAGCCTTCTTCATCAGACTCTGTATGAGTGGACCATTTCAGTTTGTCTGTGATGTGTATGCCGAGGAACTTGAAGCTTTTCCACTGCGGTCCCATCGATGTGGATAGGGGAGTGCTCCCTCTGCTGTTACCTGAAGTCCACGATCATGTCCTTTGTTTTGTTTACGTTGAGTGAGAGGTTATTTTCCTGGCACCACACTCACAGAGCCCTCACCTCCCTGTAAGCTGTCTCGTCATTGTTGGTAATCAAGCCTACTACTGTTGTGTCATTTGCAAACTTGATGATTGAGTTGGAGACATGCTTGGCCAAGCAGTCATGGGTGAACAGAGAGTACAGGAGGGGACTGTGCAAGCACCCTGGTGTTGAGGTTCAGCGAAGTGGAGGTGTTGTTTCCTACCTTCACCACCTGGGGACGGCCTGTCAAGAAGTCCAGGACCTAGTTGCACAGGGTGGGGTTCTGCCCCAAGGCTTCAAGATTAATGATGAGCTTGAAGGGTACTATGGTGTTGAATGCTGAGCTATAGTCAATGAACTGCATTCCTACAAAGTGGACAAAGAAGGTGTTTAGCTTGTCTGGAAGCACGATGTCGGTGTCCGCGACATGGCTGGTTCTCCTTTTGTATTTTGTGTACCGCACGGAAAGTGGTACCAGAGTGCCAAGTCTAGGACCAAAAGGCTCCTCAACAGCTTCTACCGTCAAGCCATAAGACTGCTGAACAATTCATAAAAATTGCCACCGGACAATTTACATTGACACAACCCCCCCCTCTTGTGCACTGCTGCTACTCACTGTTTGTTTGTTACCTATGCATAGTCACTTCACCCCCACCTACATGTACAGATTACCTCAACTAGCCTGTAAAGTCTACACTTTGTTGTTTTCGGCGCATGTGGCAAATAGAATTTGATTTGATTTGATTGTCTGTAGACACTGCCACATACGTCTTGTGTTTGAGCCGTTGAATTGCGACTCCACTATGTCTCTATACTGAAGTTTTGCCTGTTTGATTGCCATGCAGAGGGAATAACTACATTGTTTGTATTCTGCCAATTTCCCAGTCACCTGAGGACCAGTGAAAAAAAATCTCACTTTAAACCATTTTAAATTCAGTCTGTAACACAACAACATTTGTAAAAATTCAAGCGGTGTGATTTCTTTTTGAAGGCACTGTATAATTCCATTCATTTTTCAAAATGGTCCTGTCTACCTTAAAATGATTATTGTGAGGCTTGTGAGCGTCCAAGAGCCAAATAACCGACATGTACAGTAGTTTGGACACATCTACTCATTCAAGGGGTTTTCTTTATATTTATTTGCTACATTTGATAATATTGAAGACATCAAAACTATGAAATAACACATTTGAAATAATGTAGTAACCCAAAAAGTTTAAACAAATCCAAAGTAGTAGCCCTTTGCCTAGATGACAGCTTTACACATTCTTGGCATTCTCTTAAGCAGATTTATGAGGAATTCCAACATATGCTGAACCCTTGTTGGCTGCTTTTCCTTAACTCTTCAGTCCAATTCATCCCAAACCTGTACCAAATCTCACTTGGGTTGAGGTCAGGTGATTGTGGAGGCCAGGTCATCTGATGCACCACTCCATCACTCTCCTTGGTCAAATAGCCCTTACACAGCCTGGAGGAGTGTGTTGGGTCATTGTCCTGTTGAAAAATAAATGATAGTCCCACTAATCACAAACCAGATAGGATGGCGTCACGCTGCAGAATGCTGTGGGACCATGCTGGTTAAGTGTGCATTAAATTCAAAATAAATCACTGACAGTGTCACCATCAAAGAACTCCCACACCATCACACCTCCTCCTCCATGCTTCACAGTGGGAACCACACATGCAGAGATCATCAGTTCACCTACTCAGTGTCTCACAAGGACAGTTTTTGGAACCAAAAATCTCAAATTTGGACTGATCAGACCAAAGGACAGATTTCCACCGGTCTAAATCCATTGCTCGTGTTTCTTGGCCCAACCAAGTCTCTTCTTCTCATTGGTGTCCTTTAGTAGTGGTTTCTTTGCAGCAATTCACGTAGTCTCCTCTGAACAGTTGATGTTGAGATGTGTCAGTTACTTGAACTCCATAAAGCATTTATTTGGGCTGCAATTTCTGAGGCTGGTAACTCTAAAGAAATTATCCTCTGCAGCAGAGGTAACTCTGGGTCTTCCTTTTCTGTGGCGGTCCGCATGAGAGCAAGTTTCATCATAGAGCTTGATGTTTTTTTTGACTGCACTTGAAGAAACTATCAAACTTCATGAAATGATCCATATTGACTGACCTTCATGTCTTAAAGTAATTATGGACTTTTGTTTCTCTTTGCTTATTTGAGCTATTCTTGCCATAATATGGAATTGGACCAAATAGGGATATCTTCTGTATACCACCCCTACCTTGTCACAACACAACTTTACATACACTTAGGTTGGAGTTATTAAAACTCTTTTTTTCAACCACTTCAGAAATGTCTTGTTAACAAACTATAGTTTTGGCAAGTCAGTAAGGACATCTACTCTGTGCATGACACAAGTAATTTTTCCAACAATTGTTTACAGACAGATTATTTCACTTAAATTTTACTGTATCACAATTCCAGTGGGTCAGAAGTTGACAGTGTATTTAAACAGCTTGAAAAATTCCAGAAAATTATGTCATTGCTTTAGAAGCTTCTGATGTGCTAATTGACATCATTTGAGTGTACCTGTAGATGTAGGCCTACCTTCAAACCCGTGCCTCTTTGCTTGACATCATGGGAAAATCAAAGGAAATTAGCCAAGAGATTAACGTACTTTGGTGCGAAAAGTGCAAATCAATCCCAGAACAACAGCAAAGGACCTTGTGAAGATGCTGGAGGAAACAGGTACAAAAATATGTGTGAGCAAGGAGGCCTACAAACCTGACTCAGTTATACCAGCTCATTCAGGAGTAATGGGCCAAAATTAACCCAATGTTTGACCGAAGTTTAACAATTTAAAGGCAATGCTACCAAATACTAATTGAGTGTATGTAAGCTGAAATAAATAATTCTCTCTACTATTATTCTGACATTTCACATTCTTAAAATAAAGTGGTGATCCTAACTGACCTAAGACAGGGAATTTTTACTATAATTAAATGTCAGGAATTGTGAAAAACTAAGTTTGAATGTATTTGGCAAAGGTGTATATAAACTTCCGACTTCAGCTGTATATATTTTTGGTATTTTACCCACCAATCTTGTCTCATTGCTGCAAATCTCCAATGAGCTCGGTAGAGGCGAAGGTGGAGTCATGCATCCTCTGAAACATGACCCGCCTAACCCTGCATAACCTGGAAGCCAGACGCATCAATGTGTCAGAGGAAACACCGTTCAACTGGCGACCGGGGTCAGCCTGCAGTCACTCGCCCGCCACAAAGAGTCACTAGAGCACGATGAGCCAAGTAAAGCTCCACCAACCAATCCCTCCCCTAACCCGGATGACCCTGGGCCAATTGTGCACCTTCTAATGGGACTCCTGGCCACGGCCAGTAGTGGCACAGCCCGGGAATGAACCCTGGTCTGTAGTAACGCCTCTAGCACTGCAATGCAGTGACTTAGACCCCTGCGTCCCTCGGGAGGCCATGCCACGTCATTTTTACCAGCACTATTTTTTTCTGTCTAGCTTTTTTACCTTCAACAGCAGCTTTTTTACACTTTCCAGCAGCGACTTTCTGTTCGCTAGAAAAGGCTTTCGCAGAGAGTTAAAGAAACAGAGAAAAATGTTACAACAACATTAATGAAAGGTCATTGTCTGGGGGCTTAACCTGGGTGAGACGGAAAGGGCCCTGAACCCATCAAAAACTATCGACCACGTCCGGGAGCAGGACCTGCAAGAAAAGAGAACAACAAAGACAGTTTGTGACAAAGCTGAGACTCTGCAGTCTTGGAAGAGTGAAATCAACTGTGACATTTTTCATTTATTTGTAAATGCCTCCTTGGCGGCACACTCACTCGAAAAGACAGTTTAGCTCTTATGGAATAAGCGAGGCAATGGTAAAATAAAAGAATCCTGACAGTTGCTTTAATGAGAGGCCGCATTAGGGCCGCTCTCTTACACTTTACCCTCGCCCAGGAGCACACCCTTCACTTTCAATCTCACACCCAAGTAATTTGGAAATTGTTAACCCTGTAAAATACTACACTAACCCTCTTTTATACCGCACCCCTAAGACATTATTTGGTGATTTATATTGTCAGAACTACATTTGATCATTCAAAAGTCTGTTTATCGTATGATAGTGCTTTTATAAACTGAATGAAATATCAATACAAATTGCATTATACTGTCTCTCCAAATAATGTTTTCAATACCTTATCCCAGGTGTGATGGCAGTTGCATTGTAGGTGTTTGTGTGGTATTACCTTGTTTTACATTATACAAGGGTTTCCCTTACTACTTAGCTATGATTAAATGGCAGTGTCATTCTCTAAGGTCACTTTACCCCTACCTACATGTACAAATTACCTCGACTAACCTGTACCACCGCACATTGACTCGGTACCGGTACCCCCTGTATATAACCTCAGTATATAACCTCATTATTATTTTATTAAGCGCATGTGACAAATAACATTTAATTTTATTTGATTTAATTTAATGCAAACTAAGACAATCCAGTAAGACAAGGTAATGAACTGGAAACAAATGTATGCGAAGTAAAGAAGTGAAAGACATTATGTTTTCATGTTATCAAGATTCAGGGATTTCCATACTCAGTGCTTATAGTTATTGATTTTCAACTATTATAAAATGGGTAGTTTGAGTCCTGGATGCTGATTAGCTGAAGTAGCATTTCAGCCGTGTGTATTTGAGACAATATACCACTGGTATATTAGCAATAAGGCACCTCTGGGGTTTGTGGCATATGGCCAATATACCGAAGGCTAAGGCCTGTGTCCAGGCACTCTGTGTTGTGTCATGCGTATGAACAGCCCTTAGCCATGATATACTGGCCATATCACACCCCCTCAGGCCTTATTGCTTAATTATCATCTGAACTGTCATTATACATTTAATGAATATCCAAGTATCTACTTTTCAAGCTAGAACAAATTGGTAAATATATGTTTTAATTAAGTGTACCTTAAGGGAAGATTACTATAGAGAGCAAACATCAAATGAAAATCTAAAGCTGTGTGTAGCAGTTAATCTATACTGTTTTACTTGACAAAGCCAACATTTTTGCCAAAACTTGACAATTGTTTTTCTTTATTTAAAAATACATATTTGAAAACAATTAGAGTCTAGATGTCACGCCTTGGTCTTAGTATTTTGTGTTTTAGTTAATTAGTTGGTCAGGCCAGGGTGTGACATGGGTTTATTGTTTGTTGTATTCTTAGTGGTTTTTTTTAGTTATTGGGATTGTAGCTGATTAGGGGTGTGTGTTACATAGGTTTGGCTGCCTGAGGCGGTTCTCAATCAGAGTCAGGTGATTCTCGTTGTCTCTGATTGGGAACCGTATTTAGGTAGCCTGGGTTTCGCTTTGTATTTCGTGGGTGATTGTTCCTGTCTCTGTGTTAGTGTTCACCAGTCAGGCTGTAATAGGTTTCACGTTCCGTTTTGTTGTTTTGTATTTATTAGTTATTTCATGTATAGTTTCGTTATTTGTTTCACTAATAAACATGAGTAACCAACACGCTGCATTTCGGTCCGACTTTCTTGCGACTAAGTTACAGAATCACCCACCACACTCGGACCGAGCAGCGTGTTAACAGGCAGGAGCTACATGAGAGGCAACAGAAGCAGCTTCAGTGGGAGAGGCTACACCATTTGGAGAATTGGACATGGGAGGAGGAACTGGACGGAAAAGGACCCTGGGCTCAGCCTGGTGAATATCGCCGCCCCAAGGAGGAATTAGAAGCGACTAAAGCGGAGAGGCGCTGGTATGAGGAGGCAGCACTGCAACGTGGATGGAAACCCGGGAATCAGCCCCCAGAAATCCAGGATCTGCCAGTCAGCCAGACTCTTCCAGATCTGCCAGTCAGCCAGACTCTTCCAGATCTGCCAGTCAGCCAGACTCTTCCAGATCCGCCAGACAGCCAGACTCTTCCAGATCTGCCAGTCAGCCAGACTCTTCCAGATCTGCCAGACAGCCAGACTCTTCCAGATCTGCCAGACAGCCAGACTCTTCCAGATCTGCCAGACAGCCAGACTCTTCCAGATCTGCCAATCAGCCAGACTCTTCCAGATCTGCCAGTCAGCCAGACTCTTCCAGATCTGCCAGTCAGCCAGACTCTTCCAGATCTGCCAGTCAACCAGACTCTTCCAGATCTGCCAGTCAGCCAGACTCTTCCAGATCTGCCAGTCAACAGACTCTTCCAGATCTGCCAGTCAGCCAGACTCTTCCAGATCTGCCAGTCAGCCAGACTCTTCCAGATCTGCCAGTCAGCCAGACTCTTCCAGATCTGCCAGTCAGCCAGACTCTTCCAGATCTGCCAGTCAGCCAGACTCTTCCAGATCTGCCAGTCAGCCAGACTCTTCCAGATCTGCCAGTTAGCCAGACTCTTCCAGATCTGCCAGTCAACCAGACTCTTCCAGATCTGCCAGTCAGCCAGACTCTTCCAGATCTGCCAGTCAGCCAGACTCTTCCAGATCTGCCAGTCAACCAGACTCTTCCAGATCTGCCAGTCAGCCAGACTCTTCCAGATCTGCCAGTCAACCAGACTCTTCCAGATCTGCCAGTCAGCCAGACTCTTCCAGATCTGCCAGTCAACAGACTCTTCCAGATCTGCCAGTCAGCCAGACTCTTCCAGATCTGCCAGTCAGCCAGACTCTTCCAGATCTGCCAGTCAGCCAGACTCTTCCAGATCTGCCAGTCAGCCAGACTCTTCCAGATCTGCCAGTCAACCAGACTCTTCCAGATCTGCCAGTCAACTAGACTCTTCCAGATCTGCCAGTCAGCCAGGATCCGCCAGTCAGCCAGGATCTGCCAGATCTGCTAGTCAGCCAGGATCCGCCAGTCGGCCAGGATCCGCCAGTCGGCCAGGATCTGCCAGTCAGCCAGGATCTGCCAGATCCGCCAGTCAGCCAGGATCCGCCAGTTAGCCAGGATCTGCCGGATTCAACTGCCTGGCTTGGCTTCATCTCGGTACTGGGCTTCTTCTCAGTACTGGGCTGCCTCTCAGTGCTGGGCTGCCTCTCAGTGCTGGGCTGCCCCTCAGTCCCGAGCTGCTCCTCAGTCCCGAGCTGCCCCTCAGTCCCGAGCTGCCCCTCAGTCCCTAGCTGCCCCTCAGTCCCGAGCTGCCCCTCAGTCACGAGCTGCTCCTCAGTTCAGTGGGGTTCTGGGTGAGGACTATTCAGCCATGGTCGGCGGCGAGGGTGGATCATCCCAGGACGCGAATGGGAGGAACAATGACATTTATGAAGTGGGGTCCACGTCACGAGCCGGAACCGCCACCATGGACAGACGCCCACCCGGACCCTCCCTATGGTTTTGAGGTGCGTTCGGGAGTCCGCACCTTAGGGGGGGGTTCTGTCACGCCTTGGTCTTAGTATTTTGTGTTTTAGTTAATTAGTTGGTCAGGCCAGGGTGTGACATGGGTTTATTGTTTTTTGTATTCTTAGTGGGGTTTTTAGTTATTGGGATTGTAGCTGATTAGGGGTGTGTGTTACATAGGTTTGGCTGCCTGAGGCGGTTCTCAATCAGAGTCAGGTGATTCTCGTTGTCTCTGATTGGGAACCGTATTTAGGTAGCCTGGGTTTCGCTTTGTATTTTGTGGGTGATTGTTCCTGTCTCTGTGTTAGTGTTTACCAGTCAGGCTGAAATAGGTTTCACGTTCCGTTTTGTTGTTTTGTATTTATTAGTTATTTCATGTATAGTTTCGTTATTTGTTTCACTAATAAACATGAGTAACCAACACGCTGCATTTCGGTCCGACTTTCTTGCGACAAACGAAGAACGTCGTTACACTAGAGTTTGGAGACATGCCCTAATAGGATAAGGATCTCCTTCACTCGCTGATTCAATAGCTGTTGATAAGACATGGTTTGACTTTTATGTTATCAATATTTCTAAGAATTTCTGGTATAAGAGAACAGAGTAGAAGAAAATAAGAGAATACATCATTGTGATTGATGTTTGGAAGTGATTTGACTTGCAGCATTACAAAAGGATGTTTCAATTTCTTATCATTCAAAATAGGTCAGACAAGCTACAGGAATTATAATATCCCTTTGTGTATGGTGTCCTCTAAGCTATCTCAAAAAATAAATACATTTGCACACTCTAAATATGCTCCCAATAATTTAATGGATACACCTAACCAACATTTCGGGATGTAGTGCCTTCTTCATGGTTTAATAATGAATCTAAACTATCCTTTAAGATTGAGAGACTGCACTATATTGTAGGCAGTACATGAGCAATGAGTTATGTACTTCATTAAGCCAAATTAATTTCCCTCCCAGATATCATGTCTCCTTCAAGCTCTCTATAATCGGACAAACCCAGCCATGATCTATATTTAGTACTAAGGAGTAGTGTACTTGAGCTGTTCATACACATCTAGGTAGAGATGTTATTCCCTGGCACTAGAGCATAGATTACATTTTTCTTTAATATGTTTGATTAAAGAAACCGTTGCAATCTGTGATTAGTAATTAACTTCAAATTCATTCAAATCGGTGTGAAACTTCAACAATCAAACGTATCATGGTAACACGAAGGCAAAATAAAAATCCATCCACATTCATTTGGTGTTCCTCATTTATGTCTCAATTACTTAGCGCTGATTAATATCTCATTGCTGTCTGGTATTAGACTTACATACATAGCTTCCTGTGAGTTGAAAAGCTAGCATTCTGGGCATCCTTTCACATCCTTCGTAGCATGACTAACATGTACTGTATGTCATAAGCTTAATATACTGGATTAATGAGTACTCCAAACTGCTCACAGAGCCACAATGTGTATCATTAGGCCCATTGTGTTCTCTGAATAAAATAAAAAGAAAGAGATAATCACTAAAATTGTAAAATCGTTGTATTTTAGGAACAATTAACTATTTACAGTACCAGTCAAAAGTTTGGACACACCTACTCAGTCAAGAGGTTTTCTTTATTTTTACTATTTTCTACATTGTAGAATAATAGTGAAGACATCAAAACTATGAAATAACACATATGGAATCATGTAGTAAACAAAAAAGTGTTCAACAAATTAATATATATTTTATATTTGAGATTCTTCAAAGTAGCCACCCTTTGCCTTGATGACAGCTTTGCACAATTATTTTCCAACAGTCTTGAAGGGGATCCCACATATGCTGAGCACTTGTTGGCTGATTTTCCTTCACTCTGTTGTCCAACTCATCCCAAACCATCTCAATTGGGTTGAAGTTGGGTGTTTTTGGTGGCCAGGTCATCTGATGCACCACTCCATCACTCTCCTTCTTGGTCAAATAGCCCTTACACAGCCTGGAGGTGTGTTGGGTCAGGTCATTGTCCTGTTGAAAAACAAATGATAGCCCCACTAAGCGCAAACCGGATGGGATGACGTTTTGCTGCAGAATGCTGTGGTAGCCCTGCTGATTAAGTGTGCCTTGAATTCTAAATAAATCACTGACAGTGTCACCAGATAAGCACCCCCACACCATCACACCTTCTCCTCCATGCTTCATGATCAGAACCACACATGCAGAGACCATCCATTGCCTACTCTGCATCTCACAAAGACACGGCGGTTGGAACCAAAAATCTCAAATTTGGACTGATCAGACCAAAGGACAAATTTCCACCGGTCTAATGTCCATTGCTCATGTTCCTTGCCCAAGCAAGTCTCTTCTTCTCATTGGTGTCCTTTAGTAGTGGTTTCTGTGCAGCAATTCAACCACGAAGGCTTGATTCACGCAGTCTCCTCTGAACAGTTGATGTTGAGATGTATCAGTTACTTGAACTCCGTAAAGCATTTATAAGGGCTGCAATTTCTGAGGCTGGTAAATCTAACGAGCGTATTCTCTGCTGCAGAGGTAACTCTGGCGGTCCTCATGAGAGCCAGTTTCATCAAAGCGCTTGATGGTTTTTGCGACTGCACTTGAAGAAACGTTCAGTTTCTTGAAATGTTCCGCATTGCATGACCTTCATGTCTTAAAGTAATGATAGATAGTCATTTCTATTTGCTTATTTGAGCTGTTCTTGCCATAGCAATATTTGGTAAAAGACCAAATCCATAATATCTTCTGTATAAAACCCCTACCTTGTCTCCAAATAACTGATTGGCTCAAACGCATTAAGAATGAAAGGAAATCCTCAAATTAACTTTAACAAGGCACACCTTGTCACTGGCGTGCGTACTGGGAGCGGAGTCAGGTGCAGGAGAGCAGAGAGTTGTGAACAGGCGCACACTTTATTTAGGCAAGAGAAACCAACAGATGGACGCCACTGCGTCGATACCTTCAGCCAATGCAAAAGTGCAAACGCTCAAACAGTCACAATAATATTGTATAAACACAATAATATACCTTGTGAAATAAAACACGGAATAAACTCATACCAGTAAAGCGCGTCAACATAGACACGTAACACAAAACAATCTCACACAAAGACATGAGGGGGAACAGAGGAATAAATACATACAGTGTGATTGGGGAATGAAAACCAGGTGTGCAGGGAACAAGGAGAGGGGCTGACTTCGGCGGAAGTCGTGACACACCTGTTAATTGAAATGCATTCCAAGTAACTACCTTATGAAGCTGGTTGAGAGAATGCCAAGAGTGTGCACATCTGTCATCAGAATCTGAAACATAAAATATATTTGCATTTGTTTAACACTTGTTGGTTACTACAGGATTCCACATGTGTTATTTCATTGTTGATGTTTTCACTATTTTTCTACAATGTAGAAAATTGTAAAAATTAGACAAAACCTTGAATGAGTAGGTGTGTTCAAACTTTGACTGGTACTGTATATAGACTAAAGTTTTTTTTTTAAACTGTATTCTGTTGTATGCCCATACAGCATTATATTTAGAGTCAAGATGTTTATCCTAAGAGCCTAATTACTCAAGATTACACCCAAGTAATGTGATTGTCAAATCCGGCTGTATTTCTAGGCAACATGCTAATTAAGATGTTAAGGTCTGCTGAACTGAACATACTTCCACACAACAAAGCATCAGTGGGAAGCCCTTCAATGTGGTAAGTAGTAACAGTATCCATTATCCACCCAAAGATGTTTTGTTCACACCAAGTCAAGCGAGACATGCTTTAAAAATGCAAGAACTGCACTGTTTGTCAGAGTAACCATGTTAATCTGGTCAGAACCTGTATGATGCAGTGGCTAAGAAGCATTACCCAGATCTGAGGCTCCATAATTATTAGTGAACATAACCAGGTATTCCATCCACCTACTGTACAGCCACCTTGACTTGTGGTATCTTAGTAAAAAAATTGTTTAATTTGCACATAGCAGAAAACATCAGTCAAGAGGAGTGACCTTGGTTGCAGCAGTGTTAAATGGGCAGAACATTATTATTTTTGTGTTTGTGCGATATCGCTGTTTTTAGACCACCTTTTTCCCACTTCTCTTTGTCATTGATGCTTGACAGGCTATCGTTTTAATTCTCTCACTTGGATGATGCTCGGTCAAATAAAGATTATTGAGGATATTGGTTTAATATTTTTTAAACTGCCCTCTTCACTCTTTAAAATTTTTCTAATGTGCTAGACATAAATAAAAACAGATGCCTTTTAAAAAGTGAAGCTGAATAGTGGTGTGCTTCAGTGCCCTCACATTTATTACAGTCTCCATCAAATACACATTTCTATTTCCTAGTCAAAGTCACTAGAGTTGTCAACGTGATCGATGTTATATTATGTTACCGTTTATGTTTCAGGGACCTCTGAACTTTCTACAGGGCTTTATTGTAACAACATTACTGTAAGTCTATAGTTTGATCATAAATCACAAACTGTGTAGTCACAAAACGTTTGAAATAACCTCTATGTTATAAAAGAGTCAAGATGTCAACACATACAGCAATGACAGAGTTTGAAGGGTCTCGTTGAGCCCTTGGCGTGAGTTAAGTAAAGGACTTGAATCATCTGCTTGTCTCCTTGAAGATTCGGGTCCTGGATTCTGAGGCCACAGGGGTGCTCTCACTCATTTCCCTCAGGCAAGGTCAGGGCTGACTCGGCCCCAGCCGTTATGACCACCTCTCTGCTTAATGATACATTCAAACTCCGAACTCAGAACAATGAAATCTCTGACATCCGACCACTGTGGTCAAGACTGGAAACAAAAAAAATAAAATAAAGAATTTTTAAAAGAGCTCCGACTAGGATATATATATTTTTTAAATCATCCAATGCGGATACTCTGGCATCATCCTTGAGCTCGGAGTTTTATGACCTGAAGCTCATTGACATCATAATGTTTCCCATTCTGAGCTCATTTAGTTCCCAATAGTCTTTCCTTTGCCTGCTATTCACTCTGCCAACATAATGGCAGCATCCAATGAAATATCCCACAGAAAAACCTTTAATTAAGGCCCTGTACACACTTACAGTTCTGCAGTGCAGCCGTTAATATAATGTTATAAATATGTAGGCCTGTTCATCCACATGTTGTTCTTGTGCAGACGTTATGAATGTAATGCTAAGATGATTTAACAAAAGGCAGATCTAAAAGAGAAGGAGGTGTATATTGTCAGCACCGGCGCCAGGATAAAGGGACGAATGGGGCAGTTGAAATTGTTGAGGGGGCAACATTTTTTGGGGGGGGGGTTCTTTCATTGAAAGTATATTGAATTCTGCTTATTTCTGCTTTATTACCACAATAAACATAAAGTTAAAATCCAGAGACGTCGAGACCAATGATTGAGTGCTTTTGAAGTGGCAGGTTGCCGCGAAATCTGTAGCCTATCTCCACTGCGTTGTAGCACAATGAAAAGCGCCATACACACTAAAGCAAGATCTTTTTGCCAATGAATATACAGTGCATTCAGAAATTATTCAAAACCCTTGACTTAATCCACATTTTACTGAATCAAGACATTTCATGATTTCATATTTTATTAATTTGCAAAAAATTCTAAAAACAAAATTCCACTTTGACATTATAGGGTAGTGTATGTCGGCCAGTGACAAAAACTCCTAAATGTAATCCATTTTAAATTCAGGCTGTAACAACAAAATTTGGAAAATAATCTAAGGATGTGAATACTTCTGAAGGCACTGTAGCCTGCAAGACAGATAGGTTCATTCACCGTTTTGCATTATATGATGCATTTTGCATCATCATCATCATGATGTGGCAAGTGACACTTTGAATCTTGAAAGTTCAATATCTTGAAAGCCTGACTGCTCCCATGTCCAGCACCTTGCAAAAGTAGTCACCCCCCTTGGCATCTTCCCTATTTTGTTGCATTATAACCTGTAATTGAAATTGATTTTTACTTGGATGTCATGTAATGGACATGATTTTTTTTTTTATAAAAAAAATACAAAACGGAAAAATGTTGCGTGCATATGTATTCACCCCCTTTGCTATGAAGCCCCTAAATAAGATCTGGTGCAACCAATTGCCATCATAAGTAACATAATTAGTTAAATAAAGTCCACCTGTGTGCAATCTAAGTGTCAAATGATCTGTCACATGATCTCAGTATATATATATATATATATATATATATATATATATATATATATATATATATATATATACCTGTTCTGAAAGGACCCAGAGTCTGCAACACCACTAAGCAAGTGGCACCACCAAGCAAGCAGCACCATGAAGACCAAGGAGCTCTCCAAACAGGTCAGGGACAAAGTTGTGGAGAAGAACTATATCTTTAACTTTGAACATCCCACAGAGCACCATTAAATCCATTATTAAAAAATTAAAAGAATATGGCACCTCAACAAACCTGCTAAGAGAGGGCCGCCCACCAAGCTCACAGACCAGGCAAGCAGGGCATTAACCATTAACCTCTTCGATTTAGGGGGCGCTATTTTAATTTTTGGATGAAAAACATTCCCGTTTTAAACAAGATATTTTGTCATGAAAAGATGCTTGACTATGCATATAATTGACAGCTTGACAGAAAGAAGACACTCTGACGTTTCCAAAACTGCAAAGATATTGTCTGTGAGTGCCACAGAACTGATGTTACAGGCGAAACCCAAATAAAAATCCAACCAGGAAGTGCTGCATTTTTTGAAACCGCCTCATGCCAATCACTCCTAATATGGCTGTGAATGAGCTACGAATGAGCTTACATTTTCCACATTTTCCCCAAGGTGTCTACAGCATTGTGACGTCTTTTTAGGCATTTCCATTGAAGAATGGAACATGGTGTCTCCCGCAGAAAATCTTGCGTAAAATACTGAGGTAGCCATTTTTCCAATCGCTTCTTATGAGAAACCAATTGCCTCGACGGATATATTATCGAATTATTCCGGTCGATTTCTCAGCCATGCATGATGAAGAAATGGGAGCTATTTCGCCTACAAAAATAATATTTTGGGAAAAAAGGAACATTTGCTATCTAACTGGGAGTCTCCTGAGTGAAAGCATTTGAAGTTCTTCGAAGGTAAATTATTTAATTTGGTTGTTTTTCTTATTTTCGTGAAAATGTTGCCTGCTGCCAGCAGAGCCTAGCATAGCATTATGCCATGATAAACTTACACAAATGCTTGTCTAGCGTTGGCTGTAAAATCTGAGATGACAGTGTTGTTAACATAAGGCTAAGCTTGTGTTTGAATATATTTATTTCATTACATTTGCGATTTTCATGAATAGGAAAAGTTTCTAGGGGTATTTATGTCCGTTGCGTTATGCTAATGCTTTTGAGGCTATGATTACGCTCCCGGATACAGGTTTGCTCGTCGCAAGAGGTTAATCAGAGAGGCAACAAAGAGACAAGGATAACCTTGAAGGCGCTGCATAGCTCCACAGCGGAGTATCTGTCCATATGACTACTTTATGCCATACACTCCACAGAGCTGGGCATTACAGAAGAGTGGCCAGAAAAAAAGACATTGCTGAAAGAAAAAAAATAAGCAAACACATTTGGAGCTTTTTGGCCATCAAGGAAATGTTATGTCTTTCGCAAACCCAACACCTCCCATCACCCTGAGAACACCCGAACACCATCTCCACAGTGAAGCACGGTGGTGGCAGCATCATGCTGTGGGTATGTTTTTCATACTTGAAACTGGTCAGAATTGAAGGAATGATGGATGGAGCTAAATACAGGGAAATTCTTGAGGGAAACCTGTTTCAGTCTTCAAGAGATTTGAGACTGGGACAGAGGTTCACCTTCCAGCAGGACAATGACCCTAAGCATACTGCTAAAGCAACACTTGAGTGGTTTAAGGGGAAACATTTAAATGTCTTGGAATCGCCTGGTCAAAGCCCAGGTCAAAACCCAGACCTCAATCCAATTGAGAATATGAGGTATGACTTAAAGATTGCTGTATACCTGCGGAACCCATCCAACTTGAAGGAGCTGGAAGCAGTTTTGACTTGAAAATGGGCAAAAATCCCAGTGGCTCGATGTGCCAAGCTTATAGAAACCTACCCCAAGAGACGTGCAACTGTAATTGCTGCAAAAGGTGGCTCTACAAAGTATTGACTTTGGTGGGTGAATAGTTATACACGCTCAAGTTTTCTGTTTTTTTGTCTTATTTCTTGTGTGTTTCACAATTAAAAAATATATTGCTTTTTCAAAGTGGTAGGCATGTTGTATAAATCAAATGATACAACCCCCCCCCCCCTCCAGCTTACAAGGCAACAAATTAGGAAAATGGCCAAGGGGGGTAAATACTTGTGAAAGCAAATGAAATATGCATATGTCATTTTTGAGTGGAAATGTCCTTTAAGGATGTTATTGCTGATGGGCTTGTTTTTGCTCATTTGGATCAATTGCATATTGATTCAAACGTTATCATTCAAATGGCCAAGCAAGATAACATCAAAAAATATTCAACCTGCTTGACGTTTTCCACATTTTGTTGCGTTACAGCCTGAATTTAAAAATAATTCAATTTAAAAAAAAATTGTCATTGGTCTACATGCAATACTTCATATTGTGTCACTAATCTACACACAATACCCCATAATGTCAAAGTAGAATTTCGTTTTTAGAAATGTTTACAAATTAATTGAAAATAAAAAGCTGAAATGTCTTGAGTCAATAAGTTTTCAACCCCTTTGTTATGGCAAGCCTAAATAGATTCAGGAGTAAACATGTGCTTTACAAATCACCTAATAAGTTGCATGGTCTCACTGTGTGTGCAATAATACTGGTTAGTATGATTTTTAAATGACTACCACATCTCTGGGCTCCCAGGCCTCATTGGGGATCTTCAGGCTTTCACACCTCAGCTGGTTAGTCAGGCTCCCATGGCTTAGCCGGCTTGTCGGGCTCCCACGCCTCACCCGGCTCATCGGGCTTCCACGCCTTATCCGGCTCGTCCAGTGCCCATGCCTCGGCCAGCCCGTCAGGCTCGACCAGGTGGGACGCCAGGTGGCGCCCCTAGAAGGGGGCACTATCACGCCTGCTCCCGCTTCCCCTCTCTGGCACTCAAGGGCACCAGTCTGCCCTTCATTACCCACACCTGTCACCATCATTACCCGCATTTGCGCTCATTGGACTCACCTGGACTCCTTCACGTTTTGATTGCCTTCCATATATCTATCTGTTTCGTCCCCGTGTCAGCATTATTGTCATTTTGTTTTCCCCTGTCCAGACGCTGTGCTTATTCTGTTCTTATCCGTGTTTCATTAAATGTTCACTCCCTGTACTTGTTTCTCGTCTCCAATGTCTGTCCTCACAATGAGAGGGTTGTCCAACCTACAGCCCACTGGTCCAATACGGCCCTTGTTGGTTTGAGTAAAAAAGATGTTGGCACACTTGCACTTTTCTTAATAATTCACTATTTCTTCTAAAATAAGTTGAAGAAAATAATCACCACACCTTATTAGATTTTGAACATTGCAAAACAAATTTTACTTTGTAAACTTAACTTTACAATTTTTATTTAGAAAAAAAAGACAATGATATGGACAAAATGATTGGAACACGGAGCGAATACTTGGTTGCATAGACCTTGGACAAGATAACAGCAGACAAACGCTTTGTATGCTCGGCCCTAATTTATGTGTTCTCTGACACTGACAATGGTTTTTCTTTATTTTTACTATTGTCTACATTTTAGAATAATAGTGAAGACATCACAACTAGGAAATAACACATATGGAATCAAGTAGTAACCAGAAAATATTAAACAAATCAAAATATATTTTATAATTGAGCTTCTTCAAATGGACACCTTTGATGACAGCTTTGCACACTCTTGGCATTCTCTCAACCATCTTCATCTTGAAGGAGTTCCCACATATGCTGAGCACTTGTTGGCTGCTTTTTCTTCACTCTGCGGTTCAACTCATCCCAAACCATTTCAATTTGGTTGGTTGGGGGATTGTGGAGGCCAGGTCATCTGATGCAGCACTCCATCACTCTCCTCCTTGGTCAAATATCCCTTACATAGCCTGCAGGTGTGTTGGGTCATTGTCCTGTTGAAAAAAATTATAGTCCCACTAAGCCCAAACCAGAATGGAAGGCGTATCGCTGCAGAATGCTGTGGTAGCCATGCTGTTTGAGTGTGTCTTGAATTCTAAATAAATGACAGACAGTGTCATTAGCAAGGCACTCCCACACCATAGCACCCCCCCCCCCTCCATGCCTTATGGTGGGAAATACACATGCGGAAATCAACCGTTCACCCACACCGCATCTCACAAAGACACAGCGGTTGGAACCAAAATTCTCCAATTTGGACTCCAGACCAAAGGACACATTTCCACCGGTCTAATGTCTATTGCTCGTGTTTCTTAGCCCAAGCAAGTCTCTTATTATTATTAGTGTCCTTTAGTAGTGGTTTCTTTGCAGCAATTCGACCATGAAGGACTGATTCATGCAGCCTCTTCTGAACAGTTGATGTTGAGATGTGTCTGTTACTTGAACTCTGTGAAGCATTTATTTGGGCTGCAATTTCTGAGGCTGGTTAATCTAATGAATTTATCCTCTGCAGCAGAGGTAACTCTGGGTCTTCCTTTCCTGTGGCGGTCCTCATGAGAGCCAGTTTCATCATTGCACTTGATGGTTTTTGCGATTGTCTGACTTTCATAGTTTCTTCAAGTGCAATCTGGAAAATGTCAAGAACTTTGATGTCTTAATGCAACCGCTGTGCCAGATTTCAAAAAAAGCTTTACCGAAAAAGCAAACCATGCAATAATCTGAGTACAGCGCTCAGAGACCAAAACAAGCCAAACAGAAATCCGCCATGTTGTGTAGTCAACAGAAGTCAGAAAAAGCATTATAAATCTTCGTTTGATAATCTTCATCAGAATGCAATCCCAGGAATCCCAGTTCCACAATAAATGTTTGATTTGTTCGATAAAGTTAATAATTTATGTCCAAATACCTCCTTTTGTTTGCACGTTTGGCAAACAAATCCAAACTCACAACGCGAAAAGTCCAGCGAAAAGTACGGACAAAAAGTCCAAAAAGATAAATTACAGGTCGTAGAAATATGTCAAACGAAGTATAGAATCAATCTTTAGGATGTTTTTAACATAAATCTTCAATAATGTTCCAACCGGAGAATTCCTTTGTCTGTAGAATTGCAATGGAACAGAGCTAACTATCACGTGAGCGAGCAAGACTGAGCTCATTGCTCTCTGCCAGACCTCTGACTCATTCCCCTCTCATTCGCCCCCACTTCACAGTAGAAGCATCAAACAAGGTTCTAAAGACTGTTGACATCTAGTGGAAGCCTTAGGAAGTGCAATATGACCAATATCCCACTGTATCTTCGATAGGCAATGAGTTGAAAATCTACAAACCTCAGATTTCCCACTTCCTGGTTGGATTTTTCCCCAGGTTTTTGCCTGCCATACGAGTTCTGTTATACTCAGACATCATTCAAACAGTTTTAGAAACTTCAGAGTGTGTGCTATCCAAATATACTAATAATATGCATATCTTAGCTTCTGAGACTGAGTAGCGGGCAGTTTATTCTGGGCACCTTATTCAACCAAGCTACTCAATACTGCCCCAGCCATAAGAAGTTAATGCAACGCATCCGCAGATATCACCCTTCCGCATCTGCTGTGAAAGGTGGCAGAGTTAGAGGGGTATTTGTCAGACCATGAAACATCCTGAAAATTGGTCTTCTCACAAAAGCATCTGCAGCATCCTAATGGTTTGGTCTATAAGCTATTGTGACCCCTCTGTGGATTGGATGACCAAAAGCCTCACAAGACTTGTCTGAAGGACCCCCACAAGCATCATGGGACTCGTCTGAAGTCGATACCGACTCTTCTGCCAACTTCTGTCTGTAGATCAGAACAGTTTTGGCAACACACTAATATGACACAGTGCTCTGTGGAAATGTGTCTATCACAAACACATACATGTCGGTTGTTTTGCTCTAGGAGGCCTACAAGCCTCACAAATTATTTTTGCATATATTTTTTTGATACCTTAAGGGGTCTTAATATTCAAAATCAAATAGCTAAATGATCCCCCCCTCCCCGTTGGCTTAGACAGTTCTTAGACACTAAAAGGTTAATAAACATTATTTCAAACGTCCTGCCGACATTACTGTGTTTCTATGTCAAATGGGCCTCAGCCAGCCAAATTACCAGATGAGATCTTTATCAGCCTCTCCCCCTCCAACACAAGGTCATAAATCACCAGCTGTCAGCAGGGCCATAAATCACCAGCTGCCCACTATTCCCCAGTCTCCCTGACACCTACATGTCGAAAGCTCACCAATACTGAGAACCTCAACTCTGAGAACTTCTTTTCCAATACACAAACAAAATTGCCAACTTTAAAAGTGGAATACCAAAAAACATGTTATATATTTCCCCTGCTGAGCCATTGAAATCCATGCACATCTCGTTTGATCACAACAACACATTTTCCAAGAATCCCAAATAAGCCATTGGTTCAAAACATCATGACCTACCTTTATTGAAAATGTGTTTATGTAATTAATCCATGGAGATCATTTGATAATCATTTCAGACGTACCAGAAAATATGTCCTCATTCACGCAGTCCAACATGGCTAATGCTAATGTCTTGACATTTTGGCTATGTGTAAAACAATTTCTGGGAAAAATGCACAAATATTCTGGACAGCAACTATGCACATTCGGTTTCAACAGTCGTTGACCTTTCCAACAATCTATAGCATGTCCTATTCTGTTGAAGTATTCCAACATAGCATGTACAGTGTATTTAGAAAGTATTCAGACACCTTTAATTTAAAGTTACAGCCTTATTCTAAAATTCATTAAATAGTTTTTTCCCTCATCAATCTACACACAATATCACATAATGACAAAGTAAAAACAGGTTTTTAGAATTGTTTTGTTATTTATTAAAAATAAAAAACAGAAATATCACATTTACATTGGTATTCAGAACATTTACTCAGAACTTTCTTGAAGCACCTTTGGCAGCATTTACAGCCTTGAGTATTCTTAGGTATGACGCTAGAAGCTTGGCACACCTGTATTTGGAGAGTTTCTCCCATTCTTCTCTGTAGAACCTCTCAAGCTCTGTCAGGTTGGGAGTGTCGCTGCACAGCTATTTTCAGGACTCTGGCTGGGCCACTCAATGACATTCAGAGACTTGTTCTGAAGCCACTCCGGCGTTGTTTTGGCTGTTGGCTTAGGGATGTTGTCCTTTTGGAAGGTGAACCTTCGTCCCTGTCTGAAGTCCTGAGCTCACTGGAACAGGTTTTCATCAAGGATCTCTCTATACTTTGTTTCGTTAATCTTTCCCTCAATCCTGACAAGTCTCCCAGTCCCTGCCACTGAAAAACATCCCCACAGCATGAGGCTGCCACCACTATGCTTCACTATAGGGATGGTGCCTGGTTTCCTCCAGACGTGACGCTTGGCATTCAGGCCAAAGAGTTCAATCTTGGTTTCATCAGACCAGATTAACTTGTTTCTCATGTGCTAAGAATCTTTAGGTGCCTTTTGGCAATCTCCAAGCGGGCTGCCCTGTGCTTTTTACTGTAGAGTGGCTTCCATGCCACTACCATACAAGCCTGATTGGTGGAGTTCTGCAGATATGGTTGTCCTGCTGTATAGTTCTCCCATCTCCACAGAGGAACTCAGTGAAATGAGGACCCCTGCAAAATCTTTTCATTCTCCTGAAAGGGAATAGGCTTTGTCGTGCCCTCTTTACAACTGTCTTAGTGTGTTTGGACCATGATAGTTTGTTGGTGATGTGGACACCAAGAAACTTGAAGTTCTCAACCTGCTCCACTGCAGGCCCGTCGATGAGAATGGGGGCTTGCTCGGTCCTACATTTCTTGTTGTCTACAATAATCTCCTTTGTCTTGATCACATTAAGGGAGAGTTTGTTGTCCTGGCACCACATGGACAGCTCTCTGACCTCCTCCCTACAGGCTGTTTCATCGTTGTTGGTGATCAGGCCTGCCACTGTTTGAGTCATGCCTGGCCATGCAGTCATGAGTGAACAGGGAGTACCGGAGTGAAGAGGACGCACCCTGAGGGGCCCCCATGTTGAGGATCAGTGTGGCGGACGTGTTGCTACCTACCCTTACCACCTGCGGGAGGCCCGTCAGGATGTCCAGGTTCCAGTTGCAGAAGGAGTTGTTAGGTCCCAGCGATATTAGCTTAGTGATGAGCTTTGAGGGGACTACGGTGTTGAACGCTTAGCTGTAGTCAATTGATATCATTCTCACATACAGTTAAAGTCGGAAGTTTACATACACCTTAGCCAAATATATTTAAACTCAGTTTTTCACAATTCCTGACATTTAATCCAAGTAATAATTCCCTGTTTTAGGTCAGTTAGGATCATCACTTTATTTTTTTTACATTTTTTTATTTATTCATTATTTTACCAGGTAAGTTGACTGAGAACACATTCTCATTTGCAGCAACGACCTGGGGAATAGTTACAGGGGAGAGGAGGGGGATGAATGAGCCAATTGTAAACTGGGGATTATTAGGTGACCGTGATGGTTTGAGGGATAGATTGGGAATTTAGCCAGGACACAGGGGTTAACACCCCTACCCTTACGATAAGTGCCATGGGATCTTTAATGACCTCAGAGAGTCAGGACACCTGTTTAACGTCCCATCCGAAAGACGGAACCCTACACAGGGCAGTGTCCCCAATCACTGCCCTGGGGCATTGGGATATTTTTTTAGACCAGAGGACACCACTTCCAGCAGCATCTGGTCCCCCATCCAGGAACTGACCAGTACCAACCCTGCTTAGCTTCAGAAGCAAGCCAGCAGTGGTATGCAGGGTGGTATGCTGCTGGCATTTTAAGAATATGAAATGTCAGAATAATAGTAGAGAGAATGATTTATTTCAGCTTTTATTTCTTTCATCACATTCCCAGTGGGTCAGAAGTTTACATACACTCAATTTGTATTTGGTAGCATTGCCTTTAAATTGTTTAACTTGGGTCAAACGTTTCGGTTAGCCTTCCACAATCTTCCTACAATAAGTTGGGTGAATTTTTTTTCCCATTCCTCCTGACAGAGCTATTGTAACTGAGTCAGGTATGTAGGCCTCCTTGCACGCACATGCTTTTTCAGTTCTGCCCACATATTTTCTATAGGATTGAGGTCAGGGCTTGTGATAGCCACTCCAACACCTTGACTTTTTTGTCCTTAAGCCATTTATTCACAACTTTGGAAGTATGCTTGGAGTCATTGTTCATTTGGAAGACCCATCTGCGACCAAGCTTTAACTTCCTGACTGATGTCTTGAGATGTTGCTTCAATATATCCACAAAAAAATTTCCTCCCTCATGATGCCATCTTTGTGAAGTGCACCAGTCCCTCCTGCAGCAAAGCACCCCTACAACATGATGCGGCCACCCCCGTGCTTCACGGTTGGGATGGTGTCCTTCAGCTTGCAAGCCTAACCCTTTATCCTCCAAACATAACGATGGGTATTATGGCCACAGTTCAATTTTTGTTTCATCAGACCAGAGGACATTTCTCCCAAAAGTACGATCTTTGTCCCCATGTGCAGTTCCAAACTGTAGTCTGGCTTTTTAATGGAGGCAGTGGCTTCTTCCTTGCTGAGCTGCCTTACAGGTTATGTCGATATAGGACTCGTTTTACTGTGGATGTAGATTATTTTGTACCTGTTTCCTCCAGCACCTTCACAAGGTCCTTTGCTGTTGTTCTGGGATTGATTTGCACTTTTCGCACCAAGGTACATTCATCTCTAGGAGACTGAACACATCTCCTTCCTGAGTGGTATGACGGCTGCGTGGTCCCATGGTGTTTATACTTGTGTACTATTGTTTGTACAAATACTTCTGGCCCTTCCTTGGACACTGTGCTATCTAACCTCCAAACGAGCTTGAATGCCATACAACACTCCTTTCGTGGCCTCCAACTGCTCTTACACGCTAGTAAAACCAAATGCATGCTTTTCAACCGTCCGCTGCCTGCACCCGCACGCCCGACTAGCATCACCACCCTGGATGGTTCCGACCTGCAATATGTGGACATCTATAAGTACCTAGGTGTCTGGCTAGACTGCAAACTCTCCTTCCAGACTCATATCAAACATCTCCAATCCAAAATCAAATCTAGAGTCGGCTTTCTATTTCGCAACAAAGCCTCCTTCACTCAAGCCGCAAAACTTACCCTAGTAAAAGTGACTATCCTACCGATCCTCAACTTCGGCGATGTTATCTACAAAATAGCTTCCAATACTCTACTCAGCAAACTGGATGCAGTTTATCACAGTACCATCCGTTTTGTTACTAAAGCACCTTATAACACCCACCATAACACGACCTATATGCTCTAGTCGGCTGGCCCTCGCTACATGTTCGTCGCCCGACCCACTGGCTCCAGGTCATCTACAAGTCTATGCTAGGTAAAGCTACGCCTCATCTCAGTTCACTGGTCATGATGGCAACACCCACCCGTAGCATGCGCTCCAGCAGGTGTATCTCACTGATCATCCCTAAAGCCAAAACCTCATTTGGCCTCCTTTCCTTTCAGTTCTCTGCTGCCTGCGACTGGAACAAATTGCAAAAATCTCTGAAGTTGGAGACTTTTATCTCCTTCACCAACTTTAAACATCTGCTATCTGAGCAGCTAACCGATCGCTGCAGCTGAACATAGTCCATCGGTATATAGCCCACCCAATTTACCTACCTCATCCCCATACTGTTTTCATTTTATTTACTTTTCTGCTCTTTTGCACAGTATCTCTACCTGCACATGTTCATCTGATCATTTATCACTCCAGTGTTAATCTGATAAATTGTAATTATTCACTCCTATGGCCTATTTATTGCTTACCTCCTCAAGCCTTTTGCACACAATGTATATAGATTATTTTTCTCTACTATGTTATTGACTTGTTTATTGTTTACTCCATGTGTAACTCTGTTATTGTCTGTTCACACTGCTATGCTTTATCTTGGCCAGGTCGCAGTTGCAAATGAAAACTTGATCTCAACTAGCCTACCTGGTTAAATAAAGGTGAAATAAAATAAAATAAATAAAAGATGAACGTGTACTTCAGGCATTTGGAAATTTCTCCCAAGGATGAACCAGACGTGTGGAGGTCTACAATTATTCTTGGCTGATTTCTTTTGATTTTCCCATCATGTCAAGCAAAGAGGCATTGAGTTTGAAGGTAGGCCTTGAAATACATCCACAGGTATACCTCCAATCTGTAAACAATTGTTGGAAAAATTACTTGTGTCATGCACAAAGTTGATGTCCTAACCGACTTGCCAAAACTATATTTTGTTAACAAGAAATTTGTTGAGTGGTTGAAAAATTAGTTTTAGTGACTCCAGCCTAAGTGTATGTACACTTCCACATTCAACTGTATACACATATATACAGTGCCTTGCGAAAGTATTTGGCCCCCTTGAACTTTGCGACCTTTTGCAACATTTCAGGCTTCAAACATAAAGATATAAAACTGTATTTTTTTGTGAAGAATCAACAACAAGTGGGACACAATCATGAAGTGGAACGACATTTATTGGATATTTCAAATCAAAAACTGAAAAATTGGGCGTGTGGTGTAAATCAAATGATACAACCCTCCCAAAAAACGAATTTAATTCCAGGTTATAAGGCATCAAAATAGGAAAAATGCCAAGGGGGGTGAATACTTTCACAAGCCACTGTATGTGTTAGAAACACCGTTGACAGCAATTACAGTTGTGAGTCTTGTTGGTAAATCTCTCAGGGGGAAATCAAACCCGAGTTATTCCCACGTAAATCAAACATAATTATTTTCTTTCTGGGCGTATTCTGACCTTGAATTTAAGCATGGGTTAACGCATGTTGCAGCTAGGTATTCATTTGGGGTGGAGCTCACATATATGGAGACGTGCAGAGGTGTGTTTACAGATATGCTGTATTCTGACCTTGACTTCATTTCCTCATAATTCCACCATGAGTAAGGTTGAGCGAACCTGTCGGTTCCAAGTCGAAAAACATCTTCTTGCTTTTTTTCCAATATAAAGGCGTTTTTTTTCTAGCCCCACAAAAAGATTAAACATAGCACCTATGCAAAGCCCTCACTTTGTCACTCAGAAACGTATTCCAGTGTCTGCCTGCAACCTGAACATTTTTGCCAGAGTGTGTGCCTGTTTAGGCTACCTGCCCCTCCCCCAGCGAGGAACAGGCTACTGTACTGACTTTATAACATGATTCAGAATAAAGGGAGAGATATTTTTAATTAGTTAAAGAAAAATTGAAACTTTTTAAATGCTAGTTAACCCTTCTACAATTTCTGCAGCCCAGCGGGAATCTAATTAACATAACAAAACATCTATATCTGTCTATTTAACTACATACTTCAGTCAGAAGTTGTTTGTGGTGATGTCAAAATTAGGAGTGTTGTACAAACAAAGTCATCAGCAATTGGATCATCTCTAACCAATCAGATTTTCAAAACGCCACTTTACCCACGTGTGTTCTGCCTCTGGCACAACCCATCGTTTTCTGGGACCATTCAGACGGTCTAGAATATATTTCCATTATAGAAATTGTCGTGGAGGTACACAAATTCCAGACACATTGCGGAAAATAAACTAATGTCCGTGGCCGTGGGGTAGCGTTTGGCCAGAGCAAATAGTTTGGTTAGCCAGGCAAATGTAGGGTGACAACATGTCCTGGATTGAAGGTGTGACCGCATGTCCCACGGTTTGGCCCTTTGTCCCACATCCCATTGCTAAACAACTTTGTCCCACATTTTATCAACAATTTATTTTTTAAGGTTGATTTGTACTGTTTTATTTAGATTCCAATGTTGGGCTTATGAAAATATATACAGTACCAGCCAAAAGTTTTGACACACCTAACTCATTCCATTTTGTTTCTTTAAAAAAATATTTTCTACATGAAACTATGAAATAACACATATGGAATCGTGTAGTAACCAAAAAAGTGTTAAACACAATCAAAACATATTTTCGATTTTTTTTTGCTTGGCCCTCCCATGTTGAACATAATAAACTGCTCCCTATCAACCAGATGTGTACCAAAGTCACTAAACGTGGCAGTAATAAAGCCTTTCTTGAAAAAGCCAAACCTTGACCCAGAAAATATGACAAAATATCAGCCTGTATCGAATCTCCCATTCCTCTCAAAAATGTTAGAAAAGGCTGTTGCGCAGCAACTCACTGCCTTCCTGAAGACAAACAATGTATATGAAACACTTCAGTCTGGTTTTAGACTCCATCATATTACTGAGACTGCACTTGTGAAGGTGGTAAAATACCTTTTAATGGCGTCAGACCGAGGCTCTGAATCTGTCCTCATGCTCCACTAGACCTTAGTGCTGCTTTTGATATCATCGATTACCACATTCTTTTGGAGAGATTGGAAACCCAAATTGGTCTACATGGACAAGTTCTGGCCTGTTTTAGATCTTATCTGTTAGAAAGATATTAGTTTGTCTCTGTAGATGGTGTGTCCTCTGACAAATCAACTGTACATTTCGTTGTTCCTCAAGGTTCTATTTTAGGACCACTATTGTTTTCCCTATACATTTTACCTCTGGTGATGTCATTCGGAAACATAATGTCAACTTTCACTGCTATGCGGGTGACACACAGTTGTACATTTCGATGAAACATGGTGAAGCCCCAAAATTGCCCTCCCTGGAAGCCCGCCTTTCAGATAGAAGGAAGTGGATGGCGGCAAATGTTCTACTTTTAAACTTGGACAAAACAGAGATGCTATTTCTTGGTCCCAAGAAACAAAGAGAAGAGATCTTATGTTGAATCTGACAATTAATCTTGATGGTTGTACAGTCGTCTCAAAAACAACTGTGAATGACCGTGGCGTTACTCTGGACCCTGACCTCTCTTTTGACGAGCATATCAACTGTTTCAAGGACAGCTTTTTTTCCATCTAAGTAACATTGCAAAAAGTATAAACTTTTCGTCCAAAAATGATGCAGAAAGATGTATCCATGCTTTTGTCACTTCTAGATTAGACTACTGCAATGCTCTACTTTCCAGCTACCCATATACAGCGCTAAATAAACTTCAGTTAGTGCTAAACACGGCTGCTAGAATCACATAGGCCTAATTATTGTCCCTAGAATTTCTAAGCAAACAGCTGGAGAGCTCCATTTTTATGGAATGGTCTGGCTATCCATGTGAGAGACGCAGACTCGGTCTCGACCTTTAAGTCATTACTGCCGACTCATCTCTTTAGTAGGTCGTATGATTGAGTGTAGTCTGGCCCAGTAGTGTGAAGGTGAACGGAAAGGCACTGGAGTAACGAACTGCCCTTGCTGTCTCCGCCTGGACGGTTCCCCTCTCTCCACTGAGATTCTCTGCCTCAAACCCGATTTACGGGGGCTGAGTCACTGGCTTACTGGTGCTCTTCCATGCTGTCCCTAGGAGGGGTGCGTCACTTGAGTGGGTTGAGTCACTGATGTGATCGTCCTGTCTGGGTTGGCGCCATCCATCGGGTTTGTGCCGTGGGGGAGGTCTTTGTGGGCTATACTCGGCCTTGTCTCAGGATATAAGGTTTGTGGTTGAAGATATCCCACTAGTGGTGTGGTGGCTGTGCTTTGGCAAAATGGGTGGGGTTATATCCTGCCTGTTTGGCCCTGTCCGGGGGTATCGTCAGACGGGGCCAAAATGTCTCCCGACCCCTCCTGTCTCAGCCTCCAGTATTTATGCTGCAATAGTTTGTGTCGGGGGGCTAGGGTCAGTCTATTACAGTGGGGCAAATAAGTATTTAGTCAGCCACCAATTGTGCAAAATCTCCCACTTAAAAATATGAGAGAGGCCTGTAATTTTCATCATAGGTACACTTCAACTATGATGGACAAAATGAGAAAAAAAATCCAGAAAATCACATTGTAGGATTTTAAATTAATTTCTTTGCCAATTATGGTGGAAAATAAGCATTTGGTCACTTACAAACAAGCAAGATTTCTGGCTCTCACAGACCTGTAACTTCTTCTTTTAGAGGCTCCTTTGTCCTCCACTCGTTACCTGTATTAATGGCACCTGTTTGAACTTGTTATCAGTATAAAAGACACCTGTCCACAACCTCAAACAGTCACACTCCAAACTCCACTATGGCCAAGACCAAAGAGCTGTCAAAGGACACCAGAAAGAAAATTGTAGACCTGCACCAGGCTGGGAAGACTGAATCTGCAATAGGTAAGCAGCTTGATTTGAAGAAATCAACTGTGGGAGCAATTATTAGGAAATGGAAGACATACAAGACCACTGATAATCTCCCTCGATCTGGGGCTTCACGCAAGATCTCACCCCGTGGGGTCAAAATGATCACAAGAACGGTGAGCAAAAATCCCAGAACCACACAAGGGGACCTAGTGAATGACCTGCAGAGAGCTGGGACCAAAGTAACAAAGCCTACCATCAGTAACACACTACGCCGCCAGGGACTCAAATCCTGCCGTGCCAGACGTGTCCCCCTGCTTAAGCCAGTACATGTCCAGGCCCGTCTGAAGTGTGCTAGATAGCATTTGGATGATCCAGAAGAAGATTGGGAGAATGTCATATGGTCAGATGAAACCAAAATATAACTTTTTGGTAAAAACTCAACTTGTCGTGTTTGGAGGACAAAGAATGCTGAGTTGCATCCAAATAACACCATACCTACTGTGAAGCTTATACTGAAAGAAATATGAACGCAATTTGCAAAGTATTGGTCCCATGTTTCATAAACTGAAATAAAAGATCACAGAAATGTTCCATATGCACAAAATGCTTATTTCTCTCAAATATTGTGCACAAATGTGTTTACATTCCTGTATTGAGCATTTATCTGCCAAGATAATCCCTCCATTAGCATGCTGACTGCAGCAATGTCCACCAGAGCTGTTGACTATATATATATATAGTACCAGTCAAAAGTGTGGACACACCTACTCATTCAGGTGTTTTTCTTTATTTTTACTATTTTCTACATTGTATAATAATAGTGAAGACATCAAAGTTATGTAATAACACATATGGAATCATGTAGTAACCAAAAAAGTGTAAAACAAATCAAAATCTCTGGCCTGGCCTGCTCGCCTCCCTACCATTGAGGAAGTACAGTTCCCGCTCAGCCCAGTCAAAACTGTTCGCTGCTCTGGCCCCCCAATGGTGGAACAAACTCCCTCACGACGCCAGGACAGCGGAGTCAATCACCACCTTCCGGAGACACCTGAAACCCCACCTCTTCAAGGAATACCTAGGATAGGATAAGTAATCCTTCTCACCACCACCCCCCCCTTAATGATTTAGATGCACTATTGTAAAGTGGCTGTTCCACTGGATGTCAGAAGGTGAATTCACCAATTTGTAAGTCGCTCTGGATAAGAGCGTCTGCTAAATGACTTAAATGTAAATGTAAATGTAAAATAGATTTTATATTTTATATTTTTCAAAGTAGACACCTTCTGCCTTGATAACAGCTTTGCACACTCTTGATTGGTACTGTATATCATAAGGATGTGGTACTTCTCCAATCGTTGTTGAGATCTGATATTTTGAGGCAAGATGAGACGTAGGCCAATGTCATACGCAAATCACCTTTTAAATCCTTTCGGGCTAAATTCCAGCTAAACTTGGAGAGCACAGTTTGGTCAAACTACAAAAAGCGTGTTTTAGGTGGTGGACCGTAGTAAGCCATCTGCTTTAGTTTTCGAGATGATCGATCTCTGTCGATGGAGGAGCTGTTTTTTTTTATACATAGTGTGTATATATATTTATTCGGAACAGGTTTTGGTTTGTTGACAATGTAAATTCTTCCACATTTTTCTAAATACTTACTTTTATTTTCTGTAGCTGGACAGGCAAACGCAGCCGAGTACTAAACTGTAAACCAATCAAACCTTGTGTACTATCCATGGTACTATCTCTGCTGATCATGTGTGCCAATCATGTTAACTGTAGCTAAGGTATTTGACTGCTGGTGACAACTCAAGAGAATAATAAGATCTGTTGCTAGCAAGCAGGAGCAGAGCATGTCATTCCAGGACTAGGAGCTTTCATCTATCAATTTATTCCAAGTAATAATTTAAGACTACAAAACTCTGTAGGACAAGTAGTGTAAATCTAATACAGTCATCGAGGCAGGACATACTAATTTCATTCATACTGACAAATATGAAATGCCACATTATCCCTGTCAATAGTTGGAGTAGGATGATTGCAGAACACCCTGCCTCAGACTGTCAGTATGTTCATTTTCTATCTCACAAACTATATCCTAGCCCACAAACTACATTCATTTTATTCATTCTTGTCTCTCATGTTCGTATCACATGATCTTTTCAGCTCTCCTGTGTCTTGCTCCCAGAGATCAACCAAGTTCTATTCACCAAACATGGGCTAATTCACTCACCTCTGAGAAGAACCATCCTACTGCAGTTTGAACTAGCCCTGCCGTCACTATTTAGACATTGAGACTACATATTCATTTTCCTGATGTCTTTTCTTTGTGGGTTGTGTTTTACACAGTCCTGTGCATTTTAGAGTTGAAGAACACCAACTACAGACACAAGTGCTTGTTATAGCATCTCAAAGACTAAATTCAGTGTAGAATCAGTTTAACGGGTGACAAACTGATTATTTTACTATTGTAATATGCTGTGGGGAGAATTCTATTGTCCCTGTCAGGAGCCTCGGTTTTTGCCATAAAGGGTAGATTTCTCGTCTCTGGGCCACACAAGCTTTAGATCGCATTCTGCCCTTGTCTCTCGCTACATCAGTCAGTTACATTGGTGACCAGTGTGGGATCTTTCCGCTACACTCGCAATAACATCTGCAAACCTTGTGTATGGGACCAGTAACATTTGATTTGCGGGGCCTAGGCACACAAATGGTGTATGGGCACACTAAAGGGGAGTACTGAATCATGCATTGATGACAGTTCTAAAACTTTTAGAGGGTTGGTAGGAAAGTTAATCATTTAAACCACCTAAGTATACATTTAGTATTTGAAACTCAAACATTAATTTCCCAACTGCTTTTTCTATAATCTAACAGGCTCTTTATCATTTTCCATACCATATATTCCAATGCATCCAACATGATGCATGCCCTCCATGGTATTGGGTAGCTGCTGTTTAAGAACTCATCTGGTTTAGATATCAAACTCTAGTTATCTTATTGCAGAGCACATTGTACTACTGTTTTTAGAAAACATTATATATTAAGGTATTCTATATGTTTAGGCTGTACTGTATGTATTGGCTAATAAACATCTGCAGCTGTCGTTTTTGAACCTCAATTCTAGCAAATATGACACACACACGTCTTTAAATCTACATGCTTTTATTTGGGTTTCTATGCAAAGTATATGATTGAATGTTTCTTTAAGCCTGCAGCTAGTTACTTGAAATGAGACATATAATCATGCCAAAACATGATTCAAAAATCTAATTGACTAACAAAGAGAGACATATAATGGAACACAAATTGACATTTACAGGAGCTGGGTAGTAAAACTAACATTGGCTAGCCTTCAATTAATTATCCAAATGGTCAAAGGAGTTACCAATTCCTATTGCATGCTTCACATTTTAAGTGCACTAGAAAATAGATGCTTATCTTGTTTCAGTCTTTGGGAGCTAGCTATATCTGTTCCTCTTCATCAGACAACAGCTCACATTTTTTAAAAGAGGCTGTGTTTACATTGTGTATATATATAAGCAGGCCAAGTATTGCCTCAATCATGAGTGGTATGTAAGGGGATTCTAATTGGTTCCAAGTTGAGCAGTTTGGCAAATTTGGCTTAGGAGACAGTGTTGAAATGTACTGTTTGTCCCGCATTTGGGTATTTTAAATCCGGTCATCCTATTGAAATGTAACATATAAACTTTTATATACATACAGAGCATTATTGCTTTATAGTTAGATTTAAATCAATTACTTGACACACAGGGTAGTTAATAACACAATTGTCAGAATTAACAGTCTTAAGAGTAGGCTACTCACCAGACATACATAGACTCAACACAGTTCAACACAATGTATGATAACAACAGAACAATGTCATACAATTTTGACATTCATTTGATGTATTTCACATACTGTACAGCACTTTAGCCCACACAACAGAAAAATAAACATAACTCATAAAAAAAAACGACGTCACAGTGTTACATTCCCTCCCGTCTACCCATTCAGGGGAAGGAATCATACAGATAATCTAATGGCTAAACTACTGAATTGCTGTAAAAAAAAAATTAAAAGGCAAAAAAACCTCTGAACAAAACCTCTGAATTAAAATGACAGAATTGTCTAAATGTAATCATGTTGCAATGGTCATCAATGGTGCTAAGGGGAGGGGCTGTAACACTACAGCATCGTCAGCTTTAGTCCTGCCACATATTTTGACCAAAGAGGCTGTTGACATGTGGTCTAAATGTCAGAAGAAACAAAACCTCAAATTCCTCGTCTGCAATTATCAGAGGGTAAAAATAATATTCACTCAGACAGATCACCTCATTAAATTTCCCTCCAGTAACAAATGAATCCTCTTTTATGATCCAAAAAAATACATTTCAGGTGTTATCAAACTGAAGGCAGATCTGAAAACCTTCCTCTACAACTATGGACCTAGGTTTTTGTAAAGGATGACATGAAAACTTTCCTCTACAACTATGGACCTAGGTTTTTGTAAAGGATGACACCATTTTGTGGACTGAGGAAGTTGTAAGACAGGGTATCCTTGTTACATTTTCTAATGAAAGACTCTCACTTCACTCAGTTGACATAATGGTCTGGCTGGATACACTCCACTTACTGTCAATATACTCTGTTCACTGTATAACAGAAAACAGGCCAGAATCATCCTTGCTGAGCTAATGGACTGTCAGCGATGCTACGTTTTATGTTGAGCAATAAACTGGAAGAACAGGTAGAGGGGGTCATTACAAGGAGAGGAAGCAGGGTATGAGAAAGACAGACTCTACACACAGATCGCAACAAAATGTCCTGAGATGCAGGCCTTCCATACAGCT
The DNA here is from genome assembly GCF_036934945.1 of Oncorhynchus masou masou. Taxonomy (NCBI): domain Eukaryota; kingdom Metazoa; phylum Chordata; class Actinopteri; order Salmoniformes; family Salmonidae; genus Oncorhynchus; species Oncorhynchus masou. Next base: position 49,850,414 of record NC_088226.1, read on the forward strand.
GTACAGTTAAAGATGGAATCCGCAGTAGGGGGAAACAGCTCCACTGGCCGCCCCACCACTGTTGTTAATGTTTTTGTTGCCAAGCTGAGGAGCGTTGTGCTGCACAATTGTAGTACATATTGTGCTCTGCGTGCAAAGATGTTCGAGGGAAAAAACAGTGTTTGTTGTTTGCAGTAGCTTCTTTGTTGTAATAATAACGCAAACGGACATGGCTGTTTCACCATTAAGGATTCCAGCTTCAAGGAAACAAATCAAATTTCAAATCAAATTTATTTATAGAGCCCCGCTTACATCAGCTGATATCTCACAGTGTTGTACGGAAACCCAGCCTAATACCCCAAACAGCAAGCAATGCAGGTGTAGAAGCACGGTGTCCAAGGATACTGCCTGACTATAAATAACTCCCCCATGCTCTGTCCACTTATATGACATGGAGAGATGCTGTGCCTGCTTTGTTAAGTAAAGACATTCTCCTATGTATTTTTGAGTTGTGCTCATTACAACACAGGTGGTGAGAGACAGGCAGGCAGACAAACAGACAGTCAATAAGGTCTTAGATTTGAGCAGTTCAGTTAAAAAGACACAAGGTGCATTCATGAATGTTGACACCTGACAACAAACAGTCACATTTCTAGATATTTCAAAAGGAAATTTAATAAGCTCTGATTAGACATTGCCAGCCAGGGAAAGCATGGTAGGGCCATTGCACCTGCTTACCAATGTTTTTTTAGCATATTTCTAAACACTATGAGGTTGGAATAATACTGTTAAATTGCAAAAATTATGATAATGTTCTTTTAGTGTATGAGCTATTGAAAACAAAATTTCAGCCTCTTTTGTTGGGATGTAGTTTTAGCCTGCCCGGTGACATCACCAGGCAGTAAGTTAGTTAATAGACCAATAAGAAAGAAGTTCCAAACCTCTCTGCCAATAACTGCTAATTTTCAGTTTTCCCTCCCCACTCAAATCCACTCCCAGACAGTCCTAGAAACATTCTTGTTTGAGAAATTGCTCTTTGCTAAGAAGCAAGTTTTGTTTTGTTTTTACAATTTTAATTGAAAACAATCGCAGTAAAGTACTTAATTATTACTCCAAAATGATGTGATATTGAGATAAAAACTGCTGCATTGGACCTTTCATAAGATCATACTGCATAAATAGAGCAATGCAGGTTCAACTGAATTGAGTTCATAGTCAAAGAAAGCCGAAGTTCACAACTAAGAGTAGTATATGATTCCTGCATGTGCCATATTAGGGTTGTAGTTGAATCACCAACATTTAAGTCCAGGTGGTCAAGATTCATGCAGACGTTCAAGTTCAAACTGAGGTCCTTACAATGATGAGTGAATGTTTTTATCATATACTCATATACTCACCTTCGATCAAACACGTGTGTTCAGTTGTACTGTAGATAAAAAGAGGTGCCTCAACTTCTTAACTATAAATGCCTTACCCAAGGTTAAGCATTAGCATCCACATGTCCGGCAAGCATTAGCATCCACATGTCCGGCAAGCATTAGCATCCACATGTCCGGCAAGCAACGGTGAGCAGTTCATGAATTCCAATTTAATTTAGCTCACATGAACAATACTTATATAAATTGTTGTCGAAAGAACAAATATAATGAATGATAAAACGACAGAGTCCTACTTGTTAGAAAATGTGTCTCGTGTATCATATCCAGATAACATTTTGGAAAATGTAATGGACAGCAAGCATTTACAAATTATGTATGCAACATCATACAACAGATAATGCAGACTACGGGTTTGTAATATTAAGAGGCCAGGCGATATAAGGTATACCTGTATGGATCAACTTACTGGAGTGGAGTTTTACAATGCTGTCTATAACAAGGATACAATGCTAAATAACTGAAAGGTTCTACAAATTGCACCAACCTCCCTGTCCGTTTTGTCCTAGTTTGATTCAGTTTACAACAATCAGAAAGTAGGAATCCCATTAAAACGACTTAGAATGTATGTATTTCCATCCTAGGGTCAAGCACTACTCATGAAAAACATTTAGAATTTCAAATATCTTCATAATGTCAAAAATGAGACAAATATTCTGATATATTTTGGCAATATCGTCCAGCCATAGTAATATTTGACCTCAACTATTTATGTGTAAGATTCCCCAAGTTAAAAATAGAAAGACTCTTCAGCACCAGTCAGAGTTGCTGTGTTGGAATAATGTATAAGGCAGGTACATCAGAACACAGGAGGACAATAGTCTGAGCAAGTTAAAAAATAAGATAATATTTATTAATGATATTGAAAATGCTCATGAAAGCCATGGATGTCCACACACAAATTTAAGTCACTGAAGGCAAACAGAAGCCTTACCATTACAGATAAAATGGTTTGGGTTGGAGGAGGTTGTTAACTTTATTTTGAAGGTTCCAAAGAAAACAAACCACAAATAATGCAAAGTACATTGTCTATTGGCAGAGTCAGTTACACAGGGTCACATAGAAGTGTATGTTTATTTGTAGTGACTCCCGTGTACTCCAAAATGGGGGGTGACATGATCGAAGTGTAGCTGATTTGCTGTTGAACATCCATTTGTAGCCAACAATTCAAACATAAATGTGATGATTGTTACCTACCCACAGTCATTCAAATCTGAAACATACATAAGGATTAGTATAGGTCAACTCTTCGGTATGGTTTTCCCGACTCTCAGAGCATATTGCATTGCACTTTTGACAGGATAATCAACCTATTTCACAAAATATGCTGTTGCACTATAGGTAGAACAAAGTTACGCAACAGTTTTATAAAACATTGCTTAAGTACATAGCAATTATCTAATGTTAAAAAAGGCTTGCAAGAAATGGCCCTGGGATGAATGAGATAGATCGAACAGTGCATGTAAATGAAAGACTGGTTAACAGAGGCAAAAGTGTTTGATGTTGTGAAATATTCCATAATGGGAAATGGCGAACCCTTATCAAACAGGATTTGAGCTGCTCTTTGGCAGGAGCATCTGTGCCCTTGGTTAAAACCGCACACGGTAAACAGCTCTGTGTTTATTCCCCTCAGTCTCAAGGCAGAATCTCTCGCCTGCTCTCAAATGTCGAAGTCAGGTGGGGAAATAATTGGTTTTTAATCGTTGCCAACAAGTAAAATGTCACCATTTCCAAAGTGGACGAGTCTAGATTCATTTCTGATTAGCATGAAAGGAAATTGCAAATATGCTTGTGATTTTTACAGATAAGAAGAAAATATATCATTGACACCTCCATGACACAGCCCCAACAGACCACAGAAAGCACAGCAGTAAAAATCAATTAAATTACTTATCTTTCATCTCTGTCACTTAACAACAACAACTGAACCGGTCAAAACCTGCGTGTCAAATTTCTGAGATTCTGTTTTAAGTCTAGGACACATCAACACCAAGTCCTATATACTGTAGCCCTAGCAAAGGAACCCAACAGTGTGTGACAGACCACCTGACAAGTGACTGACTACAGGGTTGCTTGAAGTTCAGTTCTGTCAAGCATTCTTTAACTGTGAGTGTCTACTCTACAATTGAATCAAATCAGACTATTGACCAAACATAACGGGTAAATAAAGAGTTGCAGCACTGATAATTCAGCTTATTAAAATAATTTATTGTGCTCCAGAAAAGTAATTACTATTTTAACCAGAAAGAAAGACAAGTGACAAATCTACAATACAACTGAAATACCCACTCACATAGCGCCCTTCTCATAGACATTTTGAAAGAGCGAACAGCCTTTTACAGATCTTAAAAGATCTTCATCGACCTCAAAGATGTAGTGTAGCATTTTTTTTTAAATGGCACTCTTCGCATTACATTCATTCACAATTCTTGACCCTCCTCTGTCCAGGACTGGGTAACACAGGTAAGGCCTGAGCCACATCGTCACATTATAGTTTGAGGTATAACCCTTCTTTCTCTCGCATTCTGGAAGTCCTGCATGCAAATCTGGAGGGAAAGCCCTTATAGCTCTCCTTCACCATTGGCTCATAACATTTTAAAAGGTCCAGTGCAGCCATTTGTATCTCAATATCAAATAATTGATGGGTAACAATTAAAAGTACCTTACTGTGATTGTGTTCAATGAAAATGGTCAAAAAGAAACAAAAATAGCTTCTTAGCAATTTTCCAAGCAAGAGAAACTGTCTGGGAGTGGTCTGAGTGGGGAGGGGAACACTGAATGACCAGCTGGTATTGGCAGAGATGTTTTGAACCCTCTTTCTTATTGGTTTATTAACAATTTACTGCCTGGATATGTTACCAGGCGGGCCAAAACTCTATCCCACCAAAACAGGCTGACATTGCAGGCGGTCTTTTCAAACAGCTCTTACACTAAAAGGGCATTATCATAATTCGCACTATTTCACATTATTATTATAACCTCAGAGTGTGGAAATATATATAATACATAGGAAACCCCGTTTTTGACTGCACTGGGCCTTTAACACCACTCTGAGGGAGCATGGTGGAGAAAGAGTATAGTGAGCAGCAACTATCCATATTCACACCTGCAGTAATTGAATATGGGGGATGTGCAGAATCAGCCTTTTGGGGTGGGAAGGAGGTAGGGAGAGGAGGGTAGTACCGGTTGTCCCATTTCTAACTCTGTTTCCAATCCTCCCAGGTAGAGACGGAGTGGTGAGGGGGGGGTCCATGGGAACATCCTGTTGAGGACTGGCTCTGTGTCAGAGGTTTTGTGTTATTCAGAAACAGAGCACAGTTTTCTCCCCGCACCTCTTAATCCCCAATCATTCATCCTGCGTGCTAGAGTGAGTGCTTCTGTGGCGTTCGCCTCTCCTGCCAACTCTCCAATGTTGTTCTCCAATTACTTGATCATTTGTCCGTAGTGCAATTACATGTTTAATTCGCTGGGCGTTTCTCTCCCCCTGTGTCATTTCTCCAGTAAGGAGCATTGTTTAGAGGTCACACCACTGCAATACAGGCTGATGAAATTGCTTGCGTTTTAGTTTTGGGCAATGTGGACTATAATTTACCTTCACCTCCCCCAGAAAAGCTATACCTTGTCTACGTCCCATTGTTTGGCAGGGTATGTTCTTACTTTGATGGACTGTAGAGCAACTGTCTCCCCTTAGCAGACGCATTATATCCAGCCTTTATTGACAGGAAAATGGGAGGACAAGTGTTTTTCTTACTACTTTGTCTTACTTATGTGTCGCCTCTTACTACAGTATGTGCCGTCTTCACTCTCTGCTTGAGTACAGTGGGGCTTTTGACTGTTTAGAGAACTATTTTCCCCTCAGCGGCTTCCTCCTATAAGCTATTCACTCTGGTATGTATTTGTATAACACATTGTCACTCCCCTGGCCTGCGATAGCTGTCAGAGGGAAGTTGCACTCTGGCATTGTGAGGGCAGGAACATTCACTATGGGCTGCCTAGAGGTTAGCGGGACAGTCATGGTAACACGCTGACAGTCTTGTACAATGTGACACCAAGGCGTGTGTTCACGAATAAACCATGCTACAGAACAACAAGAACTAAAAGTCCAGAAAATCTGAGACAATACAGTACAGCATCATCAGTAGAAAATAAAAAAGAACAGAACAGAAGCAAATGGAAATTACTCTGTGAGACACAAGGGTGCTGGCTAGACGGTTCTAAGCGGTTTGACTGTAGTGAATCTGCCTGCATGCTGTTTCCTCCCTGGGAGAGGTGTACCATGGGAGTTCCTGGGGCCCCTGTTCTCTCGCTCTCTCTCCACCCCGCCTCTCTTCCTCCTGCTGTTGGGTTGCAGGCACATCCAACATGTCAGCGGAGGGCATCCTCGCTTCAATTACACATTTATACGCATAAATCTTTAAACAGTGCTACGGAACATACTCTATGAAAGGATAATAGGGGGAAAGAAAATGTATGCTTTCAAGAGGTTCTACTATTCCCTAGCCTTCACCTTCCCTTCTTCATGGCCCTGGGCACACTTTGTGTTTAGGGATCATTCATACGGAAAACAAAAATAATAAACAGTGCAGGTAATTACTTTTCTACGTTAAAGTTTCCTTGAACTAGTCAAGATCAGTGATAAGTAACCTAATAAGTAATAGCAAATAACATTGATCAAAAGAGTACAATGAAACGTCCCTCCATCGGGATCCCAAACAGCGAGTGATTCACCACTATCAAAAAGTTGTACCAACACACATTGTACAAAACTAGTCCTTATACCCATGTTCACTCAAGCTATTGTGTATGTACTGTAGTTACCGTAAGCCCACCCTCCCCTGCTGTCCCCAATTATGACCATGACCTTAACCCATGTGGGTTTGTGGGTTTGTAAGCCAATCAGAAGTGTTCCTTCAAACTATTCCAATGGGGCTGACTTTATTTCTTAATTATGACTTAATCAGCAGAACAGCCATCAAGCAGATAAATTGTCATGCGCTTCGTGCTAAAAATATCCAGTATTCTTTGTCCTCCAGCTCTCGGTATAGACAGCACTTGTGTGATGAAGCTGAATCTGCCAGAAAGCCAGTGGATCCCTCCGTTTTTGTTCTGCTGGCAGATTTGCGGAATTGACGCCCAAGAATGACTTAAACAGCATTGGTGCTTTGTGTACATATCTAGATATGTAAAAAGGCTCTATACAATAAAACTGTTCCCCAAAAATAAATTTCTGAGAAGAATCCAAGACATTTTGAAAATGTTTACATTGTGCATAACCTTTAAGAGTTTTTCCCTCTCTCTCTAGATTGTTTTTGTCATATCTTACATTGCCTCTACTTGTAGAGTAACACATGCCTAAATTGGTTGCATCTCCCCTTGACTCCAGAAAGAGTACTCTACAGTTTGATGCCTCAGGAAAACAATATGTTTTCTTTCATTTACAAAGCGACCTGCTACTCCTCAAACTCCACTGAGGTTTTTTCTTTTTTCCAAGATAACAGGATCAAGCAATCGTTTATAAAATTCCAAAGTTGATATCTGTAGCTGGAAAAGTTGACCTTGTTCTGTTTCAATAACAGAAATAAAAAGTATCCTTCTCTTTGTTTATTTTTTTCATTTGAATTATTTGTTTGACTTCTTTCTAATTTCTTCTTTTATATCAAATGAAATTCTCCTCCCGTCCCAGCAAAATCCCTATTCCCTTAATATATTCACAGGAGTAGAAGTTATTCCACATCCGTTTGATCGGGCTGGGTGTGAGCTCTGGCATGTGCTGTGTGTGTCAGCGTCCGTCCGTCCGGCTATACCCTGGTGGTGGAGTGTGAGTGTGGGTGGGGCAGGGTGTTGTTCTGTCCACTACTGGGGAAGGTGTTGAAGTTGTGCAACGACTGGAGGCCCTGCATGGTGTTGGGGATCATGGTGATGGTGTTGGGGGTCATGAGGGGGATGTCGTCAGGTGAGCGGCGCATGGCTAGCGTGTAGTCTGGCGGGCAGGCAGTTCTCAGAACTACCTCGTGTGGATGCATGGCGTCGCACTCGTGGTCCAGGTCTGTGTGCTTCATCTGCAGGGACATGATCTCCTCCTCCTGTGTGTGCGCCAGGTCATTGGTCGTGTTGCGCTGGGGGCTGCAGCGCCGGTGCACGTCGTGCCGCCGCTTATCCTTCTTGTAGTAGAGGGCAGCGAAGGCCAGGATGTTGAGGAAGAGCAGCGAGGCACCCACAGCGATGGTGACACTCAGCTCAGTGGAGTAGTCCCTCTGATCCACCAGGAAGGGCTGATTCTGACTGTCCTGAGTCTCGGTGGGGAAAGGCGTAGGATTAGGCCTCTTGGTGTTGACAGGAATCTTCTTTGGTGACCTGGGCGTGACCTCCGGTGGGGGAACCTTGGTGGTGGTGGAGATGATCTGGGTGACCTCGTTTAGGCTGTGGAGGTGGGGCACAAGCTCCAGCCACAGGTTGACCTTGTTGGCCCGGTAGTGCTCCTTGACGCGGGGTTTCAGGCCGATGTGGAGGTACAGCTGGTCTTTCTGGTTGTAGCGAGTCCACGCCACCTCCTCGAAACGGTTAGGCTTAGTGTGGATGAACTTGGTATCCTGGGGGACCGGCTGGTTAGGGTCACTGCAGGGGAAAGATGGGACTTAGTATGAGCAAAGCACCACTACAAAGCATGAGGAATGGAGGCTCATTCCAGCAGAACGAGTACCATTTTCTGGGAATGGCATATGGAGCCAGTCAGAACACATCATAAACTGGCTTAACCATGCAAAGTGGAGGCATAAATCTCATTGGTGCCCTGTTTTATATGTCAATTTACTGTTATATATGTAGATCATTAGTATCTCGATGGTCCCTTTGGGCTCTTTGGCTGCTGAGGGAAAAAGCCATTGTCCCCCATTATGCTCCAAAAAACAATTACCTCCATGACTACATGCTTAAAGGCAAAAAAAAATATATATATTTTTTCATTAATTAACAGCATGTCTTTCAATATGGGATGGGACAATGACACACATTGATATGCTGTCCAACATAAAACATAAAAATGTATACAACATGGTATTCAATTCTTTAACTAGACAAAAATGTAACACACACACACAAGCTTGCTGGCATAAACACATTACAGCTTAAAATAGGTTTCAGTACCACACGTACCCAGTTTTGGCAAAATTAGTCCAGTAAGTCATCACCACAGCACTGAGCATGACGTCGTTCTTCGAGAAGTTACAGGGGAACAGTTCTGTGGGACCGATCATGGGCAGGCCAAACACATAGGGGATCTCGTCACCGTGGGCTGCGTCTGCCCACGGGGGCACCTGCTCTGTCTGGCAGTGGTGGTAGAAGGCGTAGAAGTATGTTGGTGACCCAAAGCTGGAGTGGAGATCTGCTGTGGCCACGGCCGGAGCCACCCATTGGTGGTCAGTGAACAGAGCTAGCAGGGTCTTCCTCCTGGTCTCTGGGTTGTGTTTATCAGCCCAGTCCGTGTACATGAACTTTATGGTCTCACGCAGAATGTCTTTGCCCTCCGGGTAACCGTACAGGTCATCCACGAAGCTGGACACGGCGTAGTCAAAATCATTGGCCTGGACTCCGTTCTCATTATCTACGATGAGCTCCACAAACTTCAGGCCCTCGCCCTGGTTGACGCCCAGCATGATGTCATAGTTGAGGAACTCGCCCTGCTCCATGAGGATCTGGGGGTCGTCTGGGATCACATCTCCATCTATGACAGGCCCGAAGGCGATATGGTACCTGGCTGGCTGGATGTCCTGGTCCACCAGCTCCTTGTAGTGCTTCTTCTGCAGACACTCCACCAGGTCCACCGTGTCCTTCAGGTTGCAGCCCACCTTCTTGGCCAACATGCGAGCGTACTTAGCAGGCTGGAAGCTGACTGCCCAGCTGGACAACGCAGTGCCACTCTGTGCTATAGCTCTCTGGAAAAGTCCTGCAGAGAGACAAGATACAAGCCAACCAGAGTCAGACAACACCTCATAATGTAGCATCACAATGCATCACCCTGGGAAATGTTGTTGCCTGCTTTCCCCCAGAGTATGATAGAAAACAGACTATTATTTTAGGGATACTATGGTTGGTGCATGGGCCTTTATGTGTCTTAATTATGGGTCCTATCATTGTAAGTCATTGATGCATGCTGTGATAAAATCATTTCCCAAAGTAATACTCTACTCTCTCTCTACATGACCTGCCACTCAGGAGGAAATGCCACTGAAACTGTCATTACTAAACATATCCAAACACAGCATGATGTGTACTCACACTAAAATCTAAATGTGCACTTGTAGAGTTATGTGCACTTGAAGAGCGATTAAATTTGCTGGCAATAGACGTAACTCTCCTCACAACCTTGAAAATGTAAAAGTCAATTTGTCTAGCTTAGTTTATTGTGCAATTCCTGGGAGAGCACAGAGAGACATTGTCTCTTGTCTTGACAGACATCTGCATTGTTAACAGAGATTACTGCTTTACAAACAGTCAGACTTCTATTTCAGGGTTTGTTTGACAAGGTTTGTAGACAGACTTGTTACACAGTTACAATATCATAGGAATTATCATGACACGTATTGTTAATTCTGAAGTTTTATAAACAAGAAATAACCTATTTTAATGTACATGTATTTTTTATCATTCTAATAACAAAGAAAACTTGCTTTAATTATCACATTTTCAAACATGTTGATATGAAATCTGTCTTTCGATCCAACCCACACATGAACATTGAGAAAAATGGAAATGACAAAGTTGTTGGAGCAGGATTGATCATGCTGTGTCTGAAAAGTGTTATACTGTGGTATGAATATTAATATTTTTGTATTCAATTAATCTCTGAAGACAATAAGATTAGAGGGAGCAATACACTGACATGATAACATTGATTGGGGCTCCCCTAAGAACGCGGATTAGGAGGTGAGATAGCGATACAATCCAAATAAAGTGGGTCAGTGCTTTAGTCCCTGAGAAGAGTTTTACACAATTTAAGGTCCTAGAAAAACAGGGAAAATACAAATGTATATATCCAGCTGCTAGGAAGGAAGGGAAAAGTAAGGAAGCAGGATTGTCTACAGTTCTTTGTGGTTGTGAGGCATATAAAAGGTGGGGACTATGGCAATTCAAATGTATACGTGAAGGATAGAGAGAGAGAATCAAAAGCACTTTACACAGGGGAAGATGTTGGGGGTGCTGCGATTCTTTTGCCGATGGGGGGGGGGGGGGGCAGACGGCTATTTCGGTCAGCTAATACAGGACTAGTAAAGGCCCAGTGCAATAATTTTGTAATAAATAAATATATACAGTACCAGTCAAAAGTATAGACAACGTCTACTCATTCAAGAGTTTTTATTTATTTTTACTATTTTCTACATTGTAGAATAATAGCAAAGACATCAAAACTGTGAAATAACACATATTGAATCATGTAGTAACCGAAAAAGTGTTGAACAAATCAAAAAAGATTTTAGATTCTTCAAAGTAGCCACCCTTTGCCTTGATGGCAGCTTTGCGCACTCTTGGCATTCTCTTATTAACCAGCTTCACCTGGAATGATTTTCCAACAGTCTTGAAGGAGTTCCCACATATGCTGAGCACTTGTTAACTGATTTTCCTTCACTCTGGGGTCCAACTCCTCCCAAACCATCTCAATTGGGTTGAGGTCGGGTGATTGTGTAGGCCAGGTCATCTGATGCAGCACTCCATCACTCTCCTTCTTGGTCAAATAGCCCTTACGCAGCCTGCAGGTGTGTTGGGTCATTGTCCTGTTGAGAAACAAATGATAGTCGCACTAAGTGCAAACCAGATGGGATGGCGTATTGCTGCAGAATGCTGTGGGAGCCATGCTGGTTAACTTCTTGGTGACAGGGGCAGTATTTTCACGTCCGGATGAAATGCATGCACAAATTCTACTGCCTGCTACATATCTCCAGAAGATAAGATATGCATATTATTAGTGGATGTGGGTAGAAAACACTCTGAAGTTTCTAAAACTGTTTGAATCATTTCTGTGAGTATAACAGAACTTATTTAGCAGGCGAAACCCAGGACAAACCATTCAGATTTTTTTGATGTCACTCTTTTAAATTCATTTAATTGGGAATCCAGATTTCTAAGGGACCTTCTTGCAGTTCCTATCGCTTCCACTGGATGTCAGTCTTTAGAAATTGGTTGAGGTTATTCCTTTGTGTAATGAAGAAGTACGGCCATCTTGAACAAGGGTCACTTGAAGTGTACTGTTAGATAAGGAGCGCATGACCAGAAAGCTAGCTTCAGTTTGTTTTCCTCCTGTATTGAACACAGATCATCCCGTCTTCAATTTTGTCGATTTTTTACGTTAAAAAATACCTAAAGTTGTATTACTAAAGTAGTTTGAAATGTTTTGGCAACGTTTACAGGTAACCTTTGAGATATTTTGTAGTCACAATGAGCAAGTTGGAACTGGTGTTTTTCTGGATCAAACACGCCAAATAAATGGACATTCCGTCGATATACAGTGGGGAGAACAAGAATTTGATACACTTCCCATTTTGCAGGTTTTCCTACTTACAAAGTATGTAGAGGTCTGTAATTTTTATCATAGGTACACTTCAACTGTGAGAGACGGAATCTAAAACAAAAATCACATTGTATGATTTTTAAGTAACTAATTTGTATTTTATTGCATGACATAAGTATTTGATACATCAGAAAAGCAGAACTTAATATTTGGTACAGAAATATATAATTTTGCAATTACAGAGATCATACGTTTCCTGTAGTTCTTGACCAGGTTTGCACACACTGCAGCAGGGATTTTGGCCCATTACCCCATACAGACCTTCTCCAGATCCTTCAGGTTTCGGGGCTGTCACTGGGCAATACGGACTTTCAGCTCCCTCCAAAGATTTTCTATTGGGTTCAGGTCTGGAGACTGACTAGGCCACTCCAGGACCTTGAGATGCTTCTTACGGAGCTACTCCTTAGTTGCCCTGGCTGTGTGTTTTGGGTCGTTGTCATGCTGGAAGACCCAGCCACAACCCATCTTCAATGCTCTTACTGAGGGAAGGAGGTTGTTGGCCAAGATCTCACGATACATGGCCCCATCCATCCTCCCCTCAATACGGTGCAGTCGTCCTGTCCCCTTTGCAGAAAAGCATCCCCAAAGAATGATGTTTCCACCTCCATGCTTCATGGTTAGGATGGTGTTCTTGGGGTTGTACTCCTCCTTCTTCTTCCTCCAAACACAGCGAGTGGAGTTTAGACCAAAAAGCTCTATTTTGTCTCATCAGACCACATGACCTTCTCCCATTCCTCCCCTGGATCATCCAGATGGTCATTTGCAAACTTCAGATGGGCCTGGACATACGCTGGCTTCAGCAGGGGGACCTTGCGTACGCTGCAGGGTTTTAATCCATGACGGCGCAGTGTGCTACTAATGGTTTTCTTTGAGACTGTGGTCCCAGCTCTCTTCAGGTCATTGACCAGGTCCTGCTGTGTAGTTCTGGGCTGATCCCTCACCTTCCTCATGATCATTGATGCCCCACGAGGTGAGATCTTGCATGGAGCCCCAGACCGAGGGTGATTGACCGTCATCTTGAACTTCTTCCATTTTCTAATAATTGCACCAACAGTTGTTGCCTTCTCACCAAGCTGCTTGCCTATTGTCCTGTAGCCCATCTCAGCCTTGTGCAGGTCTACAATTTTATCCCCAATGTCCTTACACAGCTCCCTGGTCTTGGCCATTGTGGAGAGGTTGGAGTATGTTTGATTGAGTGTGTGGACAGGTGTCTTTTATACAGGTAACGAGTTCAAACAGGTGCAGTTAATACAGGTAATGAGTGGAGAACAGGAGGGCTTCTTAAAGAAAAACTATTAGGTCTGTGAGAGCCGGAATTCTTACTGGTTGGTAGGTGATGAAATACTTATGTCATGCAGTAAAATGCTAATTAATTACTTAAAAATCATACAATGTGATTTTCTGGATTTTTGTTTTAGATTCTGTCTCTCACAGTTGAAGTGTACCTATGATAAATATTACACACCTCTACATGCTTTGTAAGAAGGAAAACCTGCAAAATCGGCAGTGTATCAAATACTTGTTCTCCCCACTGTATATCGACGCAATTAATCAAACAAAAGGACCATTTGTGATGTTTATGGGACATATTGGAGTGCCAACAAAAGATGCTCGTCAAAAGTAAGGCATGAATTATATTTATATTTCTGCGTTTTGTGTCGTGCCTGCAGGGTTGAAATATGGTTTATCTTTGTTTATGGAGGTGTTATCCTCAGATAATAGCATTGTTTGCTTTCACCGAAAAGCCTTTTTGAAATCTGACATGTTGGCTGGATTCACAACAAGTGTCGCTTTAATTTTCTATATTGCATGTGTGATTTAATGAAAGTTTGATTTTATAGTAATTTATTTGAATTTGTCGCCCAGAGAGGTTAAGTGTGCATTGAGTTCTAAATAAATCACCAACATTGTCACCAGCAAAGCAACCCCACCCCATAACACCTCCTCCTCCATGCTTCCCGGTGGGAACCACACATGCAGAGATCCTCCGTTCACCTACTCTGCGTCTCACAAAGACACGGCGGTTGGAACCAAAAATCTCAAATTTGGACTCATCAGACCAAAGGACAGATTTCCACCGGTCTAATGTCAATTTCTCGTGATTCCTGGCCCAAGCAAGTCTCTTATTATTATTGGTGTCCTTTAGTAGTCGTTTCTTTGAAGCAGGTCGACCATGAAGGCCTAATTCATGCAGTCTCCTCTGAACAGTTGATGTTGAGATGTGTTTGCTACTTGAACTCTGTGAAGCATTTATTTGGACTGTAATTTCTGAGGCTGATAACTCTAATGAACTTATTCTCTGCAGCAGAGGTAACTCTGTGTCTTCCGTTCCTGTGGAGGTCCTCATGAGAGCCAGTTTCCTCATAGCGCTTGATGGTTTTTGTGACTGCACATCTTAGAAATGTTCAAAGTTCTTAAAATGCTCCATACTGACTGACCTTCACGTCTTAAAGAAATGATGGGACTGTCATTTCTCTTAGCTTATTTGAGTTGTTCTTGCCATAATATGTACTTCTGTATACCACCCATACCTTGTCACAACACAACTGATTGGCTCAAATGCAATAAGAAGGAAAGAAATTCCACAAATTAACTTCTAAGAAGGCACACCTATTAATTGAAATGAATTCCAGGTAACTACCTCATGAAGCTGGTTGAGACAATGCCAAGAGTGTGCAAATCTGTCATCAAGGCAAAGGGTGGCTATTTTGAAGACTCTAAAATCTAAAATATATTTTGATATGTTGAACACTTTTTTGATTACTACATGATTCCATATGTGTATTACATAGTGGTGATGTCTTCACTATTATTCTACAATGTAGAAAACAGCAAAAATAAAGAAAACAACTGAAATGAGTAGGTGTCCAAACTTTTGACTGGTACTGTATATATGTTTTTTTAAATTATGTTTCAGGGGGTGCTGCAGCACCCCTAGCACCCTCAGCACCCCTAGCACCCTCAGCACCCCTAGCACCTTTAGAACCCCAAGCACCCCTAGCACCCTCAACACCCTCAGCACCCCTAGCACCCCTACTTCCTGTGGCTATGTATACAGCCATTTGAGAGCAAAATACTCTCATCAACTTAAATCACACAGGTGGCATGCGACACTGAAAATGGAAAAAGTTGCAACCTCTGCATTATACCTTTGGTTGAATTGCTCCAACGGTTACCTTCAGAATAATGGGACAGGGTCAGGAGGTTGACACAGGAGGCGCCAGCCCCTGATCCGAAAACTGTTATTCGTAAAGGGTCACCACCAAAGAAAGCAATATTCTCGCTAGTCCAGCGCAGGGCTTGGATCAGATCAAGAAGTCCATAGTTTCCTTTGGAAGCTTGGTCCCCTGTGCTTAAGAAACCTGGAAGACAGAGAGTACAAAACAGAGAACCAGATGAATAACCTGGGATGTCTCTAAGGTATGAACACAGAGCTGCGGTACATTCACATGCAAACATTGATTATACCTTACTCAGATTGTAAATACCCTATTTAGATAAAACTTTGCAAGAAAGTCCACGTGAAGATTTTTAAGAGTCAGGTATTTTTTCAGTGTTTGATGATTATTAAACATCTTTTGGAGTCTTCCTGAAAATGACTCACAGCACTCACATCAGACTCTTTAAGCACAGCACAGTTTTACATGCAAAACCAATAAGCGTGTGCATTTAATACTTTTAGCGATAAAAAAGGAGTTATTATTCCAAAGAGTCAATTTAGGGACGCTACGCTAAATATAATTCTGAAAATCCAATTTTGAGGCAGACAGATTTAAATCCATACCACATGAAAAATACTCTGTGGATAAAATAATAAAATGCAGTGATCTATAGATAGCATAATATGCAGGCTATCTCAGCTGCAAACATGCAAAGGGAAACTCTTTAAGAATGCACCATTTTGTCGTCGGAACATGTCATGTTGGCCTACATCATTCATAGCTAGAGTAGGTACATAACATGATATCTAGCCAATTAGCCTCGCCAACAAAAACAAAGTGTGCACCATATGTACCGTAGAAACACATCAAAGTTGTGGATAATCATCAAAGCATTGCAAAATAATATTGCAATTTTATATTTCTGAAGAAATAGATAAATAAAGTATAGCATGTGACGCTTTAGCTTATTAAAGAATTCAGCCAATTGCTTGCTGTTACATCAAGATCCCACACTCTTACCCCAACACTGTTCAGTTACTTAATAACCTATTCAAGATGTTATGTATGCTATGTGAATGCAAGATATGGTTCTGGGTACCGAGATTGCAGTACTATCGAAATAAACACAGAAGCCTATTACCAGTTTAGTAACTTCTTTCAATATTATCAGAGGCATTGCTGGTGAATAGTTATGTTGCTTCACTTCAACAAGTCCTCTGAGTGTTGTGCAAGCAGTAAGGCCCGGTTCAATTAAAGGGAGAACCATCATTCTTCTCTGCTGTTTCATTCTGGCCCTATCCCACATGGTTCTGTCCAATTAAGGACTTGAAACACTGCAGATTAATGTGTACCCATATATAAAAGATGGCATCTGTGAAATATAACTGATTAAGTCCATGCATCCCAAAGGAGCAACAGTGGAGCTGTTTAATAGCAGTCCCTATTCCCTTACTCTCTGATTTCCATGCTAAAAGGTCCATTACCTGGGAAATCACCTTGGGAGTGCTTTCCCCTATAGCCCTGAGACATATTGTATTTCATCTTATGGCTCCTTTTCAATTTGATACTTTAGCTTCCTTACAGAGCTTTATATTGCTCACCATCCCCTATAGAACTATGCAGAGTCAATCTATGTTGACCAATTCAGCAGTCACATAAAATGTATGCACTCATTAGTGTAAGTCGCTTTGAATAAAAGTGTCTGCTAAACGGCATATATTATTATATTACACAAGTATCAAAATGCGATCTCTAGCTCAGAACAAAACGCACATCCAAAGGATTGAGACCAGCAGTCAGAAAATTGACTTTTTCCATTCCATTCAAAGTTATTTATTTATTTTTGATTCTACATCAAGGCTAACCTCCTGGAAGCAACATACATCTATCAGAGATTTAGCTGAGCTGGGCTAGGATGGGGTGAGAATAAAAAAGACTAGGCATGGGCTTCAAAATTGTTAATAACTCCACTGTTCTCAAAGGGATATTCAATGTCTGCTTTAAAAAAAAATGGACATCTACTAATAGGTGCCTATATTTGCGAGGCATTGGAAAACCTCTCTGGTCTTTGTGATTGAATATGTGTTTGAAATGTACTGTTTGACTGAGGGACCTTACAGATATTTATTTGTATGTGTGGGGTACAGAGATGAGATAGTCAATCAAAAATCATGTTAAACACTATTATTACACAGAGTCCATGCAACTTATGTGACTTGTAAAGCAAATTCTTACTCCTGAACTTATTTAGTCGTTCCATAAAAAATGGGTTGAATACTTGTTGACTCAAGACATTTAAGCTTTCCATTATTAATTAATTTGTAAAACTTTAGAAAAACACAATTCCACTTTGACATTATGGAGTATTGTGTGCAGTCTCCTCTGAACAGTTTATGTTGAGATGTGTTTGCTACTTGAACTCTGTGAAGCATTTATTTGGACTGTAATTTCTGAGGCTGATAACTCTAATGAACTTATTCTCTGCAGCAGAGGTAACTCTGTGTCTTCCGTTCCTGTGGAGGTCCTCATGAGAGCCAGTTTCATCATAGCGCTTGATGGTTTTTGTGACTGCACATGTTAGAAATGTTCAAAGACCTTGAAATGCTCTATCTTCACTGTTCGCAAAGGGATATTCAATACTTTGAGATGTTTGCTACTTGAATATACATTTAATCAATGTTTAATTCAGGCTGTAACACAACAAAATGTGGAAAAGGTCAAGGGGTGTGAATACTTTCTGTACATGCTCACTGTCGAGAGGGAACACAACACAGTCAATGAAAAAGATAGGTGTCCCCAGTTAAGTGAACAGTACAGACTGGTGTATGAAGATGTCCAACACCAGCTCACTCCAGACATACTGTGGTCTAAGATCAAAGAGCAAGCTGTATCTGACTGGGGTAGAAACATACAGTGACAGTGCAGATACAGCAACTCAATGCACAGATAAGATAGTGGACTAAAGCAGCAGTATCATATCCTCTCAAAGGTGAAATCATGAAGAAAGCATGTGTCATGGAGCATTTTTCAAGGTGAGGCGATACACAAGTACTCACTAATCTTGTGGCTATGGTACAGTGATGGATATCTGAAGGCTCAAGGAGTGATACAGATGGTTTGCGTGTCAACCTTGTGTTTATAATGCTCTCTGGTCTAACATTGGGTTTGAACTGTGCTTTGTGAATGAATAAGCTAGGTAAACAGATCAGAGAGGGAGTCTCAACTGAATGATCCATGTTTGAATTACTAACTAGGTTCCCTTACAATTGACGACAGATCTTCATATGAATATTCTAAAATCAGCATAAAAAATAAAATCTGCAAATATTTAGTGGTGTGTTTCCACCAAACTGTGTCGTTGCAGAGACAAGTGACTGGTTGATGACGTAGTGCACACAAAATCTACTTTTTCGCTTAAGTTTTCATGTACAGAATAAAAGTCTATAGTTCAATGTGTTACCTTAGCATTTTAAACTCTACTGATAGTTTTGTCACAAAAACCTTTTCCTTAAATAGAAAATGTGCCTACTCTGGTCTGACACGTACACTCTAGCCAACAGCTCACAGATACAGTGTGGGTAGAGTGGTCTACATGATGACATTAATATGGATAAGAGTGAGATAATTTGTATTTGTCAAATGGCAGTCAAGCATCAATCATCATATCACCAGAATAATACACTCGATATTTATTGAAAAGGAGCATCAAGATCACTGTGCACTTTCACCACCCTGTGAAGTTCATCTTAATTTATTTAATCTGTAGCCTAATAAATTGCATGGTTTCTCGAGTCATAGTGGGAGGACCACACACCATATCATCCCTTGACTCAACATTTACTGAGTTATGATGGTTATTATATCAATAGTTGCACATAAAGGTGTTTCCACCACAATTTCTCGCATAATTAAATTTTACAAACACAAAAAGTTCCCACCATGTTGCACGAACAAGTTGGCATTTATAAAATTGTACCGATGCTACCTGTTTCCATTACAGCTGTTGAGATATTATTTTTATACGATGTGACTTTACTCGGCTAAAAAATTGTGGATGAAAACAATACTGAGGTGGAAATTCCTCTACAATTTGGAATACTGTTGAATGGTGTGTTTGTCATTTTACTGTACGATATATTTTTGTTCAAACATGGAGTATTGGATTCAGTGTCATCCTTTTTGTTCCCTATATGGTGTATTTTCCTTTGATAGATGGGATATGTCACTGTGTGTCTGGGGTCGGCTTAAATCATATAATCGCAACCTAACCAAGAGAAAAGGCAGATGGAAAAATGGTTTACTTGTAATGCAGCTTTCTGCACAGTCTTGCTTTGTAGCCTCTAATCCTCTCCCACTGTCTTATGACTGCCAAACGAGAAAAATAAATCAGTCCATCTGTGTCACACAAAAGACCACTTAACATGTATTACATTCACAGCCAATGGCAGACAGTACCAAAAACCGTCGGGAAAGGGCCATTACCTGAAGGAAAGTAATGTGAAAAAAAAATAGAGTTCACAGGTCCATCTCTTCGCAAGGAGTGTCTGCAGTCCCTCGAATTGCCATATCTGGAATTTGTGTAAAATACTAGAGGCTTTTATTATGAAACTTGCAGGGTTATGACAAAGCCACATCAGGCCAAGCAACATCCTGATTGAGGGAAGATACCTCTATCCATCTAATAAAAAATTGCACATCTCAATAAAAGATCCAGAGAAAGGCATACTTTAATAATTTCCTCTCTGAACACCATCAAAAGGCAAATACGTTGAATTAATCTCCATTTTGGCTTGAGAGTCAGAGGGAAATAGAGAGAGGGAAGAAAAGGCGTAGAAGAGAAAGAGTGAGTAAAGTAAAATAGGATCACTGATGTGATGAAAAAGCTGTCTTCGACATTATTCCCAAGTCCTTTCAAGGTGAGGAGACAGAGTGAGGCAACCATGCTTGGCATGAGCTTGGAATGATACACTACATGACCAAAAGTATGTGGACACCTGCTCGTTGAACATCTCATTCCGAAATCATGGGCATTAATGTGGAGTTGGCCCCCCCTTTGCTGCTATAACAGCCTCCACTCTTCTGGGAAGGCTTACCACTAGATGTTGAAACATTGCTGCAGGGCTCTGCTTCCATTCAGCCACAAGAGTATTAATGAGGTCGGGCACTGATGTTGGGTGATATAAGGCCTGGCTCGCAGTCGGCATTCCAATTCATCCCAAAGGTGTTTGCTGGGGTTGAGGTCAGGGCTCTGTGCAGGCCAGTCAAGGTTTTCCACACCGATCTCAACAAACCATTTCTGCATGGGCCTCACTTTGTGCATGGTGGCATTGTCATGCTGAAACAGGATTGGTCCTACCCAAACTGTTGCCACAAAGTTGGAGGCACAGAATCATCTAGAATGTCATTGTATGCTGTACTGTTAAGATTTCCCTTTATTGGAACTTTGGGGCCTATTCAGAAACATGAAAATCATCCCCAAACAATTATTCCTCCTCCACCAAACTTTACAGTTAGCACTATGCATTGGGGCATGTAAATGTTCTCCAGGCATCCGCCAATCCTAGATGAGTCTATCTGACCGCCAGATGGAGAAGTGTGATTCATCACTTCAGAGAACGCGTTTCCACTGCTCCAGAGAGTACAATGGCGGTGAGCTTTACACCATTCCAGCCGACCTTGGCATTGCACATGGTGATCTTTGGCTTGTGTGCGACTGCTCGGGCATAGAAAGCCATTTATTGAAGCTCCCGACAAATAGTTATTGTGCTGACGTTGCTTCCAGAGTTTGGAACTTGTTAGTGAGTGTGGCAACCGAGGACAGACAATTTTCACACACTATGCGCTTCAGCACCCGGCAGTCCTGTTCTGTGAGCTTGTGTGGCCTACCACTTTGTGGCTGAGCCGTTGTTGATCTTATAAATTTCCACTTCACAATAACAGCACTTACAGGTGACCAGGGCAGCTCTTGCAGGGCAGAAATTTGAGGAACTGACTTGTTGGAAACATGGCATCCTATGACGGTGCCACATTGGAAGTCACTGAGCTTTTCAGTAAGGCCATTCTACTGCCAATGTTTGTCTATGGACAATGTTTGTCAATGTGTGCTCAATTTTATACACCCGTTTCTGACTGGTTTGAAGGGGTGTCCACATACACTATATATACAAAAGTATTTTGGGATGTTTGGCACCATTAGCATTACGGAAAGAAACATTGTCCAAATGTGTTGCTGCTGTATTTGCTTATCTGTAATATGTATTGTGCTAGAACAGCAACACATTCATACCTGTGCTCTTCATATACTAGTACTGGCATGGAGGCAACCACGGAGCACACTGATAAAACACAATGCATTATTTAATTTAAAGATGCACACAGGGGTTAATTGGAGTTCTGTAGGTGGTGGAATTCTCCACCACATTGGTTTCTTTTCCATTATGTTTTTTTACGACCAGTAATTATTCAAATGCCACAGTATGCTCATGCTCATCCTTAGGTGTTCATAAAAACAAACCTAACGTAGCAGGCATAAAATAAAGGCCTGAGCCAAGTCCCCACGTCCGTTTTCCAGTGGAAACGGAAGCGAGGTTGAAGATACTGTATCCCTGAAAACGGCGTTGTTAGTGGTTTCTGCCGACCTTGCATAGACTACATATAAAAATGGTCGCTAATCAAGGAGATTCTCAACTTTTGACAATAGATGAGATCATGGTGCCTCATTTGGTTGGTTGCTTAGCTACGCTGAGATACACCCAGTATCTAACCTAAGGAATCGCTCCATTCAGTATTCTCTATCTCCCCAGGTACCGGGCCAGTCTGACTACTGGCTATTGCACAGAGGTTCTCAAAAGCAAGTCTTCTCATTCTTGACAGTCCTATTTATGACTTCAATTCCTTGAAATTAATAAATGTAAGATTGAAACTGCTGCTGTAGGCAAAATACACACATGCTATAATTTCAATCTTCTCAACGTACCTTAAAAAGAAAAGACAACAATGTCCAAACAATTGATCTTATTATACAAAAATAATATTCTATCTGAATGACTGCTGGAAACATATTGGGGCTCATGTGAGACTGAATATGAATCTAAATATATTATTTCATAATATAGAAAGTGGTTGATTTCCACAGGCAAAATGGATGCACATTCAGTATGTGGATATAGCATGTTCACATATGCAAAGCCATTCCAAATGAAAACTAAATCCAAACACAGGCAGCAGCGGAATTATCCTTCCAAGGTAAATGAGAGAGATGAAAGTTAAATTTCAATAATGGGGAAGATAATCATCCTACAGTCAGGATGCTGCATTATTCTGCAAACATTAGCCATGTCAGATTTTTATCATACTAATGTCCCTGTCATATCCCATTTCAGTAGACACTGTGTGAAATTAACTTGGACGATGCGTAGTGTTTGCTAATGTGAATGAACACATCACATAACTCCATGCTGAGACTGCTGTATCATTAGAAAAACTCCCTATTTCAACAAATGGGTCTAGAAAAAAAACCTGCTAGAAAGGTTCAGATGTTGGAAGAAAAATGTGTTCCACATAGTATCTGAGTTATATTCTCCCAGTTAGGTATAAACAGTGGTGGGAAAAGTAATACATTCTCATACTTGAGTAAAAGTAAAAATACCTTAATAGAAAATGACTCAAGTAAAAATGAGTCACCCAGTAAAATACTACTTGAGTAAAAGTCTAAAAGTATTATGTTTTAAATATACTTATGTATCAAAAGTAAATGTAGTTCCTAAAATATACTTAAGTTATCATGGCTTTCGTCTGTAGAAGGAGGAGCAAACCAAAATGCAGCGTGGTTGTTATTCATTTTATTTTAATAAAGAAACTATACACTGATAAACTAACAAAAGTGGGGAAAACCTAAAACAGCCCTATCTGGTACAAAACACAGAGACAGGAACAATCACCCACAAACACACAGTGAAACCCAGGCTACCTAAATATGGTTCCCAATCAGAGACAATAACTAACACCTGCCTCTGATTGAGAACCATATCAGGCCAGACATAGAAATAGACAAACAAGACATCCAACATAGAATGCCCACTCAGATCACACCCTGACCAACCAAAACATAGAAACATACAAAATAAACTATGGCCAGGTTGTGACATAAGTAATTAAAGTCAAAGTACAGATAATTTAAATTTCTTATATTAAGCAAACAAGACAGCACAATTTTTTTTTTACAGATAGCCAGGTCACACTCCAACACTCAGACATAATTTAAAAAATGAAGCATTTGTGTTTAGTGAGTCCGCCAGATCAGAGGAAGTAGGGATGACAAGGGATGTTTTCTTGATAAGTGTGTGATTTGGACCATTTTCTGTCCTGCTAAACATTCAAAATGTAACAGGTAATTTGAGTGTCAGGGAAAATGTATGTAGTAAAAAGTACATTATTTTCTTTAGGAATGAAGTGAAGTTAGAGTAAAAGTTGTCAAAAAAATTAACAGTAAAGCAATGTAACATACCCAAAACAACTACTTTAAGTAGTACTTAAAATTATTTTTACACCGCTGGGTATAAATGTATTAATATGAAGTAATAGTGATTGGGTGTGGTTGCTGTTGGTGGGGTTTCGGTGGATCAGAGATACTTTAATATACTCAGTTCCAGTTGAGGTGAACAGGGTAAACTAATGAAAGCTAATGCAAACACTTGCACTTATTCCACTTGGATAAATTTGCTTAATGTATGCGCAGGATCCACCTGAACACAAACTTGAACACAGAGGCTGTAGTACAGAATCCACCTTAGAAAAGGATAAACTGAGGGACTAATGAACTAACAACAAATAATCAATATTTCACTCAATCAGTCTAGTTTTTCAGCACTAACAGAATTAATGGATTGGTATTTTGTAATGCACTCTGGGCTTTGTGAAAATGTGTACAGAAAACCCAGTTACTGTAACACATTGCAACATGCCATAAGGTACCTCTACTCAGTGCAAAATATCGTTCAATTACTTTAAATATTTGATGCTAAACGCTGTATGTTGCTCCTCCGAGAGAGGACATATTTCAAATGCCAATATTCTATCTGATATCCATTTACAGTGTACCTTCAGCTAAAGGATAGAAAACACCCATGCTGTACTAACATGGCAACGTCTCTCTTCCATGTTAGTCGCTAGTGCAACTCAAATTACTCTATCAAAATTAAATTAAATCATGTACAAATTTCTTGCTATGCGTAAACGTGTTTTCATTTGTGTTCAGCCCCCTCCCATCCATAAACAAATCCCTCACCAAGGCCATCAACTCCATCCTGTTACTGGGTGTTTCGAGCTGCTGAACTGAATCCATGGGATGGTAAGTAGTGTGGTGTGTTAGCCAGCTAGGGCCCAGCACAGCAGAGTTGATGGGAGATGTAATTACAGCTTTGAACAGTGTGTGACTAAGCTGTTTCACAGACCACAGAGGCATTGTTTATTTTCCTTATAATAAGTAGGTCTAGACTCGATTCTAATTCATGACTAGAGAGTGGAAAGATAAGATGCCCCACTTTATAGGGCCTAAAGAGGAAGTTATTTCAAAGCTGTTCCCATTTCTGTTGTATTGTTATAGCTCCTGCTGCAGTTGTTACAGTTGCAGTGATGTCATCAGGGATAGACAGTGCATGTGTTATGTAAATCAATGTGACTTGTGACTCAGCTAAATCCCTAGCTTATTGATAAATAACCATTGCTTGGAGGTCACACTTTGTCACTTTTTAGTTAACCATATGTAAAGTTTAACAGCATCTACAGTATGTATTCATCAGTCATTATATGATGCAAATGAAATGGAATGCATACTTGAATTTTCAAACCTCAAACTGTATCAACACAATAAGAGCTACTTATGTGATGTTTATTGGTGCAGGTAGCAAGGATGTGGATCGACGTACACTGAGTGCACAAAACATTAAGAACACATGCTCTTTCCTTGACATAGACTGACCAGGTGAATACAGGTGAAAGCTATGCTCTCTTATACAGGTTAATGAAAAATGTTTACGCCTTGAGACAACTGCGACGTGGATTGTGTACTGTATGTGTAACATTCAGATGGTGAATGGGCAAGGCAAAAGATTTCACGTTCAACAGTGTCCCGGATCAAGAATGGTCCACCACCCATAGGACATCCAGCCAACTTGACACAACTGTGGGAAGCATTGGAGTCAACATGGGCCAGTATCCTTGTAGAATGCTTTTGGCACATTGTAGAGTCCATGTCCTAACAAATTGAGGCTGTTCTGAGAGCTAAAGAATATTAGGAAGGTGTTCTTAATGATTTGTGCACTCAGTGTACTGTAGAATTATATTTATATGTGCAAGATGTGAAACTGTCCCCAGATAAGGACAAAACTCCCATTACAAAGCACTGTCTCGGAGACGGTTCCTGAAAATGACATTCATTTGAATCCTAGAGAGAAACCAGATGCATGTCGTATGAGGGTCTGCAGATTCCTCTCCCATCTCAATGGATTGCTGCATATGTGTGGAAGCACTAGTGTACAACATGTACAACAAGCAATAGTGTACACACTCTGTACAACATGCATGCTAGCCCCAGACTGGATCCCTGCTCTCTTTGAAATGTGCCTCTCAGCAGAGCCACGCTTTCTGGGGGCTGATCAGACTTGTTAACCAGCTCCCTTTCTTAGGAGACATTTGCATACAGATAACAGGTCTCTGCAGACTAACAGGGGAAGAAGAGGAAGAAGAGAGAGAATAGGGAGAGACAGAGGGAGGGTGAGTCAGAGAGGAAGGGGAAAGAGACGACAAAGAGAGAGAAATACAGAAAACTGAATAGTAAGTGAACTTTGCATTAGCATACATTTTTTCTGGCACCACACTGAAACATATTCCAAGGTCTGGGTAAAATGTAAATAGACCAGTTGTGGTTAAGATGGTGGTAGACTCATGACAACTGAGAAGGGAAGAGAAAAGATGCTGACCTGGAAACAGATCATAAGTCAACAGAGCACAGACTGATATTAGAGACTTCACATGGGTAATGATCCCAGGGCTGTCTGGGCATCACAGACATCACAGTGTCCGTCCCTTTGGAGTGCACAGAGCCACTCAAAAACCCTGAGACCTCATGGTAGGAACCTGCAAGCTGCATGCAAGGTCTTCCTAATGAACCAAGGCAGAGCAGGAAATGATGTCGCGGCGCCTGCTCCCTCCTGTCATAAACAGCATGGCTGAAAATGTCATCAGGGTTCCAAATGAGTTCTGTGGCTGTCCGCATTGGAAAATCCTTTTTGGTTCCATGAAAAACCCTTTTTTGTTCCAGGTAGATTTATTCTGGGTTCCATGTAGAAACCTCTGTGGACATGGTTCAACATGGAACCTAAAATGGTTATCCTATGGGGACAGCAGAAGAACAGCTTTTGGTTCTATATAGATAGCGCGTTTTTTCTACGAGCGCTGAGAGGCCTCGGAGTCAGACTATGGTTAGGTTGGTTGGTTAGACTAATAAGACATTTCAGAGATGTGTTTGAAAGGATTTATGTACAATGATTTCTTATTTTCTAAACAGACTTTTCACTTGTAAGTCAAATCTGGGATTATTAATGCCATATGTCTTTTTGTTTGGTCTCCTGCACTGTTGATTTAAATGGTCACTTGAGTTATTACCCACAATGCCCTATTCTGTGACATGCTTATCATGTTGGAATACCAGATACTGTCACGTGTAGACATATTTCCTGACAAGTTGCCAAATAGAGGGGAGGAGATGGGTCTCTGCCAAATAAGGAATTATCTCTGCAACAGTCTGAGGAATACTTAGTAGAATACCAGCAACAAGAATTAATTTTTTGTACAATACAAGTGGTACAAATGTCTTCTTCAGAATAATACAAACAGATATGCTTTGTATTCATAAAGCTTACATTCTTATCTAAAATAGAAATGCTATAAAATTAAATGTTTGTTCAATCAACCATGTAAACTATACACAACATAACATAATAGTAATAATAACTTTTTCCGCTAACGAGTACTATAATGGAGTACGGTTCCAATTTGAGTAATAATATAACAGTTACTGATCAGAGCTAAGTCGTTAGTTTTGTTATCATTTCCTTCCAATTACAGTTATCCAAATAAATTTTTGTGATGATTATCATTCCCTCTTTGTTGGTGCAATATTAAAAAAGCCCCCCGCCCCAGAATTCTAATTGTTTTCGTCTGACAAACCCTTTCCAAGTTCCCATTGGACGTACTACTACTAATTGCTTTAGTGAGGGATATGAAAAATGGCTAAAATGAGCTTTCCCATCTCAGAGTTGAGCGCACTCTGCACTCAACGGGGGGTAAAATGTAGCACTGACCGGGAGTATCAATTCCTGAGGGAATAATGCACAGTCATGAAACCACCCACTCTGGCATTGGTCATCTTGCAAGGGGAGGATAACTGTTTCTATAGCACTCTACAACCAACCCTGGGAACGACCAAGACACTGGCACTGAAGGTCGGTCTCTCTCGGATGACAGCTGGTATGACCGATGCCATAGTACAGGTAGGACGAGACAGTGTTTATATCCTTGCCCTACATGCCCTGTGACTTGATATCCGCAGGCCTAATGCACATTGTCTACTTTAAAACAAAAACTTGTTGGTCTGTAGGCCGACGTAACGTAGACATTGTTTACATTGAGTGAAGATGTGCAACGTTTTTGGATGTAACGCAAAAGTAATATAACGAGTAGTTTAATACACTACTTTCCCCAGGGAGTAATAAGTCAAGTACCCTGCTCAAAAAAATAAAGGGAACACTAAAATAACACATCCTAAATCTGAATGAATGAAATATTCCTATTAAATACTTTTTCTTTACATAGTTGAATGTGCTGACAACAAAATCACACAAAAAGTATCAATGGAAATCAAATGTATCAACCCATGGAGGTCTGGATTTGGAGTCACACTCAAAATGAAAGTGGAAAACCACACTACAGGCTGATCCAACTTTGATGCAATGTCCTTAAAACAAGTCAAAATGAGGCTCAGTAGTGTGTGTGGCCTCCACGTGCATGTATGACCTCCCTACAACGCCTGGGCATGCTCCTGATGAGTGGCGGATGGTCTCCTGAGGGATCTCCTCCCAGACCTGGACTAAAGCATCCACCAACTCCTAGACAGTCTGTGGATGGAGCGAGAAATGATGTCCCAGATGTGCTCAATTGGATTCAGGTCTGGGGAACGGGCGGGCCAGTCCATAGCATCAATGCCTTCCTCTTGCAGGAACTGCTGACACACTCCAGCCACATAAGGTCTAGCATTGCCTTGCATTAGGAGGAACCCAGGGCCAACCACACCATCATATGGTCTCACAAGGGGTCGGAGGATCTCATCTCGGTACCTAATGGCAGTCAGGCTACCTCTGGCGAGCACATGGAGGGCTGTGCGGCCCCCCAAAGAAATGCCACCCCACACCATGACTGACCAACCGCCAAACAGGTCATGCTGGAGGATGTTGCGGGTAGTAGAACGTTCTCCATGGCGTCTCCACACTGTCACGTCTGTCACATGTACTCAGTGTGAACCTGCTTTCATCTGTGAAGAGCAAAGGGCGCCAGTGGCGAATTTGCCAATCTTGGTGTTCTCTGGCAAATGCCAAACGTCCTGCACGGTGTTGGCCTGTAAGCACAACCCCCACCTGTGGACCTCGGGCCCTCATAACACCCTCATGGAGTCTGTTTCTGACCGTTTGAGCAGACACATGCACATTTGTGGCCTGCTGGAGGTCATTTTGCAGGGCTCTGGCAGTGCTCCTCCTGCTCCTCCTTGCACAAAGGCGGAGGTAGCGGTCCTGCTGCTGGGTTGTTGCCCTCCTACGGCCTCCTCCACGTCTCCTGATGTACTGGCCTGTCTCCTGGTAGCGCCTCCATGCTCTGGACACTACGCTGACAGACACAGCAAACCTTCTTGCCACATCTTGCATTGATGTGCCATCCTGGATGAGCTGCACTACCTGAGCCAGCATTCAAAAGTGACCAAAACATCAGCCAGGAAGCATAGGAACTGAGAAGTGGTCTGTGGTCCCCACCTGCAGAACCACTCCTTTATTGGGGGTGTCTTGCTAAATCCCTATAATTTCCACCTGTTGTCTATTCCATTTGCACAACAGCATGTGACATGTATTGTCAATCAATGTTGTTTCCTAAGTGGACAATTTGATTTCACAGAAGTGTGATTGACTTGGAGTTACATTGTGTTGTTTAAGTGTTCCCTTTATTTTTTGAGCAGTGTATAATGACCCCAACACTGGATGGTAGTAAATGTCAACAAAAGAAAATTTACATGACAACAGACTGGAAATGTGTGCCTTTGCAATTCCCTGAGCGATTTCTGAAAATATCCTATTGGGCTATATCCTAGTGTTCATGTCATTTCCCCAAGGCCAGAGACGACTAACAATGGAGGCCCAAAAAATGGATGTATCCCACTTGGCACGACTGAGCCCATCTCTGCAGTTAGCCACCCCCTCATATCAGAGGGAAGATGACAAAACAGAACCAGCTTTCATCTGTTTGTCAGCACAGAGATCCTACATGACCCTGCTGTCTGCAACAAGCGCTATGCCCTCATAGCTTATCATCACAACTTCTACCACTGCTGGGATTAGACGGAAACACATGCAAGGGAAACGTTTTACAAATAGTTATTCTTGTCTATCTGGCGGAAAAGCTATTGGACCAAGCAGAGAGGGCGAGCGAAAGGGGGGGGGGACTTCTTGTACTTTTGTCTCCAAGTTAGCTAAAGGGGCTGCTAAACTTAAAATAAATTACAAACTAACATCACCAAATGCAGTTTATTGTATTCTTAAGAAGTCAGAGGCCTAGTCGTTCCGTAGCTAACCTTTCCTGTAGTCTAATTACCTAGTGGCCTAGTGGCCTCATGGGTGGAATTGTCACGTTCTGACCTTTATTTCCTTTGTTTTGTCATTATTTAGTATGGTCAGGGCGTGAGTTGGGGTGGGCAGTCTATGTTTGTTTTTCTATGATTTGGGTATTTCAATGTTTCGGCCTAGTATGGTTCTCAATCAGAGGCAGGTGTCATTAGTTGTCTCTGATTGAGAATCATACTTAGGTAGCCTGGGTTTCACTGTGTGTTTGTGGGTGATTGTTCCTGTCTCTGTGTTAGTTTGCACCAGTATAGGCTGTTTAGGTTTTCTCGTTACGTTTATTGTTTTTGTACTGTTCGTGTTCTTTTTTTCATTAAACATGAATCTAAATAGCCATGCTACATTTTGGTCCTCCTCTCCTTCACCACAAGAAAACCGTTACAGGAATGTTAATATTTTTCATAATTTCATAATTAACAAACATTATTTAAAGAAAAACATCTGAAAATATGGTGTTTCTATGTCAAACAGTTTTGTTATATTTCAGTCTTCTGTGATGTATATAACTTGTAATGTTGGGATGCAAACTAAAAATGTAATACATTTCAACTATATCTGACATGGTACAGGTGTCTTCATTTTTTAAAGTTCATAACCATGTGTTTGAGGTGTATACATTTGTGTGATCCTGATTTAGTCCACTGCAGTAAAAGGTTAACACTTTTGGTGGAACAAACTCCCTCACGACGCCAGGACAGCGGAGTCAATCACCACCTTCCGGAGACACCTGAAACCCCACCTCTTCAAGGAATACCTAGGATAGGATAAAGTAATCCTTCTCACCCCCCCCCTTAAATGATTTAGATGCACTATTGTAAAGTGGCTGTTCCACTGGATGTCAGAAGGTGAATTCACCAATTTGTAAGTCGCTCTGGATAAGAGCGTCTGCTAAATGACTTAAATGTAAATGTAAATGTGTAACAGTATGTCATTTACAGTATGTATTTCACAGCTTCATTTGTCTTGATCAATTCTATTAGCTGTGGTCCATAGAAAGGGTCACACTTTATTTGGATAGTCTGAATAGTCCATCTGTAGATGTGGCCTACACCTGATATGGCACCTCCTATTGGAAGGGAAACTGCAGTCTGTACTTTAGTAAGCAACATGGATTGCGGAAGCACCACCAAATACCCTTTGGCGTATTAACCAACGCTGATGAGAAGCAGGTACAGTGAGTGAATATTTCATTAAGAACGGACATGGAACAGAACAGGAACAGCGTCAGAACAAGGTGACAGAACGACATACGACAATAATGCAGAAGCAGGGAACAATCTCGGGAACAGACAGATGTAGGGGGGGTAATAAATGCAGGTGATTGAGTCCAGCTGAGTCCAATGAATCGCTGATGCGCGTGACGAGGTAAACAGGTGCGCATAATGATGGTGGCAGGAGTGCCAGGGAGGGAGAGAGGGCAGACGTGACAGTACCCCCCCGCCACCTCCACCTGAGAGAGCCTGACGGGCCGGCCCGTGGCATGGGCGCTGGATAAGCCAGCTGGGGCGTAGAAGCCGACAAACCGGCAAGAGGCGTGGGAGCCTGGCGAACCTGCTGAGGCGTAGGAGTCTGACGATCCGGCTGAGGCGTGAAGGCTGACGATCCGGTTGAGGCGTAAAGCCTGATTATCCCGCTAGAACGTGGGAGCCTGGCGAGCCGACTGAGACGTGGGAGCCTTATGATCTGGCTGGGGGGGGAGGGGCGTAAAACCCTGACGATCTGGCTGAGGCATGACATGGGATGGGAGCCTGCCGAGCCAAACGGGGCAAGCAAACCTCTCGAGCCAGCTAGGGTGTGGAAGCCCGACGAGCCAGCTGAGGCACCCCCCTGGTTACATGGGCACCGGCCACGAACCCGGACCCGACGTCACCACCAAGACCAAAAAGCCAGCACTCCCTGATGCTTCAAATGTGGGCTTCTGCATTCTGTAAGAAACGATGCGGATGATGAGAAGCAGGTACAGGGAGTGAACATTAATTAAGAACGGACATGGAACAGGACAGGAACAGAGTCAGAGCACGGTAACAAAATGACATATGACAACAATGCAGAAGTGGGGAACAATCTCTGGAACAGACAGATGAAGGGAAGGTAATGAATGAAGGTGATAGAGTCCAGCTGAGTCCAATGATTCGCTGATGCGCGTGACGAGGGAAACAGGTGTGCGTAATGATGGTCGCAGGAGTGCGTAGTGCTTGGCTCCCTGGCGCCCTCGAGCGCCAGACAGGGAGAGCGGGAGCAGGTGTGACACTTTTGTGTATTCAGTAAACTCAACTTCTCTCTCCCCTTAACCACCACCTCTCTCAACCTCTTCCCTCCAAGATGAAATTTCACTGCTTCACATTGCACACAGACACAGACATATTCATCAATCTGTTCCCCCACCACAAAAGGTAACTAATAATGCTCTTCATTATTCAGCACTCTTGCTAAGCCCCTGGCTCCTGCTGCCTTACTGGCTCCCACTGCCTGCCATACCCAGGATGCACTGATTTCAACTTGTTTATTTTTTCAACAGAGGCACTAATGAACACATAAGTGTTAAAAGATGCAGCTATTTCCAGCTCTGTCTGATATGCCTGATCAAGCATTTATCACATCCCTCAGAAAGGCAAGTTATTGCATATTAAGCAACAAAATACATTAATTAAGCATGCTCCACCTAGCTTCTGTTTTAAGTTTGCATCATTATTTAATGTTCTTATGGTGCTCGTGAAACATACATGAATTAAACTGAGTGGATGACTGTATTAGCAGAGTGCAGCTGTGGTCAATCCTCATGGCCATGAATTTCAATGGGGCCCCCCTCAAAGACGAGGGGGCTCACTGTAGAATTCCTAAATATTTCAGCCTATTAAGGTTTAAACTGAGTGAGCGTCTTCTTGGAGACTGGCTGTCAAACCTGTCTTGGTATGTGAGATGCACTGCAGCAGCACATGGTGAACGAAAGCTCACAAACCAACATGAACAGCAGGTCTTTGCTTTAGGATTTCTCTTTAAGTATTCACAAACAGTGCTGAAAAATAAGTAATTCCGGTAAAACATATCCTTATCCATTGTAAATGGCAGACATCACCTGCATCATCCAGGTATCATTATGTAAATAAAATACAAGATTTGAATCAGCTTTCAGTAGGAAAGTATTGCTGAGAAGAGTCAAATACATATAGCTGTCATCACGGAGATTATTTCCCCAAACTGATGCAGTGCCTGGCTGTTTCTGTGTAGCAGCTGCAATAAGTCTTCATGTTATACTCCCTGCTGTGTGCCTGCTTAGAGACCCGGGTAGAGATTGTTAATAACTTCCCCCCAGCCTGCTCTATTATTATTACCCTCTTCCATGGCTGTCAATGCAGACGATAACCTGGGAAGATTTCTTAAACAAAATGCCTAAACAACAGCCATGATCCCAAAGGATCCAGATCTGTGTACTACCTGGGTGAGCCAGGGGACAACAGAAAAAGCCATGAAAAATGGCTTTCAATTGATCTCTTCAAAAGTTGGATATCAATCATCATCAGGGCTAGGCAGCTAGGGGGTTACTGCTAGACAGACAGGGTCAATATCCAACCACAACCAGGAACTCTATGAACTTCTGGGGACAGAGAAATAGCGTTGAGTTTCCACAGGGTCTATGTAAATCCTCCTCCAAAGGACTGACTTTAAACGGTTTAACCTTCACCAGCTATGAATTACACTGAAAAGAGACATAGAAATACCACAATAGCAGATGCCCCATAAAGTTTCCCCCCGTATCCAATGGCGCTGTAAGTAAAACCAGTGGAGTCGACAAAGACAACATGGAATGGGTAAAGAAGGGCAGGCCTGTCCCAGCTAATATTACCGGGGAGGGTCGTAAGAGAACCATTGGCTTAGCTGTTAGATTCAGCTCATGGTTTTCATTGAGTGTGACAGAATCTTTGTTTGGATCAGAATGCTGACAGCCAGACAGCTGCCCGACCAAGCTGCTGTGTGGCTGCAGGCCTAAGGCTTTGTACCATGTATCAATGATGTAATTGCTTTAAGTGCCCACTGGGGACTCTTAACAAAACCACAACTGCTGAGTGTGGACTGAGTGTGTGTGTGTGTGTGTGTGTGTGTGTGTGTGTGTGTGTGTGTGTGTGTGTGTGTGTGTGTGTGTGTGTGTGTGTGTGTGTGTGTGGATTGATGGTGCTTGGCTGGGTTAGACTGTGGATGGGCTGGGCTGTGTGTGGGGTTGCCAGGATGCAGAGTTTTAGGAAGTCCGTTGCTTGTGCTCTCCCTCCCGCTCTCCGCCCTCTCTCCCTCCCTCCCTCCCTTACTCAGATGTCTCTTTCATTCTCTTTGCCTTATACAGTATATGCTGTAATATCATTTTTCTTCTCTTAGTCTTTCTCAGTCTTCTCCCCCCTCAACTCCCTTCTCCCCAGAGATGAACTCTCATATCCTCCATGAGTCAGTGAAAGGCATTAAGATTATTACCTGAGGATGTGTATGACTAAGACGAATCGATCCGGTGTTTGATTCTCATGAAAGTAGTGCCATTACAGTTTAATGTCCACTCACAGTGAGTAAACACCTGGCGCTGTATGTAGCCAAACATCCCTAACCAACTCCTGGAAACAATGCAACACGGCACATGGCAGATATACGGCCGTCAGGCCCAGCCTCTGTCGCTACAATGTGATGAATAAGGCACGGACCAGGCCATATTTCTCATGTCTCTCCCCGAGCCCATTCCCCCCATCCCCATTCGACGGTGGGAGGAATATTGTGACACTTTCTGGGTGAGGCTGAGAGGGTGCTGATTGGTAATGATGTGTCTCAGAAGATCAATCCTTGGGTCCAGTGCCAGGTCTGCAATGTGGCAAAGGGTGGCAGGACACACCTCACACAGGGTCAAAAACACACTTGGCACATCCCATTCCTGGGTCCCCTCGTCTAAACTAATTATCACTGTGATTTAAGAGACAAAGAAAGGCAGGACTTCACAGTTAACTCACTTCCCTGGTAAAGACCTCTAGGATCCCATCTCTTCGTGTATGGAGAATTAAGAAAGAGTAAAAGCATACATCTGCACCATAATGGGTGAATAGGCTTTTGGAAAACTTCCATTCGTATTCGTATGAAATAGGTCTGGGAACGACGGCTCCCTATTCCCCTTCACGAGAAGGCAATTTTTGATTAGTACAAAAATAAGAAACATCAAGAGAACATCCTAATTGCATTATCTGTTGGATCATTAAGAGAAAATGCCATTATCTCTATTAAAACGTCTTACGGTTGAGATCCCGATAACGGGATCGATATGACAACATCCAGTGAAAGTGCAGGGAGCCAATTTGAAACAACAGATATCTCAGAATTAAAATTCCTCAAACATACAAGTATTTTACACCATTTTAAAGATAAACTTGTTGTTAATCTCACCACAGTGTCCGATTTCAAAAAGGCTTTACGACAAAAGCATACAATGCGATTATGTTAGGTCAGCACCTAGTCACAGAAAAACACAGCCATTTTTTCAGCCAAAGAGAGGAGTCACAAAAAGCAGAAATAGAGATAAAATGAATCACTAACCTTTGATGATCTTCATCAGATGACACTCATAGGACTTCATGTTACACAATACATGTATGTTTTGTTTGATAAAGTTCATATTTATATCCAAAAATCTCAGTTTATATTGGCTCGTTATGTTCAATAATGTTTTGCTTCCAAAACATCCGGTGGTTTTGCAGACAGCCACATCAATTTACAGAAATAATCATAATAAACACTGATAAAAGATACAGGTGTTATGCATGGAAATTTAGATAAACTTCTCCTTAATGCAACCTCTTTGTCAGATTTCAAAAAAGCTACAATCTGAGTACAGTGCTCAGAGACCAAAACAAGCCATACAACCCGCCATGTTGTGGAGTCAACAGAAGTCAGAAATAGCATTATAAATATTCACTTACCTTTGATGATCTTCATCAGAATGCACTCCTAGGAATCCCAGTTCCACAATAAATGTTTGTTTTGTTTGGAAAGTCCATAATTTATGTCCAAATACTTCCTTTTTGTTTGCGCGTTTAGTTCACAAATCCAAATTCACGACACGCAGGCCAGACGAAAAGTCATATAATTCCATTACAGTTCATAGAAACATGTCAAACGATGTATAGAATCAATCTTTAGCATGTTTTTAAAATAAATCTTCAATGATGTTTCAACCGGAGAATTCCTTTGTCTTTTGACCCCATAGACACTGTATAGACACTGTATATTGGATAGGCAAAGACTTGAAAACCTACAAACCTCTGATTTCCCACTTCTGATTGGATTTTTTTCTCAGGTTTTTGCCTGCTATATGAGTTCTGTTATACTCCCAGACATTATTCAGACCGTTTCAGAATCTTCAGAGTGATTCCTATCCAAATCTACAAATAATATGCATATAATAGCTTCTGGGCCTGAGTAGCAGGCAGTTTACTCTGGGCACCTTATTCATCAAAGCTACCCAATACTGCCCCCAGCCATAAGAAAGGCCTTTGAAATGAGGGGATTGTACACCTGTCTAATAACGTGAAGAATTAATCCATCGACTTCAAGGGGTTTTTCCACTAATCTTCTCCGGTAACATCATTCCTGGCTGCGTCCTGCGCTTGGAGGAGCTGAAACACTTTAATTGATGGTAGAAAACAAAGGGATGGGTAGAAAGGGAAAAATAAAAACGTAAAGTAATGATTTATGCAAGTTCAGGTTAATGATAACATTTGTATAGGTAGGGCTGTGCTCCTTCTGTCTGTATTGGTGCAATAAATCTGAGATCTGCGATAGGCTAATAGCGCCACTGGTCACCTGGTCACGCATTTGTTATTGTTTTTGTTTTGAGGAAATGAGCATAGTACATAGTCTGCTATTTTACTTGTTTGCAATGATGTCCGAGCAAAACAAACTGTGTTTGTAATGCCTTTGTTGTTGTAATATTGCAAACGAATGTGGCAGTTTCACTGCTATGGATTCCAGCTTTAAGATGACTTCAAACAAGTTGTTGTGGTGAAACATGGATTTTAAATTGACCCAAAAAAGGGCAATACAGCACAATACAGCCTATTTTATTAGTACTTTGCAGAGTTGTAAACTTGAGTCACATGACTTGGACTCAAGTCTGACTTAAGCCACAATTTGATGACTTAAGACTACTTTACAGAAACTAAAATAATTTGAGACTTGACTTGGACTTAGAGCCTCAAGACTTGGGACTCGACTTTGACTTGTGACTGATGACTTGAAATTATCTGGCCCGAATTTCTCACGTCTTTTCTAGGTAAAGCTCTGCCTTATCTCAGCCGCCTTTCCTTCCAGTCCTCTGCTGCCAATGATTGGAACGATTTGCAAAAATCGTTGAAGCTGGAGACATATATTTCCCTCACTAACTTTAAACATCAGCTGTCTGAGCAGCTAACCAATCGCTGCAGCTGTACATAGCCCATCTGTAAATAGCCCATCCCAATCTACCTACCTCACCCCCATATTGTCTTCATTTACTTTTCTGCTCTTCTGCACACCAGTATTTCTACTTGCACATCATCTGCACATCTAGCACTCCAGTGTTAATTTGCTAAATTGTAATTACTTCACTACTATGGCCTATTTATTGCCTTACCTCCTCATGCCATTTGCGCACACTGTATATAGACTATTTTCTTCTATTGTGTTATTGACTGTACGCTTGTTTATTCCATGTGTAACTCTGTGTTTGTGTCGCACTGCTTTGCTTTATTTTGGCCAGGTCGCAGTTGTAAATGAGAACTTGTTCTCAACTAGCCAACCTGGTTAAATAAAGGTGAAATAAATTAAAAATTAAGATATTTTGTCATTCATTTTGTGGCACAGAGTTTCCGTGGATTACAAGCAGCCAGAGACAGTAGCCACTGCATTACATTTGCTGTATAACTATAGGATCGGGTGCAGTGATTTTGTCAAATTGTAGGGAGAGATAATTGCCATAAATAAATATGCAGCTCCAATAACTGTTTGTTGATCAAGAATAATAACTGTTTAGTTTGCAAGCTCACCAGCAATGGGGCAACATTTGCAAGTATAGGTCTACTGGTATTTTGGTCTCTAACAATTACTTGAAATTGATCATTTACTTATGAAGCTTGTATTTGGAATTTGTTTGAAATTAATTATTACTGTGGCGAAGATGCACTATAGGCGTAGTGGAGATACATTTATTTTTCTTTTGTTGAAATGTTTGCTCCAACTTTCACGTGTTTAATGCATAGGACCTACAGTTGAAGTCAGAAGTTTACATACACCTTAGCCAAATACATTTAAACTCAGTTTTTCACAATTCCTGAAATTTAATCATAGTAAAAATTCCCTGTCTTAGGTCAGTTAGGATCACCACTTTATTTTAAGAAAGAAATTAAATGTCAGAATAATAGTAGAGAATTATTTATTTCAGCTTTTATTTCTTTCGTCACATTCCCAGTGGGTCAGAAGTTTACATACACTCAATTAGTATTTGGTAGCATTGCCGTTAAATTGTTTAACTTGGGTCAAACGTTTCAGTTTGCCTTCCACAAGCTTCCCACAATAAGTTGGGTGGATTTTGGCCCGTTCCTCCTGACAAGCTAGTGGAACTGAGTCAAGATTATATTTGCGTACTATTGTACAGATGAACGTGGTACCTTCAGGCGTTTGGAAATTGCTCCCAAGGATGAACGTCTTCTGAGGTCTTGGCTGATTCCAGTATAGTATTAGTAGATTTGGATAGCAAACACTCTGAAGTGTCTAAAACTGTTTGAATCATGTCTGTGGGTATAACAGAACTTATGTAGCAGGCAAAACCCCAAGGACTAACCATTCAGAATTATTTATTTTTGAGGTCACTGTCTGTTCATTGGGATCTCATGGGGAAACTATATTTCTTAGGCACTTGTTTGCAGTTCCTACCGCTTCCACAAGATGTCACCAGTCTTTGGAATTTGGTTGAGGTTATTCCTTTGTGCAATGAAGAAGTACGTCCATCTTGGAAAAGGGTAACGCTGTTGAGAGTTGGCCAAGACTTGAAAAGTTGCGTTAGTTTCCTCTCGTCCTCTATTGATAACAGATAGACCCGTCTTCAATTTGATTGATTATTAACGTTGAAAAATACCTAAAGTTGTATTACAAAAGTATTTTGAAATGTTTTGGCAAAGTTTACAGGTAATTTCTGAGTTATTTTGTAGTGACTTTGTGCAAATTGGAAGCTGTTTTTTTTTCTGGATCAAACGCGCCAAATAAATGGACATTTTGGATATATATGGACGGAATTAATCGAACAAAAGGACCATTTGTGATGTTTATGGAACATATTGGAGTGCCAACAAAAGAAGCTCGTCAAAGGTAAGGAATGATATATATTTTATTTCTGCGTTTTGTGTAGCGCCTGCATGGTTGAAATTTGCTACTCTCTTTGTTTACTGTTGTGCTATCATCAGATAGTAGCATCTTATGCTTTCGCCGAAAAGCCTTTTTAAAATCTGACATGCTGGCTGGATTCACAACGAGTGTCACTGTAATTTAGTATCTTACATGTGTGATTTAATGAAAGTTTGATTTTTATACAATTTTATTTGAATCTGGCGCTCTGCATTTTCCCTGGCTTTTGGCCAGGTGAGACGCGACTGTCCCCCTATCCTAGAGAGGTTTTAACAAGAAATTTGTGGAGTTGTTGAAAAATGAGTTTAAATGACTCCAACAGAAGTGTATGTAAACCTCTGACTTCAACTGTATGTAGTAAATCTATATTCCATCTAATTCTACATTAATTGCTAGCGTGTCATAATTCCATCCACGTACCATTTATTGCAACACGTAGAGGTTTCTGTTTCATGTTTGATAGGCCTACGATACATTTTCATTTCATCATTTCACCATTTCTTACCCTGCTCTGAGTGGGCCACGTTAATGTTCGCAAGACTCAGGAGGTAGAAGTTCTGTTTATTTAATTCAATGTATGGTGGCCTGCATTTCACACTTTCGAGTCAGAATGTTGAATGAGAGAAAAGTATTGCTTGCATGGTGTTTAAATATCATTAACAATCATTAAGTCTGATTAAGACGAATCTACCATTTAATAGTGGATGCTGAAATTGCCTTTTACATTGTAGAACCAGTTTATTGTTTGTAATTGCCAATTGGGTAATTGTATGGTCCTGGGGGGCTAGTGCTTAAATTATGTAGGCCTTCTGGTTAGAGCTCTTGTTAGACAGTTTCAATTTGGGCTTCTCAAGGGAGGCTGTACTGTCTTGCC
Organism: Oncorhynchus masou masou; assembly: GCF_036934945.1. Classification (NCBI taxonomy): domain Eukaryota; kingdom Metazoa; phylum Chordata; class Actinopteri; order Salmoniformes; family Salmonidae; genus Oncorhynchus; species Oncorhynchus masou. The sequence continues at coordinate 49,890,763 of NC_088226.1, forward strand.
CTCTACCTGTTTCTGTTCAGATAGGTCAAGTTAAGCCTGATACAGAGGCTATTTCATTTGGGCTATTGCCTGTGTATATTTGGTAAATCTTCTTGCATATTTTGTATGATATGCCGCTTTCACCAAAGGATTACCAAGACCTGTAAATAAATCTACGTTCTGAGTATGTCAACTTGCCTTCTGCTGATTTCATAACCTTATAACTGCTACAATGTCCCTAGTTTTACAATTACATAGGCTAATCCAAATATGATGTAGAAAAATATATAAATGGGGCTGTCTGGTACCATCAATAAATAGATGACATTTTGTAGTTGAACAAGTATATATTATTATTTACTTGACTTGAGACTTGACTTGAAAACCTGTGACTCGACTAGACTTGACTTGCTCTTAGAATGCACGACTTGGACTTGCCTCAAGTCTTGACCCATTCTGCTTGGGACTCGACTTGAGTCTCAGACCTTGTGACTTGAGACTTGCTTGTGTCTCAAATAAAAGTGACTTCGTCCCACCTCTGGTACCATGTTAATTTCTTGCTGCCTGTTGATACTTTCTGTATGCTCCATTGTTGATTCATTTCACTAGGTCATTCACAGTGATCTATATTGCTCTGATCTAATACACTTTGCATCACTCCTAATCAAGGTTGGGTAGGTTGCTTTCTAAATGTTATCCATTACAGTTACCTGTCAATTTTTTTTATCAATAACGTAATTTTATGATTACCCAAACTCAGTAACGTATTCTGATTACTTTTGGATTACTTTACCCTTAAGAGCCATTACAAGAAGAAGAAAAATGATTAATCAAACGCATTTGGTGCGCGTTATCATAGTGGTCTCTGACTTGAGGTCAGACTCACTCAGGTGGAACAATTTTTCTATGCTGAATTGAATGTCATTGAGAAAACAGAAAGGTGTCATAATGTATTTTTCACAAACATCCTTTCTGAATTGAAAAGCAAATCAAGAAGTAATAATTTTGTTTTTAAAAGGTTTCTGTAATCTGATTACAATATTGTAAAGGGTAATGTAACTGATTACAGTTAGTGTTTTGGTAATCAGATTACATGTAATCAGTTACTCCCAAATCCTAATCCTTGTCAGATATAGATAATATAATCTACTCCATTAGGAGCAATTGGTTTTACTGTTGGTATGGTTACCAGTCAGACCATGTGCTATTGTTCAATTCAAGAGATGCCGCTTGAAAACATGTGCTTGTCACACATCTGCAAATGTCTCCGGTCTGTATGCCACCTTAATAGCCCTGTGTGCGCCCACACAGATGAAAGGCTTTATTCTACCGCTGACAGTGTTCTCTCCATCAAAAGCTTTCAGAATGCAACAAAAGGGCCAATGGCTCTTGCGAATTCGGATAAAAGGCCAGAAATGGCTAAATGGAAACAAAATTGTGATTTAAAACAGGCTGTTGCTCAGTGGCATAAACCCCTGTTTCAGGAAACTTGACCATTCACAGAGTATGAATTTTGTTGTTCTTTCTACAGACTGAGCATGCACACACGTACACCTAAATAAAGATATTCCGTCCAAATGAAGTGAGAACCAGATAATGGAGTCTACTTGGCATGGACATTTTCCTGATCTGTTATTCTGTGACGCAAAAGCTGGCTCTAATCTCCTTTTTGGGGTTAGGCATAAAAAAATAGAAAGGGAGAAAAAGAGCATAATAATATTTGACAGGTTTGAGCTGAGTTGTCATGGTGAAAGTGGAAAAAAATAGCATACCCTTCGTGGGCATGCTTAAAAGTGAACATTGCTTTTAAAAGAGTTAAACCCCCCTACAATCGAAAAAACTTCTTCTGACTTTTTCCCTCATATGGCATCTCAATACCTTTAAGACATTTAAAAGGACAGATTTGCCATTAGATGTGCGGTTGAAGAGGACTCCATCTGAGCAGCTGTATCGTGTAAGAAGCCTAGTGGCATGCAGGTAATGGTGACTACTCCTTCCCTTGAGATGCCTTTCTCTCTCATCCCGTAATGCAATTAAATCTCCCCAAAGTGGCTTCACACTGTCTGTTTGTGATGAGGCTGACATGCTAGAAATCTAATCACAGCCCAGACATCTGGAGAGAACAGACATGCACAGTGCACCTAGAAGATGACAGCTTTCTGACAGATGCCTTCAGTAATGCCACACATAAACATACACATAGTGCTGCCTCTGACTATACGCAGACTACGGGCTACGCGTAGGGCCCCGTAGCCGCAAGAGGGCCCCCGATGAAATTTGGGAGATAATCAGCAGTTTTCCCCTTGTAATATCAGTCACTGACAGTCACTCAATTAGCCAACATCAACTGACATTTTCTAGATCGCTAGGTAAGGTAGTCTAGCCAGCTATCTATACATTGTAGTAATCATCACCAAATTACTGACCAAGCACACAGGACATGAGTCAAGGGGCCCTGACCTCCAGGAGGCCCCCTTTGATTTTGTTAGTCATTCTCACTCAGATATCATATCAACATGGCATAAGGCATGGCAAAATGTGTACAATTGCAGGATATGACCTTTAAAATGGGAAAAGGTTTCTCTCCACCTCATGGCATAAATGTGTACAATTGCAAGATATTACCTTTGAAACTGCAAACATTTCTCTCTGCCCCATGGCATGAGTAGAATTGCATAAAAATGTATTTTCAAAATAAAATGTTTTGCCCGCAAGGTGGGGGGAGGGGGCCCAAAGCAAATCTCGCTTAGGGCTCCCAAAAGGCTAGAGGAGCCACTGCATACACATTCATGTACGTGATCACCCATGCACACACACACACACACATGGACATAGACAGATACAAAAATACATGTCACCCCGTGTAGAAATTCTAAGGCACAAGTACTGACAAACAATTCAGTTAAATAGAGATATACTGTACAGACACTCAAGGAGGCAGGCACTCAAATACAACAAGACCAACTCTCATAGGCGTGCTTGGTCGAGTGTTGACATTTTAAATGCCCCTTCTTTCCTCCCACATCAAATTTCACTAGAAAATGTAACCAGATCTTCCCTGACAGCTGAATGTCATAGTCGAAATTTGCAAAATATTACAGCTCCACCATAAATATGTAGCTTTCCAGTTTTGGTCCATGACCTTTTGTCCCTGTTTGTGCAGTTAATGTCCTTGTAGTACATACAAACTGTCCTCTTAGTACACAAACGTTTACAGTTTGTAACACTGTCCTCTCTCTGACAGGGGCGTCATAACACATTGTCCCACACAATTCTCCAGCAACACTACCCTTAAGTGAAAAACGGGTTTCAAATCCTCCCAGGACCAGCCAGATAGACTAGAGGATATAGAAAGCAACAACAGACTCACCATTCGACAGCACCACTGAAATAACCACTGACGTAATCTACTATGTAGGTCTATTGAACTGCTCTACATTAAAGCAAAGGGTCCTTCCATTTGATTAAAATCTCTTTTTGACCGCAAATAATGAATCACAGTGATTGACAGTATACAAATATTATTGCATGTTGACTAACCAATCTAAGTGAAATTAGATTAAATCTAGTCATGATCAGTTTCATATATTTTATTCAGGTAAGTTTACTGAATAAAATATAAGTCTACTGGATCGGTATACCGTCAACGGGACAGTTGTTGCCAATATGCATAATGTGACTAGAACGACGTTGTAAACAACAACCAATTTTCAGGTACATACAGTATACGTGTCTTATATGGGCAGAAAGCTTAAATTCTTGTTGATAGACTGGCTTGATATTGGCATTGACATTGTTGGTTGGCTAGAAACTTTACGTTACACATCGTTCACTTTTGGGGAAACTGGTCCAGCCACTTGGTAGCTAGCAATCGTTAGTTCAAATAAAGCAAAATGATGTACTAATATGAAAGTGATATTGTAAACTATAAAGTTTAAACCCACCATAGGGATGTCGGTGATGAAGTTATGAATGAGGTCCCAGGAGGAGGGTTCTCGGTTGAACGTGGCTGCGCATCGGACAGTTCTTTCAATTTGAAACTCACGCCCACAGTGACGTATGGCACCGCCCACCTGGTGTAATGGCTGAAAAGAGTGTGTCCCCTTGAATACACGGTGGGTGCCATTTCAATTATAGAAATATAATTCATAAAATAGACCTATTCATTCAGACCACTGCAATTTAGCTGGTACACCATTCAAAATGGAATTTAATTTAAATTTAAAATTATTCCCACAAAGATGGCCGCCGTTCCACCACTGTCAAATGTCAACTTAAATGGGAATGTCTTTTCTAGTATCTATATTTCTTTGATTTCAATAGGTTTCTATGGAATACTGACAGTGTAATTTAAAACAACTGATATTCCCATTCAAGTCAACATTCTCTGATGTGTGGACCTCCACCCGTCTTTGTGGTACAATTTGAAGGTTGACATTTCTATTTTATTTCCATTTATCAGTCAAATCATGACACCCACTCTGTATTCAAGCGCATGCTGCATCTCAACCGATTACAGGCACAACACAAACACCTCAGATGATGTCAAATAGGGTCAAAGCTACAAAATATGCACATTCTTTTAAATAAAAGTTCAATCAAAAGGGGTGCGGTCAAAAAGTGATTGTAATCAAATGGAACATCCCCAAAGCCCTTCAAGTCACATTCAGTATGACACTGGTTGAGAGAGAAGGACTTAGCCTCACAGTGACCCTCCTACTTGTGAAATATGGGAAGTCAGAAAAGGACAGATGAACATCAGTACAGTATGCTTAAATAATACAATCAAAGCAATAGCAAGATAGAGCCATTCAAGACTTCCGATCTGTCAACTTCTGTAGCGTCCGAACAGTTTGGGTTACACACTAATTTGACACATTTATGAAAAGGTGAGACTCTCACAAACATGGAAATGTTGGTTTTGCTCTATGATGATCACAAGACTCTTCTCAAGGTAGCCCGGTCCAAGGAAAAACATTTATGGAAATAGCGGTTAAATAAAGTATGCACAAAAAAACGAATAAAATATATTGCTGAAAGCTACTACATTTTGTCTGTAAGTTGTTGAAATTTGCTCAAATCAACATCATGCTCAGTAAATGAGATGCTATAATTATAGTTGCAAGGGTGCCGATTATATATTAGCAACCTTGCACTGTTCCTGAATAATTCCATATTTTTTCTTAAATAAATTGAAATGGAAAAAAAATACAACAAAAAAATTATTATTGGATTTTCAACATTGCAGAACCAATTTTATTTTTGTAAACTTAGTTTACAATTTTATTTTAGAAAATAATAAATGACATGGACAAAATTGTCACCCTGGAGCTGTCTCGATCGCTGTTAAAATAACTGGACCAAGGCACAGCGTGCGTAGAGTTCCATATGTTTAATTATTGAAACTCACCAAAACAACACAGAAACAAATGAAACGTGAAGTAATGAAGTGCTAACAGGCACTACACAAAAACAAGATCCCACAAAGAACAGCTAGGCAAAGGCTGCCTAAATATGATCCCCAATAAAAGACAACGATAGACAGCTGCCTCTGATTGAGAACCATACCAGGCCAACATAGAAATAAAAAGACTAGAGTACCCACCCTAGTCACACCCTGACCTAACCAAAATATAGAATAAAAAGGCTCTCTAAGGTCAGGGCAAGACAGCTATACTTGGTTGCACAGCCTTTGCCCAAGATAACTGCCAACAAATGTTTCTTGTAGCCATAAATGAGCTTGCTGCACCTTTCTACTGGCAATTTGGTCGACTCTTCAGCAGCAAACTGCTCTAATTCTTCAATGGACTCACCATAGGTTATGGAGGTGATTCAGGTCTGTACTCTTCGCTGGCCACTCCAGACCAGTCCAGCATTTCTTCTTGAACCATTCCAGAGTGAAAGTACAAAGGTGCTAATATATTTGGCCGTAACTGTACTCACTGCAATATTTGAGTTGGGGTTCAAATAGAAGAACAGCTCACATACCCTCTTTGGACAAGGAAAATGGTTTACCCTTGTTGAAATGGGGTCTCACAACTTGATCTGTGTTGGTTCTCTTTAGGAATGCAGTGAAGTAAAAGTACAAGTTGTCCAAAAAAAATAGTAGAGTAAACTATCTACTTAAGTAGTAATTCAAGTATTTTTACTTAAGTATTTTACACCACTGAGGCTTAGCCTCATCCATCACAACCACACAGAGCAGAACCACAGGCACCAAAGGCAAGTAGCCACAGGACCTCAGGACATCCCATTTAAAGTAATAGCATCTAGAACGTCATTTACAACTTATGTGCTGATAATTCTATGCTATCATATGGTATGTCACATAAATAAAATCAGCAAAAAAAGAAATGTCCCTTTATCAGGACCCTGTCTTTCAAAGATATTTGGATTTTCACAAATTAAGTTCACAGATCTTCATTGTAAAGGGTTTAAAACACTATTTCCCATGCTTGTTCAATGAACCATAAACAATTAATGAACATGCACCTGTGGAACGGTCGTTAAGACACGAACAGCTAACAGACGGTAGGAAATTAAGGTCACAGTTATGAAAATTTAGGACACTAAAGAGGCCTTTCAACTGACTCTGAAAAACACCAAAATAAAGATGCCCAGGGTCCCTGCTCACCTGCGTGAACGTGCCTCAGGCATGCTGCAAGGAGGCATGAGGATTGCAGATGTGGCCAGGGCAATAAATTGCAATGTACGTACTGTGAGATTCCTAAGACAACGCTACGGAGAGACAGCACGGACAGCTGACCGTCCTCGCAGTGGCAGACCACTTGTAACAACACCTGCACACGATCGGTACATCCGAACATCCCACCTGCAGGACAGGTACAGGATGGCAACAACAACTGCCAGAGCTACACCAGGGACACACAATCCTTCCATCAGTGCTCAGACTGTCCGCAATAGGCTGAGAGAGGCTGGACTGAGGGCTTGTAGGCCTGTTGTAAGGCAGGTCCTCACCAGACATCACCGGCAACAACATGGGCACAAACACACCGTCGCTGGTCCAGACAGGACTGGTAAAAAGTGCTCTTCACAGACCAGTCGCGGTTTTGTCTCGCCAGGGGTAATGGTCAGAGTCGCGTTTATAGTCGAAGGAATGAGCGTTACACCGTGGCCTGTACGCTGGAGCGGGATCGATTTGGAGGTGGAGGGTCCATCATGGTCCGGGGCGGTGTGTCACAGCATCATCGGGCTGAGCTTGTTGTCATTGCAGGCAATCTCAACACTGTGCGTTACAGGGAAGACATTCTCCACCCTCATGTGGTACCCTTCCTGCAGGCTCATCCTGACATGACCCTCCAGCATGACAATGCCACCAGCCATACTGCTCGTTCTGTGCATGATTTCCTTCAAGAGAGGAATGTCAGTGTTCTGCCATGGCCAGCAAAGAGCCCTGATCTCAATACCACTGAGCATGTCTGGGACCTGTTGAATTGGAGGGTGAGGGCTAGGGCCATTCCCCCCAGAAATGTCCAAGAACTTGCAGGTACCTTGGTGGAAGAGTGGGGTAACATCGAACAGAAAGAACTGGTACTTCTGGTGCAGTCCACGAGGAGGTGATGGACTGCAGTACCTAAAGCAGCTGGTGGCCACACCAGATACTGACTGTTACTTTTGATTTTGACCCCCGCTTTGTTCAGGGACAAATTATTCCATTTCTGTTAGTCACATCTTTGTGGAACTTATTCAGTTTATGTCTCAGTTTGTTATGTTCATACAAATATTTACACGTTAAGTCTGCTGAAAATAAGAACGGTTGACAGTGAGAGGACGTTTTTTTTGCTGAGTTTAGCACTGTAGCCACTGAAAGAGTCGACCAGTAATGACATGACTGGACAGTTTTATTAAAACATCCCCACAGCCCAGCAATATCACTGAACATTACCGCTAGGCAAGATGTGGCACAGTAGAACACTCAGAGGAAGGAGCACCATTCCTACAGATATCAATCCCCAGCCCACACTAGCTCAAACAGGAACAAACACCAAATGGTGATGATGTGATCCTTTCATGTTTTATTAAAACCCCAGCAGTGTTTACTCATTTCTTGGTATATTTCTGGTCAATTGGGCTCCAAAATAACCTCTCATAGGCTCATACAGTGAAAAAGGTACACCAACAAAGATATCATGACAATAAATTTGAGTCGACTGATATACAGTAGATGACTGTTATTCCTTTCCCCAACCTAAATGATGGTATGAGTTCAGAGAGAAAAGGCTTGGAACTGTAGATTATGTGGAATGACACCGATCCACATGCATACAGCACTTTGACCCAAGCATATGAAAATATATTGTGCCACTGATTCATAATAAATTGTCTTGGCAGAGAACAGAAACAAATGAATAGATCATTGTTGGCTGTGTCTAGCACATTTGCAGGGCTTCCTCTACAGAAAGGTTAATTGGGTGGGATACAGTCAGCTCTGAGTCAGACAAGATGGGTGATTTCTAAAGGCTGTGACATTCGCTGCCTGTTCCTCGGGAGCCGTATGTGTGCCTACGACGTCAGCATGGTGAGTGGGAGGCAGGGAGGGAGCGATGGGGGGAAAGAGAGGCTGAAGGAGAGAGAGATGGTAGAACACAAGGAGGGAGAATAGAGAGAGGGAGTGGATGAGGATGCGAGAGGGAGGCAGAGAGAGAGATGGAGCAAAGCATCATTTCCCAAGGAGAGATGTGAGATGAGTTGGAGGGAGGACGGAGGAGGTTTGGTGAGGGTGGGTGGCAAGCAGAGGCAGCCAGCACCTGCTACAGAGTCAGTCAAGAGTCCAGTCTGGGGTTGAGGTTAACATGATCGAAATACTATCCAGCCAGGACCCAGTCCATAAAACTGCTAGCTCAGTGATGTGGGATCAAAATGACACGAGTTGGGAGGGTTAGGGTTGACATCCTACAAGCAAAGCTATTGGATCACACTGTGACAATGTTATGGAAAGTTATGGTTACCGTCATGTGTTCCAAGATTCTATAACACTATATTAATGCACTGTAATATATGGGAGGGAATTTCTGGCTACTCTTAAAGGTAGAGTCAGCGAAATGACGCTGCACGAGCAGCACTGCAGATATTATGATGAGCTCTCACACAGTCATGGGTTCACTTCACGCTCTTACAATGTGTTCGCCACAGGACCAAAACAGCAGAGAAGTTTAGCCCCGCATGCCAGCGCTCTTAGTATTTCTGTTTACTTTGTGCAACGATGTCATATCGCTGACTCTACCTTTAGCCGGTACTCTGCACAAGTGACCATCTGTCTGGGTGTTTAGCCAACAACTGCAAAGGCTTTTAACTTTCCAAAGAAAGAGCTGTCTCAAGAGTTGTCCTGTTTGACATTAAACAAATTGTCAGGAAACACACACCCTCCCCGTGTTAAAGCCCAGTGCACACCTCCCAAATAATACCACAGCTTCTATTTGAGAAGGTCAAGTGCACTCTCCACAGTCACACACGTAAGCAGGGGGAGTCATAAATTACAGCCAGGGAGAGAGCTCCACAATCAGCCAATTAACTCAGCCTCCAGAAAGGCCAATGCAATTTCATCTCTGCAGTGCTGCACTGGCAGCGGCCGCAGAGTCATTACTGCAGCGCCTGCCCGCCTTCCCTTCCCAGGCTGCCTCTGGTCTGCACACACACGCACACACATTCACAGCTCCGAGCACAGTGCATCTCTTAATGCCCACGCCATTTCTATTTCTCTCTCTCTTTGCTCTCTCTCCCTCTCTGTCAATCCCCTTGTTTAATACCTCTCTCCTCCTCTAATCACACTGAGTATGGGCTTAAAGAAGAAGAGAAGGAGAAGACAGGTCCTTAATTAAATGCAGTAGAAGAATAAATGGAAAACTATACACACGGCTTTCTACGTTCGCAGAGCCTCTCTTCCACTCTGTCCTCCTAATTGCCATTTCTATTGTGTAAGTGTACCTACCATAACCACATAAGGAACAGCAAACGCTGACGTTCGTTTATGAGAGAATTTTCATATGAGAGTGCAGAAAATTAAAGGGAATTCAGTTGTAGCTGGGCCATTTTTCTCTAGAACCTTTTCATTGTTTTCCAATAGTCATTCTATTTTTTTCCCCCTTTGGGAAAAAAATACAAAGGATGATAATCACTTAATACAAAGATAATGCAGTGGAATGCAAGAGATTACAAGAAAGACAATGATGTAGTAGACAAATCTTCCTTTGGACTGCTTGATTACGGGGATTACATTCAATAAGCAATGTGTCTGTTCTCTTGCACAGTTTGACACTCTACAAATGAGCCTGGAGCATAAGACGCTTGAATCCCAGACTTCAGCGAGAACAAAGATAGTGTTGAGGAATACATTACCTGTAAACCAGTGGAGACTTCTCAGGAGGAAGGGAGGACCATCCTCCTCAGTGACTTTTATTTATTTTTTTAATTGTAAAACTTTAAAATAGTTGTCCTTTTTATTTAAAACTATAGTAAAGATAATAATGTCAACAATAATTGATTAAAACACACTATTTTAAAAAGGTCTACAGTAGCCTCAACAACCTCTGTAGGGTAGCACCATGGTGCAGCCGGAGAACAGCTAGCTTCCGTCCTCCTCTGGGTACATTGACTTCAATACAAAACCTAGGAGGCATGGTTCTCACCCCCTTCCATAGACTTATACAGTAGTTATGACAACTTCCGGAGGACGTCCTCCAATCTATCAGATCTTGCAGCATGAACTGACATGGTGTCCACCCAATCAAAGGATCAGAGAATTAATCTAGTACTGAAAGCATAAACTGCAGCTAGCTAGCACTGCAGTGCATAACATGTGGTGAGTAGTTGACTCAAAGAGAGACAGACAGTAGTTGAACAGTTTTGAACAAATCAATTTCTTCCAAAATGAAACTTTCAGTTTCACTTACTCAGCTAGCAAATGCAGCTAGCTAGTTTAGCCTACTGAAACACCCTGCTCAAAGAGAGGGATGCTATATTTGCTAGCTGGCTATGACCTTCCACCACAACACTGTAACTCCTCCAAGTCAAGGTAAGCTTTATATTAATGTATTGCCACCGGAGCCCTCCGGTGTAACTGCTTACTGACTGTAATGTTACTGCTTCATTATTTATTTTTTAACATTTATTTAACTAGGCAAGTCAGTTAAGAACAAATTCTTATTTACAATGATGGTCTAGGAACAGTGGGTTAACTGCCTTGTTCAGGGGCACAACAACAGATTTTTACCTTGTTAGCTTGGGGATTCAATCTAGCAAACTTTCGGATACTGGCCCAATGCTCTAACCACTAGGCTACCTGTCGCCCCACTTGCTTGTAGCGGGTTTACTAACGCATTTATTCTATTAGCTATGCTGACTATGATGTTACTTTAGCTAATATGGTGACAACGTTGTAGGGTGTGTGTAGCGGTTATGACAAGGTTTGGCTTGGAAAGGTTTTTCTGCCTGGTCACATACAGCTGATGTGTTGTCCATTGAAATCCACAAGCGAAGGAAAAAGGTGAGAGGAGGAAGCAAACGGAACAAAACAGGGATAAACACCTGAATTTGTCCAATAGAAAATCTTGTTTGCAACTGTTGGACTACTGATTACACCCTATCAGCTAGATGCGGTCAAATTTGTCTCTCGACCTGTGTGCACCTACGTTGTAAACTTTCATTCATAGCAACCTGTAGCATTCATTGTAGCGATCTCATAGGGAAAATTAGAGTATCATGTAGTAGCCTAAATCTTTCGCTGTTACATTGAACTGGGTGAATGGAATATGAATGACAGTCATCCAATATACTGTAATAGAATTAAGGCCATGCTCATGAAAAAATAAATAATAAAATGTCCTCCCTCATCTTAAACGGCACTGACCGCCACTGCTGTAAACTAACTACTATTTCTACAGTATATTTGAGCTGACAGCCGTTTTGCACTGCTTCGCTATGGTTTTAGTCATCAATCTAGCAAGGGGGCAATATTTTATTAATGTAGTAGTGTCCCCCCCGTATGACCTGGTACACATTAAATGTATAATAAACATAACATTATGATGGTATGATAAATAAAACTAAAATAATTGTTGATTAATAAGCCTTTTCATACTTTATAATATGTCCATATGTAGTTATAATCTGTTTTGGGAGCAACTACTCAAAAGATTTAACCTTTATTACTTTACCAAACATAGTGTATCATGACATTAGTAATAGTCAAAATCGGTTACATTTGGGAACGTCTAAATCAACATTTGGGGCATTTAAACAGTGTGCGTCCCTCCTATAGACAAGGGGAGACAGACCTCTTTTTAAGTAATTATAGTGCCTGATTTTGGGGACTGTCAGCTTAAGGGGCTCTTACTATATACTTAAGCAATAAGGCACGAAGGGGTGTGGTATATCAGACCGATGGTATATCAGACCTTTTGGTTACTGGCCCAATACTCTTAACTGCTAAGGCTACGTATCGCCCTACATAATGGAGCACAAAGAATCCAATGGCTTTTGAAGATGTTATCCAACCCTTGAGCTCAAGGTTAACCTTACATAAAGCACATAATACAATGCACAGAAGGCGGTATTGACTTTGAAATTGAAAACGATAGATCAACTGCAAACATAGATCCCTTTTGTCAGAGAACTAGAAAAATGCTACACAATCTAAAGAACAGGTAAGCTTCAACAGCTGAGATGCTTTTTTCTGTGTCAAGGATTCCTTATGAAAGTGAAAGATATGACTTATCAACACTAGAACGTGTTTTGCCAGCCCCTGCCAGTCTGTATCTCTCATGTACTGTACACGACAGTACATCCATAAGGCTGGATAGTTCATTATTTCAGATCTCTGCATGCACCTCTGGTGGAGCATCCCAGCGAACTGTGTTTGGGCTGTATTTACTCTTCAGCACTTCCCAGATCTGACCATCAATAATTCAGTACGAAGCCTCTACAAGAGGGCCTCTCTCTCTCCTGTTTTATTTCCTTTTAGTCTCTGGTTGGTTTCTCTGTACGAGGCTCATGTTAGATTAATTACTCGTGTGACATTTCTTTAAAGGGGGCATAACCACTCTAGTAGTTTTTTGGGAGGTGAGTCGTATCACGAATCAAACATTACAGCATTGCTCACGAAGCTGAAAATGAATATCATGGTATTTGAAGTGGTCAGAGAGAAAAAATCCCTTTTTCAAAAAAAATTTACGACTGGAAACATTAGAAGAAGAATATATGTTAATACCACGCAAATTGCTGAAATGACAGGTTACTCTGATAATGACATACTGAGATCAAAAGAATGCCACCAATAGCAACCAATAGCATAGGCCAAAGAAATTAGTGGAGACACAGATTGTACAATATGAGGAGGAAATTACAGTCCACAAACTTTCCAGTGGCACTGACTCATTCCCGCAATTGTATTTAGAAATATTGTAAAAGGCCTTTTATCTGCCCCCTGCTAACAACTCAACAATCAGTTGTTTGATATTTGCTACGCCTGCTGACCAATTGCGGGCTTCCTGACTGTAGGCCTACTACATGCGCTCGTGATGTGATTAAACACAATCCACTGCAATTTCTTTTAATAGGCTATTGATTCTCTGTGGCTAAACTCTGCTTGCTCTCTGGTGTAGTATTTTTATGATTTAATGTATTTCTGTACAGACAGGAGTAATTATATATAATTTGCCAAATGTATTGAAATGTATCTGCAGCACCCCTCCAAACACCCCCTCCTATGTTTTCTTCCATGTGCTGTACTCTCCCCGAGGCCAAAAAGCCTAATCAACACTTCTTCTTATTAATGCAATTGTGGTCAGTAACCCCATATGAGGTTATTGTGTAAGTACAGTAGGTCAACTGTTACAATCATATATCAGCAAGTAGCTTACAAGTTAATAATGTCAGTATAGTAAGTCAATGAAAAATTGTTTCTATCGAATCACTTATTTCCCCAGTTTAGCAGTTTTCACTATATTGTTATAGAAAGAAAATGTAGGCCTAATGGCTTTTTCAACCATTGTAGTTCCTATGTTCATAAGGCTAATAAGAAAATAGTTCAAATGACTTGATTAGCCCATGGGAAAGGTGTAAACAATTGTGTTTTGGATCAGAAAAGTCTTGGAAAGGGAACCCTCAGGGAAACTCATGGGGTGGTAGCCCTAATTGTGTGTGTGTAGAGAATAGCTCTGTACCCGCAGTGGTGGAAAAAGTACCCAACTGTCATACTTGAGTAAAAGTAAAGATACCTTAATAGAAAATGATTAAAGTAAAAGTAAAAAAGTCACCCAGTAAAATTCTACTACAGTAAAAGTCTAAAAGTATTTGGGTTAAAACATACTTACATACTTAAGTATCAAAATTTGTCACGCCCTGGTCGAAATATATTATGTTTATCTTCATTTATTTGGTCAGGCCAGGGTGTGACATGGGTTATTGTGGTGTGTTTTTGTCTTGGGGTTTTGTGGGGTGTCTAGCGTAGTCTATGGCTGCCTGAGGCGGTTCTCAATCAGAGTCAGGTGATTATCGTTGTCTCTGATTGGGAACCATATTTAGGCAGCCATATTCTTTGAGTGTTTGGTGGGTGATTGTTCCTGTCTCTGTGTTTATATTCACCAGATAGGCTGTATAGTTTTTTCACGTTTCCGTCTGTTGTTTTTGTACATTTCAGTTATTTCATGTCTAGTCATTTTTCATCAATAAAAATGAGTAACCACCACGCTGCATTTTGGTCCGCTCCTCCTTCAACAGAAGAACGTCGTTACAAAAGTAAAAGTAATTTAAAATTCCTAATATTATTAAGCAAACCTTTCAGAAATGGTGTAATGGCTCCTATGGGAGTGAAGAGCAAAAAATAATCTACCACTACTAGGCTACACAACATGCTAGCAACATCTTCTGATAAGTCCTGCTAATAGATGATCAAACTAGACGGATGATGATGAACACTCACCTCAGCTAACATTTCCACAGCCTCATTGTAACCAAATATCAAAATCTGACATTGATTGATTCCCGACACTCTGGGAAAAGTGTTTTACCTGGAACCAAAAACGGTTCTTCAAAAGGTTTCTCTTATGGGAAAGAACGCTTCTAGATCTTTTTTTCTACGAACCCAAAAGAGTTCTACCTGGAATGAAAAAGGTTCCGACCTGTAATGGGGACAGCCGAAGAACCCTTTTGGAACCCCTTTTTCTAAGAGTGCATTCTTGTCTCGAAACAGTGCAATGGCACTGTCTCAATCAAAATGATGCTGAATTATCAACTAGTAGACCACACAGAGCAATTGCTTTACATTTATTATAACGGTTGGATGACATTGGAAGTTTCACATAACCACGGCTCTATGAACTTAGCACCACTTTCAGTTGACTACAATTTATTTTACACCACAGCAGCAGTGCAAAAGATTCAGGGCTGACCACCTAAAGCCCCGAAAGCAGGTCCTGGCGAGGTCCCTGGTTCTCATTAGCAACAGTTGTTGGAGGAGAGGGGGTATTCTGTAGTTCAACACAATCTGTCCAACAGCTCCTCTCCTCTCCTCTCTCCCCAACATGACCTCTCTCTTCACAGTTGGATGATCATTATACTGTACTGTTTGATCTACTACAGAAACCACAGTCATGGAATCATTGTTCGTTCTCTGTATGTTTTTCAAACAGGGAATATCCCTCCATACAAGACTCTTAACGGATGATACAAGGCTGCTTTAGAAGCTGTAAACCCCACATGAACCTTCTCCCCCGGCTCCTCATACTGAGCTTGAAGTAAGACAAGATGAAGTGCTGCATCCTCATAGTTTGGGAAGGGTACGTTCTGGCTGGCTAAGACATTAAGCACCCTGCTCATGTGGATGTGGAGAGGGTTGTGTCCAATTGGGTGTGTTGTGATAGTAGAGAGGGTTGTGTCCAATTGGCTGAGTCGTGATAGTGGGCAAGCTCTTTAAGGCCACTGAGCAATATCCCATGCTGGGAAAGGTAGCTCCAGGGAACAACACTGTGAAGGAAGAGGATTATGGTGCTGAAAAGCAGTTGTAACAGAGAAAAATTCACCGTAAATAGAGCGGCCAGCGTTTGGCTGGAAGCAGCCAACTGCACTGCAGATTTCTCCATTAAAGTAGAATTTTCTCATGGCCTGAGGTGAAACAGAAGTGTGTAATAGGAGGGTGGTAAACAGTGAATTGAGCTTTGGTTGTATTATACAATAAATTACTCAGATTTCCCTTCAGAGTCTAAACAACTTGAAACATGCTGTATCTGTCCGGCTGGCTGGCAAATAAACAGAAGCTTCCCTGTGGTGTCTTACAGCCTGATGCTTAATTCTTAATTTCATGTGCATTCTCCGACTCCTATAAACTTTATACACACGTTTAGAATGCATGATTACATAATCAACCAAATCTGCAGTGCATGGTAATAGGAGAATAGCTGCCCAGTAAAAACCTCACTTTTAAAAGTTCATATTCTGTTAACTCATATCCAAATAATGCTGTTGACTCGACTTATACTCGTATTTGTGGCCAATGCATAAAATGTAGAAACACCTCAAAAACCCCACCTCAAACTTGTATCTTTTGAACAAAATGCTTGCTATTTCCTCATACTGTAGGACAGATGTCATCTCCCTAAAGAGAATGAGCTGGCCAATCAGCGGTCTAGAGGAGGATGTGCTGGCCAGTCATGAATACTTTTAATGACACCATTCTGTTGTTGAGGTACGCCCACGCCACAGAAAGCTACTTTTTAATGCACTTAATAAATAAAACATTGGAAGGAAAACAATTTAGGTCATAGGACATATTTCATATAAATCTGGGCAGTTATTTTAAGTTATGTTGACATTTTTGAAGTTGGTAAGAATACTTTCAAAGTGCTCACAAGTTCAATTTTCTTCTAAGAAATTCCTGATATTTGAGTTTTCAGCAATGAATTAGACTCAGACAGAATAGTCATCATATTCTTGATGGAGCCATGAAAACAGAGAATCAATAATGCTGTATGAAATTGTCATAAGGTTTACAAAGTAATAAAGGTAATAAAAAAGTATATACTGTACATACAGTAGTGTATTACTGAAGTAATTTGCATCAATATGTAATTGGGTATCAATTAGTATTGAAGGCCTATTGAGAATAGCTGTATGCCACAGAGTTTCTAACTTCATAATATATCTATCTGCTGATGTCTCTAAGATAACAAAGGGCAGAACACACTGAAAACTGACAACGTTGAGGGTATGTAATGGGTAAAATAATGACATTAGCACCTGTGAGAGTGTTCCAAAAAAAAGACTCAGGGGCATGCCCGAAAGAAGCCAGGGATAGCTTTTATTATTTTAACACAAATCTAGCAGAGTTGGCCAGGCCGGTGAAAAACACAGGTGTTGGCAGAGCAGCCATCAGAGTTTGACTGGAGCATGGCCAGATATATCCATGGAAAGTGCATTGGCACAAAGTGTAGCAGTAAAAGAAAGCAAAAAGTATTCGCAGGCCTGGCCTATGCTCATTTAATAATGATGCTCAATGGAAAACATAGGTGATATAAGATTTTACTGCGGTTATTAATCATGCATAAGAGTAGCAGCAGTCACACCACTGTTGCCTGAGCCACATACACACGCATTCCCCCTCTAGCAGAAATGTCACCTCATGCAACTTTTGGTATTTGGGGAAATTAAGCATTCTCAGGGGAAGGAAATGCATTCATATTATAAATATCAGCCTTTCTTTAGATGTGTAGGAGCTGCTGAGCCTTGTAACCAAATATAAAAGTCCAATCACACCATGGAAATGTGTTTTTTTTTCTCTCTCTGAGTTGTACACTGTCTTGCCCAATGCATTGCCCAATATGCTTGACTTGGGAGAGCAAGAGAAAACTTCAAAAGAAAGGGCTATTCTGTACTAGAAGGCTACAGGGATTACTCTTAGTCATAGAAGAGTAGGGGTTCATCTTGTTTTAAAAAGTCCTGCAGTATATCCTCTAGTGTTTCTTACACTACCTGACTCAACCTTGACTCAGGGGTAGACGAAGCATAGTAAATGTAAATCTGGGATGGTATGTAAACGTCCTCTCACTGTCAACTGCATTTATTTTCAGTAAACTTAACATGTGTAAGTATTTGTATGAACATAACAAGATTCAATAAATGAGACAAACTGAACAAGTTCCACAGACATGTGACTAACAGAAATGGAATAATGTGTCCCTGAACAAAGGGGGAGGTCAAAATCAAAAGTAACAATCAGTTTCTGGTGTGGCCACTAGCTGCTTTAAGTACTGCAGTGCATCTCCTCCTCATGGACTGCAACAGATTTGCCAGTTTTACTGTGAGATGTTACCCCACTCTTTCACCAAGGCACCTGCAAGTTCCCAGACATTTCTGGGGGGAGTATGGCTAGTGACATTGTCATGCTGGAGGGTCATGTCAGGATGAGCCTGCAGAAAGGGTACCACATGAGGGAGGAGGACGTCTTCCCTGTAACACACAGCATTGAGATTGCCTGCAATGACAACAAGCTCAGTCCAATGATGCTGTGACACACTGCCCCAGACCATGACGGACCCTCTACCTCCAAATCGATCCCGCTCCAGAGTACAGGCTTCGGTGTAACGCTCAATCCTTCAACAATAAACGCGAATCCGACCATCACCCCTGGTGAGACAAAACCGCAACTCGTCAGTGAAGAGCACTTTTAGCCAGTCCTGTCTGGTCCAGCGACGGTGGGTTTGTGCCCATAGGCAATGTTGTTGCCGGTGATGACTGGTGAGGACCTGCCTTACAACAGGCCAACAAGCCCTCAGTCCAGCCTCGCTCAGCCTATTGCGGACAGTCTGAGCACTGATGGAGGGATTGTGCATTCCTGGTGTAACTCGGGCAGTTGTTGTTGCCATCCTGTACCTGTCCCGCAGGTGTGATATTCGGATGTACCGATCCTGCAGATGAGCAGGGATGAGCAGGGACCCTGGGCATCTTTCTTTTGGGGTTTTTCAGAGTCTGTAGAAAGGCCTCTTTAGTGTCCTAAGTTTTCATAACTGCGACCTTCATTCCCTACAGTCTGTAAGCTGTTAGTGTCTTAACGACCGTTCCACAGGTGCATGTTCATTAATTGTTTATGGTTCATTGAACAAGCATGGGAAATACCTTTACAATGAAGATCCGTGGAGTTATTTGGATTTTTATGAATTATCTTTGAAAAACAGGGTCCTGAAAAAGGGACATTTATTTTTTTGCTGAGTTAATTACATTTGTGGATGTCCATCATCCATTTCATATGATATGTTCCGAATTACAATTCATATTATATGTTACGAATTGCAATTAGTACAATATTTTACAAATTCCAATTTGTTGTGGCTAACGTTAGCTAGGATTAGCAGTTAAAGTTAGGGTTAAGGTTAGAAGTTAGGTTAAAGGGTTCAGGTTGGGGTTGGGGGTTGGGGTTAGGGGAAGGGGAAGGCTTAGCTAACATGCTAAGAAGTTGCAAAGTAGCTAAAAGGTAATAAGTAGTTGCAAAGTTGCTAAAGTTGTTGATGATGAGATTCGAATGCGCAACCTTTGGGTTGCTAAACATTCGCGATATAAACATACCTATCCACCTTGACCAACCACTCTAGTTTCATTTTTGCCTTAAGTAACCTTCTGTCTTATGTAACCATACCAAACATAACACTAATCATACCAATTTAAGTGTCCCGGATTTACATCTACTATGTTACGTCCAGTAACATGTCCCCACACTAAACAGGGAAATGACTCAGTATTAGCATTCAACAATTATCTAAAACAATCAACAACAAATAAAACACTGCAAAACCCCACTGTACTTGCATGACTCACCAAATAAACATTGAAGAGTGGAATATAGTGATCACAACAGAAAGCATCATGTACGTTAGGTCATTGCGAAGGTTTGATCAGATATTCCACCGCGCTGTGCTTATCTTTCTGGGGTGAATCAAGGTCTGGCCATGTTATATAACAGTAGTAGGAGTCCTCAGGTTGTTGCATACTCACCAATCCCACACAGCATTAGTGGCCCCTTCCCTTTCCTGCCAGGCTCATGCTCTGGGGCTCCGTGGAGGAGTGAGCGCCATGTGGAGACATTTCCAGGTCAATACCTCCCTTCCCTGGAACAAACTCCCATCCCCCCCACCAAGCTTCTGTCTATACACTATTTCCCCTTTTCCTTTTATATGTGAAATCAGCACAGAGTCACACGAGGTGAGGGATCACTTTGCCCAGGGGACGTATCATGCTGATACACCAAAGCCGCTGTGACACGGCATGCCACAGCCACAGCAAGGCAAAGCAGTCCCCATGACGTGGTGAGAGGCAATAGGTGGCTCTTTGTAATGTCCTATGTAGCTCCCAGACCTCCCAAGAGGACCACTTCTGAACACTGATAAACTAGTGAGAAAAACAGGACCAAACAAATTCCTCCTCATTGGCTAACATACCCTCATCATCTGAGCCACTTGTACACACATCTCACATGCGGCGATTCCAAGGTCTGGCCATGTTATATAACAGTTGTATGAGTCCTCAGTTTGTTGCATACTCACCAATCCCACACAGCGTTAGTGGTCCCTTCCCTTCCCTGCCAGGCTCATGCTCTGGGGCTCCGTGGAGGAGTGAATGCCATGTGGAGACGCATGTGAGATGTGTGTACAAGTGGTCCTCTTGGGAAGTCTGGGAGCTACTCTATGAGAAACAGATAGTCACAGTCGTGTCACTCCTAACCTTATCTGAACTTAATGTCCTCCCCCTCTCCCTGTCATATGAGAAAACTGACAGAACTAAAGTCTGACAGATGCCTGACAGAAAAGTGAGAGAAGTGAAGGCGCTTAAGTGACTTCATGCTCCCACACTTATGCCTTCGAACTGCATCACATGCCAGGCACACCAGCCAAGGAGGCAGGCAGGCAGGCAGGCAGGCAGGCAGGCAGGCAGGCAGGCAGGCAGGCAGGCAGGCAGGCCGTCGTCTCAGACCAGATGTTTATTCTCAATATGGAGGCTGTATTCGTCTTGACAAACTCCCCCCCGGATACCCTTCAAGAGGAGTGGCATGACGTCTTCAGAGTCATGGAAGTGGACTGGGGGCAGTGATCCTCCCGCTAGTAGCAGATGTCCGTGCCAAGACGCTGCCAGGGTGCTCAGAGTTACGCGCCTGTCTTGGAATAGTTTTTTTGTATTCATCTGAGGGGAAAAGAGGGCCGCATTGATAAAGAGGTTTAATTGTCTGTCAGCGCGCCTTATGGTGTAGCAGCTTCATCCACTGCTGGCCCTCTCTGGTTTCTCATTACCATTTAAATCCTGTGGTCCTCGCCGGCCAGGGTCTGGCAGCGCAGCACGGCGGCCGCTTCATTAGCGGTTAGCGAGGCTGACTGGCAGAGTGTGAGGCTGAGGCCTGGACTAGGGATGCAGCGATGCGCTAGGCTTCCTCTTCCCCCTCTCTACTGCGTCCCCTGCCCTGTCGACTCTAATAGACTATTGATTTTCCATCCACCGACGGATCAGACTCCACTTTTACCGTTCACTCATGATATTAGCTGTCCATTAACTCCGGCTCCAAGGCCTAACAGCTTGTCAGCACATTACCAGTCCCCCTCATCCCCCTTCCCCATCCTTTCACACCACGTTCCATACTCCAATCAACTGATTACTGTAGGACTCAAGACCCCCGAAAACATTAGGCACCCATCACACCCACAAAGCCTTCATTTTAAAAATAAGACAGAAACGGCTGTTGTCAGTGGCATAGACTCACTCCCCCACAATGAACGGTATTACTTTTTTAAAGGGGGTAAAACCGGAGAGAAATAAAATCAGCCTGCTAAAGGCAAATAGGCATATTTGAGAAAAAAGGCTATCAAAATACCTCTCAGCAGTTAAGAGTTCATTACATTGTATTTAGAAGATCAAAATCTGACAACTATCGTACCTTCATCCTCTGCTTCCCTTGGCAATGACCCAGATAACAATAGAGAGAAAATCCTCCTTGCTGGCTCATAGAACTACAGTTCAAGCTCTTTACCATTTAATTAAAGGTTGAGCAGTTAACTATATTCCTGTATATTCCTATTGTCACAATACCATAGCCGCAGGAACTAGGGGTGTTGAGGATGCTGCAGCACCCCCGAAAAAATCGGAATTAAAAAACAATATTTATATACAGTTAAAAAATTTTAAAAATCCCCAAAAGTAGTGCACTGGGATTTTACTGGTCCTTTATTACTTGGACCGATAAAGCCGCCTGTAGCGTGGGCATTGGAATGCCAAGAAACCCACAGCAGCCTTTGCCACTGCCGCCCAGCTGTAGGGATAGAGGAGTACTATGGAGAGAGCTAAGTGTCTGGCTGACACTAGGAAGTGTCTCTGAGCTTTATTGATTACTAATGCAGCCATAATTAAACCAGGTCCCATTTTGCCAACTCCAGCATCCAGCATCACTCATAGCCCTCTACAGTATGATCACTTATTAGCACTGGGATTCACAGTTGTTTATCTCTTCAACTGTTAGAGCTCTGAAGATAAACAATTTTGAGAAATGATATCCAGTAGACAAAACGTAGGCTACAGATGGCTGTATATGCCAGTGCAGAGAGGGAAGAAGCAGAGAGCTGCTGAAAGGATTTTATGTCTGATGCCACCTTGTAACACGAGGGAGCTGTCATGTCCGTGCCATGTCTCTAATGTGTTGTTGATAACACCTCAGCACAACACTCACTGCTCCCAATCCAGAATGGAGTATGGAAGAAGTGCTTGAAATAGGTGCTTTTAGCTGGAGTGACGTAGAATTCAGCCACTTCAGTCTAGCTTTAGGAAAGGCTCACATCTGACTCACATCCGATGGTTGTAATCATGCGGTTTTTGGTGGGTCTGGAAATGTACTAGCAGTCAGGAGGCACTTAGTGTGAATATTCATGGTTGGAAATTACTAGTCAGTGTTCATTATACCTGGATGAGCCTCACTTATTTCATCCGTAGGTTCTCATACTTTGTGTAAGTAACGAGGTTATTTGACAAGACTAAAATAAAGAGGTGTCTAATTGTATGCATGCCATATTTACACTGGATCTTAACTTGAGAATGAAGCCGACAAGTCTAAACTGATTTCCCTTCAGATAAGATACTGCACCCCCACACTACCGGAGTCCGGGATTGGTTGTCTCACGGGTTGGTTGTCACAGTGCTTATTACTTCCAATTTAGAGGGTGCTGTGTAATAATTTTATGATGTGTGAATTCTTTGAAAGAACTCATCTTGGACAATTCATGTCGGCATGACAAAACATTGAGGTTAGGAGAATATATGTTTTTCATAGGTGAAAGTAAAAAAAATATATATATATTTATTGGTGTTTTCTTGATAAATGTTCGCATTATGTGAGTATACATGAAAAAGTTGGGATTGTTATCACAATTGGTTGTCCCTATCAACTCCCCTTTCAACAGAAAGCCTGGCCTATGTATAAACAATGCAGAACTGTACAATTTAGAATGTAGGTGTTCTACATACATCTGTGAGTAATCTTAGCACTCAAAGTCTAAACTGCATTATGTATATACTGATTATTCAAAACATTAAGAACACCTGCTCTTTCTATGACATAGACTGACCAGGTGAATCCAGTTAAAAGCTATGATCCCTTATTGATGTCACCTGTTAAATGCACTTCAAATCAGTGTAGATGAAGGGGAGGAGACAGGTTAAAGAAGGATTTTTAAGCCTTGAGACAACTGAGATATGGGTTGTGTATGTGTGCCATTCAGCGGGTGAATGGACAAGAAAAACATGGAAATGCCTTTGAACAGGGTATGGTAGTAGGTGCCAGGTACACCGGTTTGTGTCAAGAACTACAACGCTTCTGGGTTTTTCGCGCTTAAGAGTTTCCCTTGTGTATCAAGAATGGTCCACCATCCAATTGACATCCAGCCAACTTCACACAACTGTGGGAAGCAGTGGAGTCAACATGGACCAGCATCCCTGTGGAACACTTCTGAGTCCATGCCCCGATGAGTTGAGGCTGTTCTGAGAGCAAAAGGGCGGGTGCAACTCAATATTAGGAAAGTGATCTTAATGTTTTATACACTCAATACTTTGGTCTTTCTATTAGTGTAGAAAATTGTCTTGTAAGATATACTGGTGCTAGAGTACTAGAGTAAAAAGTGTGACAACCCACCCTGGTCTCCCATAGCGATGAAACTCAACAATGCCAGGAGCTACTACAAATCAATTTTTTTTTGTTATCTGAGAGAGCAATTGATGTCACTCTTGCTTTTTAGAGAGGTATCTCAGTCAGACCTGCAGCTGTTGTGTACAAGGCTGAGGAGGGTTATCGATTTCTGTAGGTGCCTTTCAGGGCCCAGACATCCTGACCACAGCTGTCACATAGAATGACCCCAATCCAACTGCACTTTTTGGCACAGCTTAACCTAATCCAACGGCATGACAGTGATGTAGAGAATCTCCTGTGTCTGTCCGTGGCAGGCATAAAAACACATCAATTGCAACAGCTCCATATACCTGTGTAAAATGGAAAAAATAAATAAATAACAAACAGCAGGCAACAACTATGAATCTGCCACAGAGTCGAATCTGCCCCGAGAATATGTTTTGTTTGATCATCTTGATCAAACGACACATCAAAACATTTAGTTTGCCATTTAATTTGGATCGTTTTGGATTAACAAACTAAATAATGACCAGAGGCTGTTGTTAGTTGCATTCTGGCGCATGGTCAACAAGGGGTGTCCAAAAGTGGGCCACCTCCCAGATTTGGACATGGAAAGGATCATAAAGCACACCAACACAAGGCCATGCGATGGTAAACACACACAGCGGACTTCTGTCTTTGGCAAGCTATTACAGCCCTACAGGACTGAAAGCTTAGTTAACCAAGACATCAGCTAACAAATTTATCCTCAACATTCGATCCATGATTAGTAATAATCAATTGAAGAATACTTTTCATACAAGCTGTAATGTGAAGTTAACCAATACAAAGCTCCCACTGATATTGTGCTAGTGGTCCATGTTATTTGGCATACAAGCCTGAGTGAATTGACCATTTGGGCATAATTTCAGAAAGTACTAACTCTGTTGCCAACGATTACAACTGTGATCCTTAATTCATCTAAGCAGTTTCATTAGCAGTTTATAGGCTACCATGCAGGTACAAACTGCAATATTAACTGTGGTTCAATGTTCATGTCCAATAACGAAATACCTATTTATTCTTTAAGAGCATATTTTATAGATATGTTATTGGATTATTACCACTATATTACCGCATCATAACCAATAATATATTTGCTCAAATATCATTTGAGACTTTGTAAAACAGTGTATAGCTTCAAAATATGTTTAAATTATCACATGGATCTCATGGAGAATGGCGTGAGTGACTCTGCCTCCTTCCTACCTACTCCCCAAACACACGAAGGAACAGCTGGCATCATGTTTAGAACAAAACCAGCACATTCATTTACTCTGTTATAGGAGTCTCTGCTCCAGAATGGGACCAGAATTAACTAACCCCCACATAGACCCATACCAGGGAGGTCCACTCTGCACCACACTCCTAAAGATCCACAGCGTTACTGACAAAGTCCTGCCAATCCACAAACACATACAAAGCACTTCATGCATCATCCGGCCACATTGTTGGGCCAAGAACAGAAGCAAACAATTACCCTTTTTTATACCTCAATCACAAAAGGCAGTAGGAGGAAGAGAAGGAGGAGGATGAGGAGAGTAAAATGTGTTCTCAGTGGAGTACAGCACTGGCTGGCTTTGGATCATTATGGTACAGTAGAATCCTCTCTCTGCAGCCTGGCTCTGCTCCTCTCTCTGTGACTATTGGCCATTACAGGCCATGTTGTCACTTCATTATTAGGACCTTGAAAGGAGCGGAGGAGTCAGGAGATGGGGCGTTGCACAGGATGGCGAAGTCTCACGCCAAGCCTAATTAGCTCCAACTTCAGAGGGCCAACGTGGGGGGAAGGGACAGCCGGAGAAGGTGCGTGTCGGGAGAGGGGGAGGGGATATATAGAGAGAGGCAGCCAGCCCGGGAGTGGGCCAGCCAGGCAGACTCACAACACACAGACACACGCCAAGGCTATTACACTCCTCCACACACAGCCTGGGGAAGCAGAAGGTGACTGGAAGGTTGGTGGAATTAGTGAGCTAAAAGGAAAAGGGAGGACAAACCGTAATTGGCAGACTAACTGCCTTCCCTTGCCTGAAAATGCAATCAAAACTAACAGTGTTAGAGACACCTCCACACTCTCCTCATCCCATCCATATGCTATACTAGAACCTGCCGAGAGATCTAACTACAGTAACAAGAAGAGGACCATGGTGGATATTTTTTCATGTGAAACTGGAAGAAAAATAGATTTGGCTCATTAATCTATATGTTCCAAATCAGGATGATCCATACTTCTTCTAAAATATGTATACCAATTTATTGAACTTACAGTGAATTGCGAAAGTATTTACCCCCTTGACATTTTTCCTATTTTGTTGCCTTATAACCCGGAATTAAAATATATTTTGGGGGGGGTTGTATAATTTGATTTACACAACATGACTACCACTTTTAAGACGCTAAATGTTTTTACAATTGTAAAACATACAACAAATAACGCAAAAAAACTGAACTTGAGCATGCATAAATATTCACCCCCCCAAAGTCAACACTTTGTAGAGCCACCTTTTGCAGCAATTACAGTTGCAAGTCTCTTGCAGTATGTCTGTATAAGCTTGGCACATCAAGACACTAAGATTTTTGCCCATACTTCAAGGCACAACTGCTCCAACTTCTTCAAGTTGGATGGGTTTCGCTGGTGTACAGCAAGTCATACCCCAGATTCTCAATTGGATTGAAGTCTGGGCTTTGATTAGGCTATTCCAAGACATTTAAATGTTTCCCCTTAAACCACTCGAGTGTTGCTTTAGCAGTATGCTTAGGGTCATTGTTCTGCTGGAAGGTGAACTTCCGTCCCAGTCTCACATCTCTTGAAATCTCTCTGAAACCGATTTCCCTCAAGAATGTCCCTGTATTTAGCATCATCCATCATTACTTCAATTCTGACCAGTTTCCCAGTTCCTGCTGATGAAAAACATACCCACAGCATGATTCTGCCACCACCATGCTTCACTGTGGGGGTGGTGTTCTCAGGGTGATGAGAGGTATTGGATATGTGTTAGACATAGCATTTTCCTTGATGGCCAAAAAGCTCAATTTTAGTCTCATCTAAACAGAGTACCTTCTTCCATTTGTTTGGGGAATCTTCCACATGCCTTTTGGCGAACACCAAATGTGTTTGCTTACTTTTGTCTTTAAGCAATGTCTTTTTTCTGGCCACTCTTCTGTAAGCCCAGCTCTGTGGAGTGTACGGCTTAAAGTGGTCCTATAGACAGATACTCCAATCTCCATTGTGGATCTTTGTAGCTCCTTCGGGGTTGTCTTTGTTGCCTCTCTGACTAATGCCCTCCTTGCCTGGTCTGTGAGTTTGTGGGTGGCCCTCTCTTGGCAGGTTTGTTGTGGTGCCATATTCTTTCCATTTTTTAATAATGAATTCAATGGTGCTCCGAGGGATGTTCAAAGTTTCAGATAATTTTTTATAACCCAACCCTGATCTGTACTTTCTTCACAACTTTGTCCCTGACCTGTTTGGAGAGCTGCTAGGTCTTCATGGTGCCACTTGCTTGGTGGTGCCCCATGCTTAGTTAGGGGCTTCATAGCAAAGGGGGTGAATACATATGCACACACAACTTTTCCATTTTCTATTTCATTGAATTCAAGTCATTTTTTCCATTACACTTCACCAATTTGGACTATTTTGTGTATGTCAATTACATGAAATTCAAATAAAAAAAATCTATTTAAATTACAAG
This sequence comes from Oncorhynchus masou masou, assembly GCF_036934945.1. Lineage (NCBI taxonomy): Eukaryota > Metazoa > Chordata > Actinopteri > Salmoniformes > Salmonidae > Oncorhynchus > Oncorhynchus masou. The sequence continues at coordinate 49,918,630 of NC_088226.1, forward strand.
TTGTAATGCAAAAAAATAGGAAAAATGCCAAGTGGGTGAATATTTTGCAAGGCACTGTACAGGCAACAAATTATCAAATCATTATGGTGGGAGACTATAACAGTGTTAAGTACCTCAATGGATCGTAAACTAAATCACTCTACAAACTATCATCATGACTATCAAACTATCATCGCTATCACCGTGCCCTTAAGGAAATCACAAATATTGTGGACACATTGGAATAGTGGATATTTTGAGACCAATAAAACTCAACCTTGTGAGATATACGGTTGAAGTCGGAAGTTTACATACACCTTACATTTAAACTCAGTTTTTCACAATTCCTGACATTTAATCCAAGTAAAAATTCCTGTCTTAGGTCAGAGAGGATCACCACTTTATTTTAATGTCCGAATAATAGTTGAGAGAATGATTTATTTCAGCTTTTATTTATTTATTCAAATTCCCAGTGGGTCATAAGTTTACATGCACTCAATTAGTATTTCGTAGCATTGCCTTTTAAATTGTTGAACTTGGGTGAAATGTTTCAGGTAGCCTTTCACCAGCTTCTCACAATAAGTTGTGTGAATTTTGGCCCATTCCTCCTGACAGTGCTGGGTCAGGTTTGTAGGTCTCCTTGCTCGCACCAGCTTTTTCAGTTCTGACAACACATTTTCTATAGGACTGAGGTCGGGGCTTTGTGATGGCCACTACAATACCTTGACTATGTTGTCCTTAGGCCATTTTGCCACAACTTTGGAAGTGTGCTTGGGGTCATTGTCCATTTGGAAGACCCATTTGCGACCAAACTTTAACTTCCTGACTAATGTCTTGAGATGTTGCTTCATTATATCCACATCATTTTCCTACCTCATGATGCCATCTATTTTGTGAAGTGCACCAATCCCTCCAGCAGCAAAGCACCCCCACAACATGATGTTGCCTCCCCTGTGCTTCACGGTTGGGATGGTGTTCTTCGGTTTGCAAGCCTTCCCCTATTTCCTCCAAATATAACGATAGTCATTATGGCCAAACAGTTCTATTTTTGTTTCTTCAGACCAGAGGGCATTTCTCCAAAAAGTACAATCTTTGTCCCCATGTGCAGTGTCAAACCGTGGTCTGGCTTTTTTATGGCAGTTTTGGAGCAGTGGCTTCTTCCTTGCTGAGCAACCTTTCAGGTTATGTCGATATAGGACTCATTTTACTGTGGATATAGATACTTTATAAATGTTCCCACCAGCATCTTCACATGGTCCTTTGCTGTTCTGGGATTGATTTGCACTTTTCGCACCAAAGTACCTTCATCTTTAGGAGACAGAACGCGTCTCTTTCCTGCGAGGTATGACCGCTGCGTGGTCCCATGGTATTTATACTTGCGTACTACTGTTTGTACAGATGAACATGGTACCTTCGGGCATTTGGGAATTGCTTCCAAGGATGAACCAGACTTGTGGAGGTTTACAATATTTTTTTTTGGCTGATTTGTTTTTATTTTCCCATGATGTCAAGGAAAGAGGCACTAAGTTTGAAGGTAGGCCTTGAAATATATCCACAGGTACACCTCCAATTGACTCAAATGATGTCAATTATCAGAAGCTGTTATCAGAAGCTGTTTTCAGTGGCTGTTCGCTGTTCTGTTATCAGAAGCTTCTAACGCCATTAAATTTGCTGGAATTTTCCAAGCTGTTTAAAGGCACAGTCAACTTAGTGTATGTAAACTTCTGACCCACTGGAATTGTGATACGGTGAATTATAAGTGAAATAATCTGTTCCGTAAACAATTGTTGGAAAAATGTCTTGTGTCATGCACAAAGTAGATGTCCTAACCAACTTGCCAAAACTATAATTTGTTATTTAACAAGACATTTGTGGATCATCATCTAATTGGTCTTCACATAACTCTTGTAGAATTTCCATGTGGACCGGGATATTGAATATTTAATCAGTTTACTGGAGCAAATCCCCTTATTGTTTGAGATACCTTTTAAATGTACATTCAGAGGTCATTCAATTCAATATTCATCAATAATAAAAAAGCAGTTTCTGGCTAGAGACAAGACTAACAAGGGAAATACATTAACTAATAGTACAGGTAAATATCAATAAAAATGATACTACAGAAATACAAAATGAGTTAGAGGAAAAATAAAAAGATCTGGAGGAACTTATTCAAGAATGATCTAATGTAATCTATTACAAAAATTAAGCAAACTGGATGGAATATGGAAAAAAAGCACCAAATTCTTCCTGAATCTCCAACACAGGAATGGGAACAAAAATAATTTGCAGAAACTCATTACTGAAGTGGAAGCTAAATACTTTAAGCAGATGTTCTCTTTTCCATCTTATCCCCACCCACTGAATGGCGATTACCGTAAGGAAATCTTTCCAAATAATAGTTATTTTTATTAACAAATGTACAGAATGGTCAGTGTGAAGGCCAAATTACAGAGGAATAACTCAAATTCTTTTAGTCTGGAAAAACCCCAGGGCTTGATGGCATACCGGTAGAAGTATATCAAGCCTTTTTTGATATACTCAAAGCTCCATTGTTAGCTTGTTTTAACTACTCCTACAGAAAAGGTAGTCTTTCAGTTACTCAGCAGGAAGTTCTGATTTCACTTTTATTAAAACAAGACCCAGATGGCAAATATAAAGATCCAGTCTATCTATAAAAAATGGAGACCTCTTACACTTCAATGGTGTGATGCAAAATGACTAGCGAAATGCATAGCACTCAGAATCAAAAAGGTTTTCTCAGGTATTGTTCTTCCTGATCAGGCATGTTTTTTTCATGGACGATACTTTGGAGAGTATATACGACAACTACTAGAAATAATAGAACATCATGTAATATCTAAGAAGCCAGGCCTGGTATTTATAGTGGATTTTGAAAAGCCATTGACAAAGTAAGACTGGATTTTTTACATTTCGGTGATTCTCTTATGAAATGGGTAAAGGTAATGTAAAGCAATATAATAGTATAAAATAGGAAATATCGACTACTTCTCTGAGAGGTCTGAATTGTCAAGAGGAATTAAACAAAGGTGTCAGCTGTCACCATATCTATTCATTTGTCCACCGAAATGCTAGCTATTAAAATCAGATGCAATAACATTAGTGGATTAGAAATCTAAGATCTTATTTCAGGGCTTCATGGCATACATATGGACAAACCACTTTTCCATTTAGAGTTTTTCTGCATTTTTTGAAACAAGTAATTTTTAAAAATGTCATTTTACCAATTTGGACTATTTTGTGTATGTCGAGAATTATGTTCTCAATGTTCATAAACCCAATTCAATTCATTACTCAGCCTGAATCCCAGAATTTGTAAGAAACTGGTTGAAATTAATCAGACAGAGGCCCAGCTACGATAGTCAGAAGGTTTATTTACGAGAGCGCTCCCCTATTGTACAAAGCAATTCATTTTATTCTGGCTCCTCATGCACATACATTCACACTAACATCAGCACACAATGTCCTGCTACCCAGCCGACAAAGATTAGATAGTCCGCAAGACTTACTCCCCATCCTCCCTCAAGATAGAGAGACCCTGGGAAGTACTCTCAGTGGCCCCAGCCAAGGTTGGCGCCGAATTCTGCTCAGACTATAAAGATACTATAAAGACACAATCATTAGCTACATTGTTTTACCCTAATTCTGACTAGAACTACACATTTATTGATTATAATTGTATACATTTTAACCAATTCCATAAAATTATATGGTTTCAGGGTGGCTTATTCTAATCATTCAATTAACAGATAAATCCCATTAACAATATCCATTACATGAAATCCAAATAAAAATCTATTTAAATTACAGGTTGTAATGCAACAAAATAGGGAAAATGCCAAGTGGATGAATACTTTTGCAAGGCACTGTAAGAACAAATTCTTATTTACAATGTCAGCCTACACCGGCCAAACCCAGACGACGTGGGGCACTTGTGCGCCGCCCTATGGGACTCCTAATCAAAGCTGGTTGTGATGCAGCCTGGATTCGAACAAGGGTGTCTGTAGTGATGCCTCAAGCACTGAGATGCAGTGCCTTAGACTGCTGCGCCACTCTTTGAGCCCATAGCTGAGATATATAAAATGATGCAAGCTTCAAGACTTCTTGCTTTTCAGCTAAAATTATTATATAGAATTCTTTCCAACAACAAAATATTGAATATTCCGGGCATACAATCATCGACGCGCTGCAGATTTTGTTGTGAGGATACAGAATCAATAGACCATAGCAGGAATCAAGGTAAGACCCAAGTGCAGACTGTGTGAAGTAACAATGTTTATTGTAACCACAGGGTTAGGCAAATGACAGGTCAAGGCAGGCGGGGGTCGATAATCCAGAGCAGAGACCAAGGTACAGGACAGCAGGCAGGCTCAATGTCAGGTCAGGCAGAGTTCGGTAATCCAGAGATGAAGCAAAGATACAAGACGGAAGGCAGGCTCTGGGCCAGAGACAGGCAGTGGTCAGGCGGGCGGGTACAGTGTCAGGACAGGCAATGGTCAAAAATCATTGACAAGAAAAAGAGACTGGGGAAAAACAGGAGCTGAGAGAAAACGCTGGTAGGCTTGAACAAACAAGACGAACTGGCAACAGACAGACAGAAAACACAAGTATAAATACACAGGGGATAATGGGGAACATGGGTGACACCTCCAGGGGGTAGAGACAGGCACAAGGACAGGTGAAACAGATCAGGGCATGACAGACCATTCATTTTTGTATACTGTTTCTGGTCTCAGGTTCAGGAATGGTTGAAAATGCATAACATTGATCTAAAATTGACCCTAGAAATAATGCTGTTGGGTGATCTGGAGAGACTGGGTCAGTCAATTACTAATATACTAATACTCTAAGTTAAAGTATTTGTCTTCAACTTGCAATGTGTGGATTCTATTCAATTAGATATATTGAAATTGTATGTTAAACATCACAGCATAGTTGAAAGATATATGGTGCGAAGAAATCAAAAGAGGGTGGCCAGAAGAGATAGGTGGGATGGGCTGAGGGAAGCTGAGGGTTGGGATGTGGAATTGGAGGCAAGTGGGAGTTGGAGTTGCTGGGCGGGGATAGATTGACGGTCAAAGATTACAGTATAAAAAATAAGTCAAAATAAAACATTTTAAACAGTACGTTTGAATGACACTGAGGGGCAGTGTTTTTACAGCTAATGCCGGTTAGCCTGAGGCTGATGCCTTGCAGATGTTTGTACACATGCTTATACACACACTCATTCAAATGCACACATGTGCGCATACACGGACACAAACACATGTAAATAATGCCATACATGCACTCAAACATATTCAGTTGGCCTTGCTGTTATAATTTTTGTTGTCCTTGAGCAGTGCGTTGACCCTGGTTGCTTCTGTTTGTTGCTCTGGATGCGAGTCTGTTAGATGACTAATGTGATGTAGATGTTGAGCGGCTTCACTGCAAGTATATTGTATGTTTTAAATATTCAATACAAAAAGAAGACAACCATGGACCATGTGGGTAAAAAAAAACATTGGTATGCCACCTTTGCCTGGGTGTAGATGCAAATGTTTACTGGATCAAGTTTCCCCATGAAAACTACGAGGTTGAATCCAATGAAAAAGCCAATCCTCTAAAAATATGACATTGCAGAGTGATCCACGTTATCCTCCCTACCCCTAACAATGGTCTCTGGAGAAACTGGATCGTAAAGCGTGGAATATATAACGCTTCTAAAGTCTGTTAGGTCTCATCTCATCCCATTGGGCCAAGGGTTTCCCATCTTAGCATGTAATGTGTTCCTCCTTTTCATCTCGTTTCCTGATAACATAAAGCCACCCTTTAAACCCTGTGAGCATGCACACACGCACACAGACTCAAGACACAAAGTAAATGGATGAGGAGATTTATTGGAGCTGAGTGTTTCTGGTACCACTGTGCCTCCTTCCACCCTGATGTTGTGTGAGGCCAGGAATTGTGGGTGGCCAAGTAACAAAAACAGGAGCCTCCATATTCCCATACTCTTCTCCCGGGCTTTTTCATAGTGAAAAAAATGCAATTTATTGCAGGAATCTGAAATTTTGCGGCTCAGCACTCTACCTGGAGAAATGAGGTTATCACCTCTATCTAGACGCTAGGGGGGATGCAATGAAATCATACCACAGCAACAGAACTCAGGCAATCACATTTGCAGGACAGTTGTAAATGTTCAATAGCCTTTTTCTCAATGCAAGGCCACTCTGGCATTTAACACCACTTCCCTCAATCTCTGAATGGAAGTGTTATACACTGAACAAAAATATAAACGCAACATGGAAAAAATGTGAAAGATTTTACAAGGAACTCACTCAATTGAAATAAATAAATCTATGGATTTCAAATGACTGGGAATACAGATTTGCATCTGTTGGTCACAGATACAGTTGAAGTTGGAAGTTAACATACACTTAGGTTTGAGTCATTAAAACTCTTTTTTTCAACCACTCCACAAATGTATTGTTAATTAACAAACTATAGTTTTGACATCTACTTCGTGCATGACACAAGTAAATTTTCCAACAATTGTTTACAGACAGATGATTTCACTTATCATTCACTGCGTCACAATTACAGTGGGTCAGAAATGTACATACGCTAAGTTGACAGTGCCTTTAAACTGCTTGGAAAATTAATAATTTGAGTCAATTGGAAGTGTACCTGTGGATGAATTTCAAGGCCTACCTTCAAACTCAGTGCCTCTTTGTTTGACATCATGGTAAAATCAAAAGAAATCATCTAAGACCTCAGAAATAAATTGCAAACCTCCGCAAGTCTGGTTCATTCTTGGGAGCAATTTCCAAACGCCTGACGGCACCACGTTCGTCTGTACAAACAATAGTACGCAAGTATAAACACCATGGGACCACGCAGCCGTCATACCACTCAGGAAGGAGACGCGTTCTGTCTCCTAAAGATGAACGTACTTTGGTGCGAAAAGTGCAGATCAATCCCAGAACAACAGCAAAGGACCTTGTGAAGATTCTGGAGGAAACAGGTACAAAAGTATCTGTATCCAAAGTAAAGCTGATCCTATATCGACATAACTTCTCAGAGTTCAGTGTGTCAAATCGGAGGGCCTGTTGTCCGGATCTCTGGCAGATTCGATGGGGGTGCCAGAGGGTTCAATTCTCGAGCCGACTCTTTTCTCTGTATATATCAATGATGTCGCTCTTGCTGTGGGTGATTCTTTGATCCACCTCTATGCAAACGACACCAATCTGTATACATCTGGCCCTTCTTAGGACACTGTGTTAACAAACTGCCAAACGAGCTTCAATGCCATACAACACACCATCCGTGGCCTCCAACTGCTCTTAAACGCTAGTAAAACTAAATGCATGCTCTTCAACCGATCGCTGAACTTAGAATATGTGGACAACTATAAATACCTAGGTGTCTGGCTAAACTGTAAACTCTCCTTCCAGACTCATATTAAGCATCTCCAATCCAAAATTGAATCTAGAGTTGGCTTCCTATTTCGCAAACAAAGCCTCCTTCACTCATGCTGCCAAACATATCCTCGTAAAACTGACTACCCTGCCGATCCTTGACTTCGACGATGTCATTTACAAAATAGCCTCCAACACTCTACTCAGCAAATTGGAGGCAGTCTATCAGAGTGCCATCCGTTTTGTCACCAAAGCCCAAAACACTACCCACCATTGCGACCTGTATGCTCTCATTGGCTGGTCCTCACTACATATTCGTTGCCAAACCCACTGGCTCCAGGTCATCTATAAGTCTTTGCTAAGTAAAGCTCCGCCTTATCTCAGAAATAAATTATTCTCTTCACTTTTATTCTTTTATTTCACATTCTTAAAATAAAGTTGTGATCCTAACTGACCTAAGACAGGGCATTTTTACTAGGATTAAATTTCAGGAATTGTGAAAAACTGAGTTTAAATGCAGTTGGCTAAGGTGTATGTAAACTTCTGACTTTACCTTAATAAACTGCACCTTAATAAAAAAGGTTGCTCAGGTTGTTGAATGGGATGTGGCCTGTGGAATGTTGTCCCACTCCTTTTCAATGGCTGTGCGAAGTTGCTGGATATTGTAGGGAACTGGAACACTCTGTCGTACACGTCGATCCAGAGCATAGCATCCCAAACATCCTCAATGGGTGACATTGACATCTGGTGAGTATGCAGGCCATGGAAGAACTAGGATATTTTCAGCTTCCAGGAATTGTGTACAGATCCTTGTGACATGGGGCATTGCATTATCATGCTGAAACGTGAGGTGATGTCGGAGGAGGAATTGTACGACAATGGGCCCCAGGATCTCGTCACGGTATCTCTGTGCATTCAAATTGCCATCAATAAAATGCAATTGTGTTCATTGTCCATAGCTTATGCCTGCCCATAACATAACCCCACGACCACCATGGGGTATTCTGTTCACAACATCGACATCAGCAAACCACTCACCCACAAGACTCCATACACACTGTCTGCCATACGCCCGGTACAGTTGAAACCGGGATTCATCCGTGAAGAGCACACTTCTCCAGTGAGGATGTACTGCCAAAATCTCTATAACAATATTGGAGGCAGCTTAGAGAAATGAACATAAAATTCTCTGGAAACCGCTCTGGTGGACATTCCTGTAGTTAGCATGCCAAGTACACTCTTCTTCAAAACTTGAGACATCTGTGACATTGTGTTGTGTGACAAAACTGCACATTTTAGAGTGTCCTTTTATTGTCCCCAGCACAAGGTGCACATGTGTAATGATCATGCTGTTTAATCAGGTTCTTGATATGCCCCACCTGTCAGGTGGATGGATTATCTTGGCAAAGGAGAAACGTTCACGAGCAGGGATGTAAACAAATGTGTGCATACAATTTGAGAGAAATAAGCTTATGCGTATGAAACATTTCGGGGATGTTTTATTTCAGCACACGAAACATGGGACCAACACTTTACGTTTTGCTTTTATATTTTTGTTCAGTATATGCAGTTTGTGTTTTGGAATGCTGCTTTTCACACAAAAGCAGTCACACAGCACTGATGCAAACAAATCCCACAATAAATCGCAAGCTATTATTTACAGCATTAATGTTAACGTCAAATTAATTAGGCCAACTATATAATCTTTTTTTGCAGCTGTAAATAAAAATTGATCAGACTGACACAATGTTGGAATACTACAGTACAATTATCAGCATATCTGCATAAATTGGGTGTAAAAGGTTTAAAAACTTCCAGCAGACAGAGCAGAGCCGAGAAGAGCTCACACCCAGACACAGTGAGTGGAACACAGAGAGCCAGAGCGCTAAGCCAAACATCGCCATTAAGTGAATTTAGCCCATTGGTGTGTCCAACTGATTTAGATCACAGAAGATCAGCCCAGGGAATGTCAGCTGGCTGGACCAGGGCTCAGACTGGAATAATCACAAACAACAGCACATTCCCAAAGAAAAGAAGGGATTTACAGTGGATTTATATGAGTAGTGGTGATTCAGAGTCAAAGACTGGATCTTGATAATATTGGGCCAATGCCCTGATATATTGTGTGTCTATGTGCATAGTATTTGTAACAAATTACTCAGTCCCTTTCAGGGTTCCAAGATTCTGGGAGAACATGTTTTTGTACTAAATCCACAATTCCCTGCATATTATGCAAGGGCTGGCAAATTTGACTAATCACCGCACTTGTTCTGCATAAAACATCAAAATCATCGCAATATTAGTGGATAAAACTCACCCATCACTGCAGTATGAAAAGATGACTCCAAAATTCAACCAAGCAATCATTGCACATTTTCCGCAAAATATGGTTAAGTCAAGCCACACTTCAACAAACTTTTTCCCTCATCTGCACATTTTCCCTACAAATTGGACAAAATCATTGCATATTTCCAGATTGCAAATAACACAAAAATCCCTGCAAAATCCTGGAGGGACTGATTACCGACTTGAGGCAAATATCAAGGAAGCTGGCATCGCTGATCCATAAACCAACACATCTGGCCACTATTACAACCCCCCTCCATATGTCACCTTTTTCAACACAGGACCAAGGCTAGCAGCATGGACCCTCTATTTGGTTACTGTGATACGCTGGAGAGGGTAAAGGGCGCAAATATCAGAATCTAAATAAACAGCCCAGCAAAGAGATTGAGCTACATGTATCTGTCATAGAAGCGGACTAGGTCCTGTGCTAGAGGTCAACCGATTAATCTGAATGGCCGATTAATTGGGCCGATTAATTGGCCCGAGACTACCTGCTACGCGAATGCAGTAAGAAGCCAATGTAAGTTGCTAGCTAGCATTAAACTTATCTTATAAAAAAACGATCAATCAATCATAATCACTAGTTAACTACACATGGTTGATGATATTACTAGTTTATCTAGAGTGTCCTGCATTGCATTTAATCGATGTGGTGCGTATTCGCGAAAAGGACTATCTTGCTCCAATGTGTATCTAACCATAAACATCAATGCTTTTCTTAAAATCAATACACAACTCTATATTTTTTAACCTGCATATTTAGTTAATATTGCCTGCTAACCTGGCTTGTTGCGAACTCTGAAGACCAATTCTTCCTAACAAAAACAGCCAACTTCGCCAAACGGGGGATGATTTAACAAAAGCGCATTTGCGAAAAAAGCACAATCATTGCATGACTGTACCTAACCATAAACATCAATGCACAGAAGTATATATTTTTAAACCTGCATATTTAGCTAAAAGAAATCCAGGTTAGCAGGCAATATTAACCAGGTGAAATTGTGTCACTTCTCTTGCGTTCATTGCACGCAGAGTCAGTCTATATGCAACAGTTTGGGCTGCCCAATTTGCCAGAATTTTACGTGATTATGACATAACATTGAAGGTTGTGCAATGTAACAGGAATATTTAGACTTATGGATGCCACCCGATAGATAAAATACGGAAACGGTTCCGTATTTCACTGAAAGAATAAACGTCTTGTTTTCGAGATGATAGTTTCCGGATTCGACCATATTAGTGACCTAAGGCTCGTATTTCTGTATGTTATTATGTTATAATTAAGTCTATGATTTGATATTTGATTGAGCAGTCTGACTAAGCGGTGGTAGGCAGCAGCAGGCTCGTAACCATTCATTCAAACAGCACTTTTGTGCGTTTTGCCAGCAGCTCATCGCTGTGCTTCATGCATTGAGCTGTTTATGACTTCAAGCCTATCAACTCCCGAGATTAGGCTGATGCAACCAATGTGAAATGGCTAGCTAGTTAGCGGGGTGCGCGCTAATAGCATTTCAAACGTCACTCGCTCTGAGACTTGGAGTGGTTGTTCCCCTTGCTCTGCAAGGGCCGCGGCTTTTGTGGAGCGATGGGTAACGCTGCTTCGAGGGTGGCTGTTGTCGATGTGTTCCTGGTTCGAGCCCTGGAAGGGGCGAGGAGAGGGACGGAAGCTATACTGTTACACTGGCAATACTGAAGTGCCTATAAGAACATCCAATAGTCAAAGGTATATGAAATACAAATCGTTTAGAGAGAATATAATTCCTATAATAACTACAACCTAAAACTTCTTACCTGGGAATATTGAATACTCCTGTTAAAAGGAACCACCAGCTTTCATATGTTCTCATGTTCTGAGCAAGGAACTTAAACGTCAGCTGTTTTACATGGCACATATTGCACTTTTACTTTCTTCCCCGACACTTTGATTTTGCATTATTTAAACCAAATTGAACATGTTTCATTTTATTTGAGGCTAAATTGATTTTATTGATGTATTATATTAACTTAAAATAAGTGTTCATTCAGTATTGTTGTAATTGTCATTATTACAAATAAAAAAATTTTTTATCGGCATCTGACTTTTTTTGGTCCTCCAATAATCGGTATCGGTGTTGAAAAATCCATATCGGTCGACCTCTATCTTGTGCATCATTCCTTGTAAGGAGCAGACTTAATCTCAATATAAGGGCTGCTGTGCTGGTGCTTTTGAAAGAGGATGAATATAGAAATCCATTTGGGAAATACGTTATTTCTTTCCAGGATGACACAAACGGTATCAGTATCCCCTTATCTTACCGTAATGAATCAGGGATGAAGAATGTAGCACGGCATCTTAGAGAATGCCAATGCATAAATAATGCTGGGGCTCAAACCTTCTCGTTCTACTATGGATCTACATAATATACTTGGCACAAAATGGATGGTGTTGTATCATAACAAGGTCTCACAGTCATAAAAAGCTTTCAGACAAATGGCATTCCGTCCTTTATAATAAATTATGTGATCGCAGAAAGAATGCAGAGTAGGGCAACATAAATAGTGTAATGTATGGATGACCTGTGGCCTCTTCTTTGCAAGCCCATCCTACAGTGAATAATAACAATAATGCATCATCACCAGTCCAACGTTAAGAGAAATTATTTCACAATTATACCTTTTTTGGTTTCTACATCCACCCATGGCTCAAGCCCCTCTGAGAAGGAGTGCTACGCTGAGCGTTTTCTTATTCAGCCAAAAGTGATGATTTCCATCGGATTAATGGATCTCTCGCTCATTCTTACAGGAAGGGGAGCGAGTGGACTACAGAGTAAAGCACGGGGAGCAATTTCCCTCTCTCTTCATCTCTCCCTATAGCCCTCTATCTCTCCCTCTGTCTGTCTATTATTTCTCAATCTCTGCATCTCTCTTTTTGGCCATCTCTCATAACTCCTCCCTTTCCATTTCTTCTCCTTGTATCCATATCTCTATCCCTCTATCTGGTCTAACACCTTCAAGGACAGCCAGACAAACAGCCAGACAGACAGCCTGCTGCCTATGATGCCTGTCTGTTCACTGTGGGGTGCCTGCAAATACCTGCTCGCTCTTTCTCCTTTTTTCTGTTTCCTACTCTTTTTATTCCTCTCATTTATTCTCTGTCTTCTCTGTCTGTAAATACCTTGTGTCCTGATTAGCCAGCCCACTATAGCATCAAGTGTTGTAGAGAAAAAAAGGAGAGTATGTGGAGGTATGCTCGGGTAAGTATTTTGCCGGTCCTTTTCTAATAATATACCCAGGATGAAGAGGTAAATACACTATTCACAGTGAGGTAGTGTACTGTTTTCCTCACCTCTACAGTACTTACGATATTCAAGCTGATGATGTCCAGGCTAACTAGGGCTGGGGAGCACAGAGGGCTGAGAGACTTGACCAGCAGGGTGGATAGAGAGCAATAAATCTCCTGCCTTTAATCCCTACAGTCCAGCATTTACACAATCACAACCTTACACACAATTGCTTGGCCTTCACAAAATAAGCTCCCACAGGAGAGGTTTCACTTGATTGGTTTCATACTGTAAACCACATGGTCTTCCACTGTACTGTAGGCAATGAATGCTGTTGTTGTCGATGCAATAAGTCTGGTAATGAACCTATGTTCCCTCCATTTTTTTCATCACTGAGCAAATCTGCTGAGCGCAATTTAACATTGTGAAAACTGTGCAACTTCTTGGGCGAAGTTACTGTGAACACTGAGGCTGTACCTGCTTTGAGTTAGTTTGAACAGTGGCCAAGGGGGCTACTGTGGCTATTTGATCGTAATGTGGGCCTACCGGAGGGGCCTACCATCAAAAACATTGGAGAAAATGCATCCCATAACATTTTAACATGGAAATAGCTGTTCTATCATTCAACCTAGAGTAGCAGCCAATGTGTGGTGTTCAATGTAGGCCAACTTTGCATGAGACAAAACAAATATCTTGACATTAACCTATTTATCCACTTGTCCTTCAGACAAGGATGTGACTGAATGTTGTTGTGTTGTTTGATGCAAGAAACCACTTGCAAAATAAACCACTAGAAAATAAAAGGCATTTTTATTCCCATACCATTATTACAGACAATCAGACAAATTATGCTTCCCTCTGCCTATTAGCTACTTAGCTTATTCAAGTCTGCTTCAAAATACAACAATGCCCCTTTAAGAAAATACATAATCCCTTACTAGCTTTTCAAAAATGTCTAGAAATGCAAACATGTTGTGCTCTTGTAGGAAGCAATCCCTCCCCCATTGCTGACCACAAATTATCTACAACTGGGCTAATAACTCACTAACTAGCAAAGCAAATCAAATCAAAGTTTATTTGTCACGTGCACCGAATACAAGAGGTGTAGACCTTACAGTGAAATGCTATGTTACAGGCTCTAAACAATAGTACAAAAAAAGGTATTAGGTGAACAATAGGCAAGTAAAGAAATAACAACAACAGTGAAAAAACAGTAGTGAGTCTATATACAGTAGCGAGTCTATATACAGTACCGAGGGTATAACAGTAGAGAGGCTACTTACAGACACCGGTTAGTCAGGCTGATTGAGGTAGTATGTACATGTAGATATGGTTAAAGTGACTAAGCATATATGATGAACAGAGAGTAGGAGTAGCATAAAAGATGGGTTGGCGGGTGGTGGGTGGCGGGACACAATGCAGATAGCCTGGTTAGACAATGTGCGGGAGCAGTGGTTGGTCGGGCCAATTGAGGTAGTATGTACATGAATGTATCGTATCTGGATATGAACACATGTGCAAATGTGCACACGTCGCTACACGTAACTTTCACTTTCATCTCAAAAAAAGCACATCTACTCAAGACAGCTGATGCTGTAAACACAGTCCAGTTCAGAGTGAATAGCACAGATCCATATATGGCTATATATATTTGCATATTGGCCTACTGCAGCTCTGGTTTGGTTCTGGTGCACTGGTCTGTGTAGAGTATGCCTGTCAATGCAAACAAAATCACTTGTATAGTTAGTTATGCATACTAAGTCTTGCATAGTTTGTTTTGTTTCGGTATGTTTCCTTGAAAGTGGCTAATATTGTGTTGATTCAATCATAACTCTCACACGTTGATAGTGTTAACTAACGAGAAAAACTCTAGAAAGTTGAGTGAAGTTCAAGCTCGTGCTTCTCTGCGTGAGGGAACATTGGCCACTACACTAATTATTATGCAGGACCCTTATGATTATTGAAACCATTGTGTACTACTACGTGTGACCACATAAATTCTATATCCAATAGCCACAATTGAAATTTCACCTTTTAGGCAGGCCTGCAGATGTTAATTATCTTGCTATCTATTGTATTGTGTTTGGCAGCTCTGCATGGTCATTATAGTACAATAGTGGTGATGATGAACGCATCCAACACTGGTATTAACTACTGTACTGTTGGGATAGTACATTTAAGCCTCAATGATGAATGAATGTATTTAAGCCTGTATGATTTAGAAAACATATTGAGGCGACACAAAGGATTTGCTGAATGTCATGACGTAGTGTATTTTTTACATGTAGGAATGACTCAATAGTGGACATAATGTACTGTATTGCTTCAGTCTAAAAACATAATCCCGATGGAAAGAGTCCCCTTTTAATAGGATGTTGTTTTGTATTACTCTAATGAGGAAGAAAAAGCTTAAAACTGAAGAATGCTGTTTACACATCACTTAATGGAATGTGTGGAGACAGAGGTTTAATTTTCATCAGGCAATTTATTCCAGAGAATTTGTCAACACATATGAGTATAAAACCCTCTGTGTTCTTTGTTTTTTAGAAGGAAAATGCTTGCTTAGCTCCGCGCTCCCACTCTGAGTCCATTGTTTCTCTCAAACACCAGCCTCAGATGGATTAGAGGAAAAGCCGGGTCTCAGCCAATTAAACAAAGGGGAGTGGGACTAAGGGGTGAAACACATCACAGAATGGATCCGGCGCATGCACAAAAAGCACAAACCGTTTCCAAATGGCCCTCTGGGTGCAAAGACAAAGAGAAGGGCAAGTGAGATCAGCTCAGAGCTCTAAACAGAACACAGCTCTGGGTATGTCAACAGCCTTGGGCCTAGCCCCTGATGCCTTGCCTTTACAACACAGAGCCCAGTAGATCACCAGCACAGGCCACCAGACCTGAATAATGTACCAAGAACTATTCCACTGCAGTCCAGGCAAGCTCAGCAGATGGCCACTTCTGTCATTAGGATTCAGAGCAAGTTGCTGCAGGAAACTTATTGTTTTTCCTGCTGTTTCAATCAAGCTTTCAGGTTATTTTTTTAGGTTTTATGAGCATACCTTTCAGACATCACGCTAACTTTTCTACTTGACAGGAAGGTAAGAGGCCATATACCAAGCACATAGCAATTAAAACTATCCCGAGCGAGACCATTTGCCTCCATTTTCCACAGTCAAAAGCATATGAGTCTACCTTTCACTTCATGTCAAAATCCCAAATGATGTAGATGGGTGAAATCCTGGCCAACCTGGTCATTATTATGGTGTGGTTGATAGAAATAACAGCTCTCTAGACACATCTCTAATTAATATATCAACCTTCATGGCAGGCTCAGACCTCCCCCCCAACCTCCATGGCCCCCGGGTCTCTGCTTGACCTTTCCCTAAGAGAGCCCTGCACAACTTCATTAAACTCATCTAACGATGTACCACGAACCTCAGGAGAAAAGAGGGGGGGAAGAGAAAATAAATAGATACCTAAATTAAGAGGAGCAGGGTCATGACAGAGACACCAACCTCAACACATACACACCCTGACATACACCATTAGAAGCACTGCATACAGCTTAACCACAGCTGGCTAGAGTTTGGCACCAAAAATGAGACAAATGCTTCGTGGGGAGAAATAGCGGTGTGAAAGAGACAAACTCCCATTTTGTAGCCAGATTTGTATTCTCCTGGGCATGCAGGCTAAGTGTTTCCCGTGAAATATGGCAGTATTTTTCCATGGAGGCTGGTCGGTAGATGTTGACATGCCGGCCAGGAAGCAAGGGCAAAGGGACAGGGGCTGGAGTTGGGCTGATAATTCTGTTAGTGTGGACACAGGCCTCTTTGCATTCAACCTGGTGCCATTCAATTATCCTTTCGCGTTGGCCAAGACCTTGCAGAGCAAAAGGCCCTTTGGTAGGGAGGCTGATATAAAAAACAAGACATAGAGGCAATGGCTGCTAGAGGAGAGCATTCTCTGTTTCACCATTCTGCTCAAAGGCATTTCACTGTACTTGTGCACGTGACATTAAGACTTGAAATGTGATGTCTCCTCTCATTTATAGACGGAATATCTTCAACAATAAACTCTAGCCAGACTGGACAGTTTACTACTGCAGTAACCTTGGTTCCCACTTGAAGGTCAGCCAGAGTGTCCAAGGACTAGAAAGGGAATCTTTAGAGTGTGAAATTCCTTAGTGTGGATTACATTTAGTTCCAGTCAAGAGTTTTTATTTGCCACTATTCTCTTGGGGCTTTAGGGGATAGTGTTCATTTTCAGTTCTGGAGTGGACCATTATCATTTTCACATGGGCATAATTGAAAAAGGACTAAAACATATCACTCTAAAACTTGACATGAAAGCACGATGTTGTTACAGAACAGGCAGAAAAAGATACAACAATGAAAAGATAACTGACAACAATGAAAAGATAACTGACAACAATGAAAAGATAACTGACGACAATGAAAAGATAACTGACGACAATGAAAAGATAACTGACGACAATGAAAAGATAACTGGGGACAATGAAAAGATAACTGACGACAATGAAAAGATAACTGGGGACAATGAAAAGATAACTGGGGACAATGAAAAGATAACTGGGGACAATGAAAAGATAACTGGGCACAATGAAAAGATAACTGAGGACAATGAAAAGATAACTGGGGACAATGAAAAGATAACTGAGGACAATGAAAAGATAACTGAGGACAATGAAAAGATAACTGGGGACAATGAAAAGATAACTGGGGACAATGAAAAGATAACTGAGGACAATGAAAAGATAACTGGCCACAATGAAAAGATAACTGGGGACAATGAAAAGATAACTGAGGACAATGAAAAGATAACTGAGGACAATGAAAAGATAACTGGGGACAATGAAAAGATAACTGGGGACAATGAAAAGATAACTGAGGACAATGAAAAGATAACTGAGGACAATGAAACATGTGTCGATACAAATATGATAGCCACAGCAGCCTCAGAAGGCTATCGATATCAATAGTACCACTCCTCCAATAGTACCACTCCCCCAATTATTACCAGTTAGCGTACTCTTTTAATATTGACATGCAATAAACAATTCTTCAACAGAATCACAGCTGCTGTCATTGTGGCCATTTAGTTTCTGGAATGTTGAGAATAGAATCTCAGAACAACCATCAACAATGACAGTGAAATCAAATGGCAAAAAGGAGGAGCAATCTGTCAGAAACACAATATTATTTCATCATGTTGTCAGTGAGACATAAAAGACTCTCAAAGACTCCGCCACCCAGTCAACACAAATTGTTAGTGTTTGATGGTATGTCTGGCAGTGCAGTGTACTGGACACACTATGGTGAGAAGCAAAATACCACAGAGACTTTGGACTCCTTTGATGTGCACATCTTTATATCGTTTGATGAGTTTTGATATCCAGATAGGAGCCTTTAAGAAGTAAACAACGTCTGTTTTGTATACTGTGTGTGTTCTAAGACCGACAGGCTATTGTGTAACTGGCACATCCCACAATTTAAAAGAAGAAAAGAGTTTGAGCTTGTTAGGAGAGTTTCTCTTACAGACAAACAAAGCAATGAGGCAAATTTCATCATGCATGACCGATTTGAGTTCATTAACTCTATATTCCATTGGAACCCAGACCCAGTCCGAATGGTATCTGATAGAGCATTTCATATGTCTGGCTACAACCCATTCATATTCCACCCTCACCTCCCAGAGACCTTTCCAGGGTAGAGGAGAGTGGACACCATGGTCTGTGTGTGTCATGGGTGTGTCACGCTTGTCGTAATGAATAGACCAAGGCGCAGCGTGAGTAGAGTTCCACATGTTTTTAATAAACCGAAACTCAGCAAAACAAAACAAACAAGCACAAACGAAACGAAATGTGAAGCTACTGGTGCGGCATGATGCGTGGGACCTGTACAGGTGGCACCGGGTTGATGACACGCACCTCAGGGCGAATGCGGGGAGGAGGCACAGGACGCACTGGACTGTGGAGGGGCACTAGAGGTCTAGAGTGCAGAGCTGGCACAACCCTTTCTGACTGGATGCTCACTCCAGCCCGGCAAGTGCAGGAAGCTGGCACATGATGCACTGGGCAGTGAAGGCGCACTGGCGACACAGTGCGTAGAAGCGGCGCAGGTCCTAATCCAGGCACTTGTCATCTCCCGTCTGGATTACTGCAACTCGCTGTTGGCTGGGCTCCCTGCCTGTGCCATTAAACCCCTACAACTCATCCAGAACGCCGCAGCCCGTCTGGTGTTCAACCTTCCCAAGTTCTCTCACGTCACCCCGCTCCTCCGCTCTCTCCACTGGCTTCCAGTTGAAGCTCGCATCCGCTACAAGACCATGGTGCTTGCCTACGGAGCTGTGAGGGGAACGGCACCGCAGTACCTCCAGGCTCTGATCAGGCCCTACACCCAAACAAGGGCACTGCGTTCATCCACCTCTGGCCTGCTCGCCTCCCTACCACTGAGGAAGTACAGTTCCCGCTCAGCCCAGTCAAAACTGTTCGCTGCTCTGGCCCCCCAATGGTGGAACAAACTCCCTCACGACGCCAGGACAGCGGAGTCAATCACCACCTTCCGGAGACACCTGAAACCCCACCTCTTCAAGGAATACCTAGGATAGGATAAAGTAATCCTTCTCACCCCCCCTCCTTAAATGATTTAGATGCACTATTGTAAAGTGGCTGTTCCACTGGATGTCAGAAGGTGAATTCACCAATTTGTAAGTCGCTCTGGATAAGAGCGTCTGCTAAATGACTTAAATGTAATGTAAATGTAAATATCATGGACCTGGAGCGCTGATACTGGAGGATACTGGAGACCAGGAGCGCTGAGCCGGCACAATCCGTCCTGGCTGAATGCCCAATCTAGCATGGCAACTGCGGGAAGCTGGAATAGAGCGCACCGGACTGTGAATGCGCACTGGAAACACGGTGCGCATCCCCAAATAACACGGTACCTGACCGGTCACGGGGAGTTGGCTCAGGTCTGAACCCTGACTCCGCCAAACGCCCCGTGTGACCCCCCCAAAAAATGTTTTGGGGCTGGCTCTTGTGCTTGCTTCGTTGAGCTAAGTCGCCAAGCCCTTACAGCCAGCCAAGCCGTCCCTAACCCGGACAACGCTAGGCCAATTGTGCGTCGCCCCACGGACCTCCCGGTCACGGCCGGTTACGACAGATGGTGGCACAGCTGGATTTTTTTCTTCTCATTTTCTCTGTCATAGTTGAAATGTACCTATGATGAAAATTACAAGCCTGTCTCATCTTTTTAAGTGGGAGAACTTGCACAATTGGTGGCTGACTAAATACATTTTTGCCCCACTGTATCTGTAAATTTAACAATGATATCAAGCCACACCCGGTCATGATTACAGACACCTGTGTGTCCTTTGAAACTATATAAACTAGTGACCCGCAGTGTTTGTCATTATACCCCAATGAAGACAGCTTGTCTGTCGAAATGTTGGTTATTAGGTTATTCAATTATTGCTTCTGAGCTCCTAGAGTGTGTGGCTCTCCTTTAATTTTTCAAGTGTTCTATTCTGCTAGCCAGCACCTCGTCTAAACAGGTGTGCTTTTCTTTCACCTCCAGATTGAGCTCGGACCCAGAACAAGCACATCTATCTGTATTTCTGTTAATTTCTTAGGCAAGCAAGCATCACTTGGGAAAGTACTAAAACCATTTAATCTTACCATCCTCGGATGCCTGGGTGCTATCTCTGATGGTAGCTAGCTAAAGAAGCATTGTTAACCTAGTTATTTGAACATAGGCTACTTAGGCTACACGCCTCACTTCTGTTCAAACTTGTCGTGTAAATCCTGGTTAGCCAATGTGCTAAAATGGCTATTATGCAATGACTTTGGTCACATTCATGTTTTTGGAAATTGTATATCATGTCCATGCACGCCTGCCACTACTAGCACTAAACATTTCAGGAGCCTACTTTCAGAACATTAGAGACAAGATGCACATCCAGTCTATCCAATCAGCTCATGTTGTGGGTGTGACTTTTTTTCACTGAGATGCTTCAGGGAGTCAGATGTGTGACTGGCTCAGAGACTGGTAGTCCGGTAGTAAACCGAGGAAACACACACTACCCTCCCCTGTGCCCAATGAAAAGCCTCACAACCCTCCGTGAAGGAACAAATATAAGTTGCACCACTCTCCCCTATTTTGGACAGTCTGACAATGTGACGTGAAGCATCAATTACACAGGCCTATGGCAGTGATACATTTAGCTCCCCAAATAACGGTGTAACAGAACATTGTAAGCATATTTCATCAGGATGCGTGATAGTGTAGTGTGAATGAACAAAATAGAGCAAAAACACGTCAGTCGACCCACACACATAGACTTTAGATTCCCAGTACATATTGGTCCTAATCCCACAGTGAGTGTTTAAAAAAGTGTACTGGAGAAAATACTGTAGCTCTTCATATGCATATTTCCCACAGTCTATGTTTTCATATGTAATGTTATTTGTCACACAACATAGGTTGTTTGTAAGGGGGGCGTGTCCTAGTCCGCCTCATCCTCCTCTCCCAACAGAACTGAACATCTGTCTAACAGTTTATTCAGGTGTAAAAGAGGGCTCTCTGGTTAAAGTGTTAATTACACTTGTGTTTCAGAAGTTGAGAGGGTGACTTGAGTTTCTGTTCCAGAGAAAAATCACATTATTCAACTAATTAATAACTTAATTAAAGCTCCTCACATGTCAGGCCTGGTTGATTACATAATTATTAAAAGTAATTGGAGTTACTTAATGGCACCTTGAGCGAAGATAGAGGTGAGCAACACTGTGATTCACAGACGCTGATTGCATGCCTTGTCTTCATTCCTGCTCTATTCTGTCTGCTCTGGGCTTTGCTTTGTACCACTCTACAGAGATAGAGAGAAAGAGACAGAGAGAGAGAGACTGAAAAATAAAGAAAACGCGTGAGAGAGTATGAAAGAGAAAGAAAGAGAGAGAGAGAGAGAGAGAGAGAGAGCGAGAGCGTGTGAGAGAGAGTGTGAGGGATAGCGAGAAAGAGAGAGAGAGAGAGAGAGAGCGAGAGCGTGTGAGAGAGAGTGTGAGGGAGAGAGAGAGAGAGAGAGAGAGAGAGAGAGAGAGAGAGAGAGAGAGAGAGAGAGAGAGAGAGAGAGAGAGAGAGAGAGAGAGAGAGAGAGAGAGAGAGAGAGAGAGAGAGAGAGAGAGAGAGAGAGAGAGAGAGAGAGAGAGAGAGAGAGAGAGAGAGAGAGAGAGAGAGAGAGAGAGAGAGAGAGAGAGAGAGAGAGAGAGAGAGAGAGAGAGATGTACTATTCTTTACAGAAGTGATCCTATTTTCTCTTGGCAGATGTGAGAATGTAATCACAATGTGCCATGTGTATGGGGAAGTGTGAGTGGGGCACATTCAGTTCTATTTGCTTTAATAACTGTAAATTGTTCTAGAGTTCACAGTTATCCTCCCAGTATGGACTTTTAATCCACATTTTACAAACACAACCTTTGGGTACCTGGCTGTCTGTAATTCCTGCTCCAGATTATTATAGGATGAGTTGTACAGTGCTTAATCTGTCCTGGGAATGATTATCTGCCAACAATGTTAATGAAATTAGCCAGACAAGTCGTTAAATTATCTTTGGGCCTATTAAACTCTATGCCGATTCTCAATTCACTACATTTCTTTCAATGGATTTTTCTGGGTAATTTCCAACAAATCCTGCAACTAAATTGAACCGAGTTGAAAAGAGGGAAACGCTCACATTGGCCACGGCCATTATAAATCATGTCTACAGTCGTCTTTTGTTTTTCATTTGAAGTGTGGCCGATTGTGCTCGCAGGCCCAGTGAAAAATGGTTACAGCAGTCAGATGGCAGAGTGTGATTGTGTTTAGGGTGAGAGCCATTGTACCAGAACACATTCACAGACATTTAAAAGTAGCTCAAGCGTTAAAATTAGCATTTGTGTGGGCGCATGCAGTTCTAGCTACTAATGCAAAATCAATCCTTTACAAATGTATATGGGCTTCACCAGACCGAGAGATGGTACAAAAAATGTTTATATATGACTTCATTCTATAGATTGTTTCTCAAACTGGATGTATATGTTTGAATAAATTAGCACAGATTGCTTCTGTGAGAAATTGCTCAAAGAGTGTGAAGATAGGAAGACGGAGGATGCTATACCAAACATGCCTCATCTTGGATAATTGAAAAATAACGCAATTTAAATTAATACAACTATTGAAATGGTGTTTTTGAGAAACAAATGCTCAAGGATATTACATTGCTGTTTATAGTCTCACAACTCAGTGAAAATCTTGGTGGAAACTTTTGAATGACAAATCTGTAAATGTTTTTTTGGTCAGAAAATAAGAAAGTGGAAAAAGCTATCTGAGCAAAATAAAGAGGCCTTGAATTGCAATTTTATATAACTGGTCAACTTGGATTAAATGAAAGGAACCAGAGAGAGAACCTTGCCTTAACAAAATGTATTTCTGTGGCCTCCGTCATTGTTCCAAGATGTGTTCATTCTACACAGTAAACAGCATGGGCTAAAGTATCCAGCATGCCCAATTTAATGCGTGAGGCAAAACTCATTAATCAATTTGAAATAATTTATTGCTAAAGTATGTGTAATTACCAGTGGCTTTGCTTTCCCTGGGACTCACACAGTGTGGGGTCACAGCTTACAACACACAAATAGGTTAGCATGTATACCATCAGCTAATAATATTGCTTCAAGGGAAACAACATATTTGTTTTAAAGAGAAAAGAGACTTTTCTCAAAGAGACTGCCCAACAACCACATAGCCATGGATTTCTATTAAGTTGATGATTCAACCATCTACAGAGCATGTAACAACAAAAATTCCATCTTATAGACCGAGCTCTAAGAGGTCACTCCACTCATCAAAACATTGCAGTGGAAATACAGTACAAGAGCTAATCAATAGTAGGATGGCTCACTTGTGCAGCGTCAGGCCAAGCCCAACTTACAGTATTTATCAACATAACATTGCCTGCTCTTCGCCCACTCTCCCCCACACTCCAGCATCCTCAGAGAGGCTCTATTTGCCTCAGATAATGGACCAACAAGCAACACGGCCAGTAGATTAATATAGAGTGGCAAAAGAAGGCGCTACCACTGGCCATCCACCCACTCGCTCCTCCTGCTGCTTCCCCGTACTCTGAACACAGGACCATTCATGAACTTGACACATGTAGAGAGCTATTAGGATCACGTTCTAAAGCAGCTGAGACAAATGCAACATGGCTGACTCTGGGGGGTTTCAATCGGGCCTGTGAGAGATCACAAGGGAATAGGACATGTCTCCATCAGACAATGTGAAGGACCAGAGATGTGTGTATCTACAGGGATGTGTCATGTCCTGCTTTTTCATGTCAGAACGGCAATGAGCATCATTGAAAGCACACCCAGAACGATCCGGGTATGGTCCGGGAGCAATCACTTATTTTTTAAAGGACTTGGCAGCACAATAACCACATCATATTCATGAATATTTATTGTAGGTGCAAAGATAGACCGTCTGTGGCGTGAGCGAGAGAGTGGGAGAAAAAAACGGTGTAAACTTGTAACCTTAGAAACTGTTCCCTTGGAAACAAGAGGGAAAATTAGAACTGTAAGTTGTGTAGGTAGAGAATAGATGAGGAGCAGAGGATAATTATGTGAACTTTGATGACAGGGGATTTAAATGTATGTGGAGTTAAATAGTCAAAATAATTACTAAAACTAAGATGAATGCTAAAATGATCCAGTGTGCCAATGCTATAATCATATTCGTATTGCCTTATCGGATTTGAGAGTAAGAATGGTCTAAGCAGGTGCAAGCACACACATTCACACAAAATTGAAAAAAAAGCATACAGCGACTCTCAAATGAGGTGAACTACTGAACAAGTGAATAATGACTAGGAATATGTCATAAGTGTTTTTATAATAATTACTGTCAAACAATGCAAATTAACTATTTTCTTTCCAACACACAATCTACAATGACAGAGATGTGAATGTGTATTGCTTTCGACAAAACTATAACAGGCTAATACATTGTTGAGAATTTGATTAATATCTGTAGTCAGTGCTGTGTCATGTTGATGAACAGCCTCTCCTAACAATTCCCAGGTTCATGAATATAAGTCGCTTTGGATAAAAGCGTCTGCTAAATGGTATATATTATTTTTTTTATTTTACCTTTATTTAACCAGGCAAGTCAGTTAAGAACACATTCTTATTTTCAATGATGGCCTAGGAACAGTGGGTTAGCTGCCTGTTCAGGGGCAGAACGACAGATTTGTACCTTGTCAGCTCGGGGGTTTGAGCTCGCAACCTTCTGGTTGCTAGTCCAACGCTCTAACCACTAGGCTACGCCTAATATATTATTATTATATTTACAAAGCCATTTTCAACATGGCCACACGTATTGTCTCATCAGATTTGAGAGTAAGAATGGTCTAAGCAGGTGCAAGCACACACATCCACACAAACATGAACAAAAAGCATACAGCAACTATCAAACTACTGAACTAGTGAATAATGACTAGGAATATGTCATAAGTGTTATAATAACAGCTCTGTCAGTGAATGGGGGTCAACTTTCAGGAAGAGACACATTTAATCAGGTGTGTGTGTGTGTGTGTGTGTGTGTGTGTGTGTGTGTGTGTGTGTGTGTGTGTGTGTGTGTGTGTGTGTGTGTGTGTGTGTGTGTGTGTGTGTGTGTGTGTGTGTGTGTGTGTGTGTGTGTGTGTGTGTGTGTGTGTGTGTGTGTGTGTGTGTGTGTGTGAGAGAGGTTGGTCTCTGAGCTTTAAAATGTTTTCCATGTCTACCCATCACTATTCTCAGCAAAGAAGAGCTTACATCAGAAGGCAAAAAGCAGAAAATAAAATGTTTTTTTTTGGCACCAAATATTTTGACTTTATTGCTGCAATAAATGAATGCAAGATGCAAATGTGCATGAATAAGTAACTAGATAAACCCATTTCACAGTATAACAGCTGGGAGTTGTTTCTCTCATTTCAATTTGAAATCAAAATGTTATCTTACAGAAGAATTAATCAAATAACTCAATACATAATAACTGCTTACCCTCTCACAAAATACAGCTATCACGTCAATGGAGGGTTGCCCCAAGAGGCCTACAATGGATGTGACTGTAACGGCTGATTTCTTCCTCTGAAGAGGTGTAGCAAAGATCGGACCAAGATGCGGCGTGGTAAGTGTCCATGTTTTAATAAGAAAAACTCTACATGAACACAAAATACAACAACAAATGTGGAAAAACCAAAACAGTCCTATCTGGTGCATAGCCACAAAGACAGAAGACAGAAGACAACCACCCACAAAACCCAACACAAAACAGGTTAATGATTAACAACTGCCACTGATTGAGAACCATATCAGGCCAAACATAGAAATGGGAAAACTAGACACACAACATAGAATGTCCACTCAGCTCACATCCTGACCAACACTAAAACAAAGACAACACAAAAGAACTATGGTCAGAGCGTGACAGTGACAATCAGAAATTGGATTTAGAGATTGGGAATCTTACATAGTGGTTGTAAGGATCAGATCTTTAAGAGATCATTTATACGGGTTCCTACAACCATGGAACAAAAACACACATAGTCCATTACGGCAACAGATAATCAAGCAGGGAGAAAGCTGGATGGATGACTGTGCCTTGTGAACTCTCAACATTGCTCAGTGTGTAATCTCCATTTTTATCCACCATGTCTTGTCAGTCCACTGGCTTGGCCGAATTCTGCTTGGTGTTCCGATACGTCTCCTGTCAGAGCCTCTCTGTATTGACAGTGACACAGAGAGAGGCAGCCGGTGACTGCACTCTAGCACCACACACCACCATACGCACCACACACCGCCATGCACTGCCTGTCTCTCTGACAGTAACATAGCCCTGATACATCTCTAAAGAGACCCCAGAAACTCTGCTCTCTCTCCAGCTCCCTCTCGCTCTTCACCTCCCTGAATACACAAGCAAATCTGTCACTCATCTTTCTCCATCTCTCTCACGCATCTCTCTCTTATTTTCTCTAGCTCTAGCCCTTTCTCTCTGGGGGGACCTTCTCGCCTCTGTGTTGTTGTTTCAGAAAGGAGCTCATTCTCCTTCTGCTCTATTGTGGCAAACAGTATGGTGGAGTGTATTGTGAGGGTGCCATGGCCTACATTTCACAGCTCATTTAAAAAGACAAGATGCATAAAATATAGAGCCACATTCCATGGATACCTTATCGTAAACCTCAACGCCTCCCTCCCCACACACAAAGAGCACAAAACAGACACTGACAAGCATGTAGAAATGTTAAACACAAATAACACATTAAACACAATAAACCTGATTTCTGCCTCTTCTGTGCTCTGGTAATGACCGTAATTTATTCTCAAATAGATCCCTACCTCGAAGACAGTGTAAATGTGTTCCTCCACCCCTCATTTCATTCAAGGTGGCCTTCCACTTCACCTCTGCTAATGGCTAATGGCTAAGTCAACTGCTGTCTATCCTCTCCCTCTCTCGTTCCCTCTCTTTTTCGTTCTTCCTTGTGTGCAGTTGACCAAAAAAAGTGATCTTAATCTCAAGCCAAGCCAAGCCAACCCACCACCACACCTCTACCGCCTCCTCCATCGTCTTCTATAGATTGTTAAATATTGTAACAATCATCTTCTATAGATTGTTAAATATTATTTAACACACAATAATATTAAATGGCAGATAGTCCGGTTTATTCAATGTAGATTGATCAACATTATTTAGCATGAGTCCACACAAACACACATCAGACTCATTTGATTTGGAGACACAAATGCACATTATGTCACTCATTTGATTTGGAGACACAAACACACATTATGTCACTCATTTGATTTGGAGACAGGTGAGAACAGTTCTCAAGAGTAGGGTGGCAGGGACTGAATTGTCATTAGTTTCTTAGCAACTAATTCCTCCTAGGGGCCACAACTAGAGAGAATATGCCGAATCTAACCTCAAACTACTCTCTAAGACCACAGTACTATAGTCAGTATGTGAATCGGGGGGGGGGGGGGCAGTGCATGAAACAAAAGTCCAACTTTCGGGGTTTATCCATTCTACTTTAACCATTCACCTACTTGTTTAAAATGCTATTTTCTACTGATACGGTGGTAAATATGAAAATAAAAGCTCATTCCAAATGAACCAAACACCAACTTGGTGTTAGAAACCAGTGAAAGTTAGTTCAGGTTCTGTCACATCACATTAATCTCTCTACTTTGTCTGTCTGCCTCTCCCTCTGTCTGTCTTGAGCTTTCGCTAGCGAACTTGCAACATTGTTGAAACTGGACCCTCACAGTTTCTCCCACCGATGAGCTCGGGAAAGACGCAGCAATATTTGCGTCCTGTATTTCTGCCCCTTTTCAGGTGTCCCAATTGTTTGCTGTATTTTATACCATTCCTCTAACTCCGCTCCAGTAATTACCACGAGTCAATTCTCCCCAACGAGGGTGCCACCAACCTCCTGTGGCTATACAAATGTAAGCCTGATGACAAGTGCCAAATGTCATTGCATTTTTTGGTGTTTGGTAACATGTGTCTTTTTCTAATTCATCCAATGACTGGTGCACAGTGCATTGTTTGGATGCTGGAATCGAATGGACGAATGTGTGCAGGTAGCCTCATTTTTGAAGTGATTTGTTGAAAATCACATTATTGCATATAGGAAGTCCCATGAAAAAAACAAAGGCTACCAAATGTCACGGTATAAATCGCACTTTGACTTTAGTACATATTGAATAAATCTGATTTCACATATTAATGAAAAAACATCCACTTATATTATGTTATAACATATACATTTCCTAAGGGCTTCAATATTGTGTTTTAACCTCAGGGTATGCAAATAACTTTTACTATATGGATTCCGAGCTACTTAGACTAAATCAATATGTTGGCATTATAATATTTTGCATGTATGACCATTTGTATAACATGACACATGGTTACTCCTTCATGAGTACTTTATTGGATGAGCATCAGGTCTAGACAGTCCCATTTGGATGGAGAATAGCTGAAGTAATGCTACAGTAGCTATCAGACCCACAGAGACACATTTTATGACCCCCGATTTTATGGCCTCTGTAAATGTAGTTATTCCTTTAGCAAACTTCTTTCAACTCAAGGAATGGCAGACATTCTTCTCGCAATGTCATTACCTGAGGGCCAAACAATTATCTATGTATTTTTATGGCAAATGGAATCAACATCCAAATTGGAGATGCTGTGCCAGTACTGTTAGCTATGATTCTGATAACATGATTGACACATGAACAAGGTCATGGATCAATGCAATTTGAAAGGAAAATTACTATGGATTGAGTTATCATGAACATTGTAAAGTGATTACTGAAGTCATAGTGGACAAAGCTGAGTAATTTGTCTTGTAGGTATGGCAGATGAGAAAATCCCCAACGTGCCTCCAACGCCTCATTCTTATTATTCTGTTAGGAGACTGTTACTGTGAAGGAAGTGTTCACTGTAGAAACCATTACACCCGACCAGCACATACATCCACATATTTGATCAAATAGAGATTAGTTTGGCCTCATTGCTTCCAACGAATTGTGTTATACCATGAGGGATTTTATTAGGCTGCTGAAACTTCAGATAATTAAGCTTACATGCCAAGCATCAGGAAAAAAGGGGGAAATTGAAACACCACTTGAAACACTTTCATAATTCTAATGGGAACACTCCCCACCATCTGCATCTCTGCACCGTAGGTTTGTTTTTGAAATTACTCAAAGAAAAGGAAATGTTGCAGGGTTACGTAAGAGTCGTAATGAAAATATTAACTTTTCAGAGATTTAAAGGCAAGTCAATATGGAGGAGATGGTATGACGCATATAGCTGGTTCTTATTCACTTATTAATTAAGTATCGATTGGATCTAAAACTAACCAGAGAAAGAGCTCAAAACACTGCTTTATTTCCAACAGTGAATGGTGCAGGAGAAGACGTTTTACGTGCCCCCAGCCAATTGTGTTTTTTGTTTGTTTATTTGCATTGTTTGTAACAGATTTTTAAACTTATTTTGGAGATATTGTTGCCACTGCCATCACTTATGACCCGAAAATAACTTCTAGACATCAGGACTGCGATTACTGACCATGGACTAGCAGAATCCTTGTTTTCCTTTCATGACACTGATGAGCCCGACGCGAAGGCTTCCTCGGGTACAAACCCCTAAGGAGATGGAGAACGAGGGGCCAAATGTCGGGCTGTCTTCTGAGAATTCGTAGGAGATCGAATAAACCCCAACTTCCCTCCATTCTGATAGCAAACGTGCAATCTTTGGATAATAAAATCGAAGAGTTACGCAGGAGATTAAACTACCAATGGGACATTAAAAACGATAACATCTTATGGTTCACAGAGTTGTGGCTGAACGACAACAATATCAACGTATAGCTGACAGGTTACACAATGTACCGGCAGCATAGAACAGCTGACCAACTGGCAAACCTGTCCCTGTCCGAGTCTGTAATACCAACATAATAGTCCCTGTGCCCAAGAACACTAAAGTAACCTGCCTAAATGACTACTGACCCCTAGCACTCACATCTGTAGTAATTAAGTGCTTTGAAAGGCTGGTCATGGCTCACAGCAACACCATCATCCCAGAAACCCTAGATCCACTCGAATGTGCATACCGCCCCAACAGATCCACAGATGAAGCAATCTCTATTGCACTCAACACTGCCCTTTCCCACCTGGACAAAAGGAACACCTATGTGAGAATGCTATTCATTGACTACAGCTCAGCGTTCAACACTATAGTGCCCTCAAAGCTTGTCAATAAGCTAAGGACCCTGGGACTAAACACCTTCCTCTGCAACTGGATCCTGTACTTCCTGACGTGCCGCCCCCAGGTGGTAAGGATAGGTAACAACACATCCGCCACGCTGATCCTCAACACAGGGGCCCCTCGGGGGTGCATGCTTAGCCCCCTCCTGTACTCCCTGCACGGCCAGGCACAACTCCAACTACATCATTACATTTTCTGATGACACACCAGTGGTAGGCCTGATCACCGGCAACGACGAGACAGCCTATAGAGAGGAAGTCAGAGACCTGGCCGTGTGGTTCCGGGACAACAACATCTCCCTTAACGTGACCAAGACAAAGGAGATGATTGTGGACTAATGGAAAAAGAGGACCGAGCACGCCCCCATTCTCATTGACAGGGCTGCAGTGGAGCAGGTTGAAAGCTTGTTGGTTGTCCACATCACATACAAACTAACATGGTCCAAGCATACCAAGACAGTCCTGAAGAGGGCACAACAAAACCTATTCCCCCTCAGGAGACTGAAAAGATTTAGCATGGGTCCTCAGATCCTCAAAAGGTTCTACAGCTGCAACATTGATTGCATCCTGACTGGTTGCATCACTGTCTGGTACGGCAACTGCTCGGCCTCCGGCCGCAAGGTACTACAGCGGGTAGTGTGGACGGCCCAGTACACCACTGGGGCAAAGCTTCCTGCCATCCAGGACCTCCATACCAGGCGGTGTTAGAGGAAGGCCCTAAATTGTCAAAGACTCCAGCCACCCTAGTCATAGACTGTTATCTCTGCTTCCACATGGCAACCTGTACCGGAGCGCCAAGTCTAGGTCTAAACAGCTTCTACACTCAAACCATAAGACTCCTGAATATCTAGTCAAATGGTTACCCAGACTAGTTGCAGTGTCCCCCCCCTCTCTTTACACCCCTGCTACTCTCTGTTGTCATCTATACATAGTCACTTGAATATCTCTAACTACATGTACATACTACCTTGACTAACCGGTGCCCCCGCACATTGACTCTGTAGCGGTACCCCCTGTACATAGTCTCGCTATTGTTAAATTAATATCCTTTTTCTTTTACCTGCTTTGTTGGTTAGGGGCTCGTAATTAAGCATTTCAGTGTAAGGTCTACTATACTTGTTGTATTTACCAAATAAAATTTGATTTGATTTTGATTTTAATCATTTTCTTCTTTGGCATGAGATGTAATCCTAATCAGACAGCAACAATGTCTTACTGGACTAAAATCTTCCATGTTAAGCATGCTAAAACACTGCGGTAATGTAGTAGACATGAGATAATACTGTATTTATTGTTATCAGCTTAACCTCTTCCTTAGATCCTACCAGGCCAATCATATCACTCTGTATAAGACCAGACACATTACAGTCTTCACTTGATCTGTCCGTAGACAATCTGTTGGCCAAGACCAACCAACCAAGTTTCCTTGTCTCTAACTGTGAAGTTGCCATAAAAAGAAAACTGAGTAGTGATGTGGATTCACCATTAGTTGGCAGGCCTTTTAGATTAAAGTTGGCACCATACAGGAGATATACTGCCAGTGGCTTCTCTCTTCCACCTCATCCATTTCAATAAAAGAGTCATGTTGAACTAGGCCTATTCGGGACACCACTGGCTAAAGATGGCAAAGCAGTACTACAGGGAAGAGCCTACATATTTTTCAGAGATCTAATGTATGATCTGAGAGATATTCAAGGCCTGGAATAAGAGCAGAGCATAAATTAGGGAGGATTTTCCACTCTCTTAGTTTCCTCTCTCCTCCAGAAACAGCAGCACACCGTGAAGGGCAACCATAAATAATACATTCAATTCATTGTTGTAATAACTTCACCACTCTTTTCCTCCCCGTCTCTCCCTCTCCCTCCTCATCTCTCTCTCCTTTCCTTTCTCTCTCTTCTCAATCGCTCTTTACTGAAGTGCAAAAACACACGCCATATGGTCCTAACACAAGGTCATTGAAACGAACACTCATGACAGAACATTAGCTACATTTCACACATTACGCCCCACTCCACACCTCTTCTCACAGTGGTTTAGTATGTTCTACTTTTTTTATAACTCACATATAGACATTAAAACCTCATTAGGTTCTGAAACAGTTGCCGTATCTATAGCTCTGAATGTCAATATAACATACATAGGCTACCCTCCTATGTTTCACACTTTCAGATCACACCCAAGTGTGTGTGTGTGTGTGTGTGTGTCTGGGATCTCAGCTGGACCCTACTCCCTCTTCTGGCCTAAAACACTCACTGCAAGACCTCAGAACAAAACACACACACATACTCCCAGCCACTGTTTACTGAGCCAAGGGATGGTTGGCGTTGTGTTTTCTATTAAGTCTAATCAGGCGAAAAGATGCTGAATAGTAGTTTTTGAAAATAAAGTGTTTCTTCTCTCCTGTGAATTACTGCGGCAGCAGCTGACTGGAGTGTTCTTATGTTTTCTCTATGGAGCTTCGGCAGGAAGGATGTCATTGTGCCGTATTAGTTTAAGCAGAGTAACCCTAAACAGCTCATCACAATTCCAGGGCCGTTCACCATAATGAAGGACCCAGACAACAGCTCTTTAAATGTTTTGACATTTAAGCTGCAACACTCTTCCTTGGCGGGAGGTGAGGACGATCATTGGTGTATTGGAAGTGCTGGTTAATTTGCATTGAAAAGAGAGCACAGTCTGGGATGAGCAAGGTCCCTTCTAATGGGGGCCCCGCAGATGACAGCCATTACACTTCAGGACCTCCCACGAAGCAAACGAGACAAACAGAGTCCCATTCTCCCTCCACAGCTCAGTGGCACCAGCTGCCAACAACATAGACGCTCTACTTAAAGTGGCACACACACACCCAGAACAAGGGCCCCGCAGGCTTACACAATCATGAAGGACATTGTTGCATAAACATACGCTCAATGTCTATAGTATAAAACATATAGTGTAGTGAGCTCAAAATGTATTGGGACAGTGACAATTGTGTCGTTGTTTTGACTCTGTATTCCAGCACTTTGGATTTGAAATAATACAATGAATATGAGGTTAAATTGCAGACTCTCAGCTTTAATTTGAGGGTATTTTCATCCATTTTCACTGTTCAGAAATGAAATTACAGCAGTCTTTGTACATACACCGCATTCGGAAAGTATTCAGACCCCTTGACTTTTTCCACATTTTGTTACGTTACAGCCTTATTCTAAAATGGATTAAATAGTTTTTTCCCTCATCAATCCACACACACTATCCCATAATGACAAAACAAAACAGGTGTTTAGAAATGTTTGCTTATTTATAATATATAAAACAAACTGCAATATCCCATTCACATAAGTATTCAGACCCTTTACTCAGTACTTTGTTGAAGCACCTTTGGCAGCGATTACAGCCTCGAGTCTTCTTGGGTATGACGCTACAAGCTTGGCACACCTATATTTGGGAAGTTTCTCCCATTCTTCACTGCAGATCCTCTCAAGCTCTGTCAGGTTGGATGGGGAGTGTTGCTGCACAGCTAATTTCAGGTCTCTCCAGAGATGTTAGATCAGGTTCAAGTCCATGTCCAGAGACTTGTCCCAAAGTCACTCCTGCGTTGTCTTGGCTGTGTGCTTAGGGTCTTTGTCCTGTTGGAAGGTTAACCTTCTCCCCGCTATGGAGCAGGTTTTCATCAAGGATCTGTCTGTACTTTGTTCTGTTCATCTTTCCCTCGATCCTGACTAGTCTCCCAGTCCCTGTCGCTGAAAAACAACCCCATAGCATGATGCTGCCACCGCCATGCTTCACCGTAGGGATTGTGCCAGGTTTCCTCCAGGCGTGACGCTTGACATTCAGGCCAAAAAGTTCAATCTTGTTTTCTTCAGACCAGAGAAACTTGTCCTTCCGGTGTCTTTTGGCAAACTCCATGTGGGCTGTCATGTGCCTTTTACTGAGGAATGGGTTCCGTCTGGCCACTCTACCATAAAGGCCTGATTGGTGGAGTGCTGCAGATATGGTTGTACTTCTGTAAGGTTCTTCCATCTCCACAGAGGAACTCTAGAGCTCTGACAGAGTAACCATTGGGTTCTTGGTCACCTCCCTGACCAAGTCCCTTCTCCCTCGATTGCTTAGTTTGTCCGGGCGGCCAGCTCTAGGAAGAGTCTTCTTCCATTTAGGAATGATGGAGGCCACTGTGTTCTTAGAGACCTTCAATGATGCATACATTTTTTAGTAACCTTTCCCAGATCTGTACCTTAACACAATCCTGTCTTGGAGCTCTATTGGCAATTCCTTCGACCTCATGGCATGGTTTTTGCTCTGAAATGCACTGTCAACTGTGGGACCTTATGTGGACAGGTGTGTGCCTTTCCAAATCATGTCCAATCAATTGAATTTACCACAGGTGGACTCCAAGTAAGTTGTTGAAACATCTCAAGGATGATCAATGGAAACAGGATGCACCTGAGCTCAATTTCAAGTCTCATAGGAAAGGGTCTGAATACATATTTAAATATGCTATTTCTGTTTTTATTTTTAATACATTTGCAAAAAATGTTGCTTTGTCATTATGGGGTATTTTGTGTAGATTGATGTGGAAAACAATTAATTTAATACATTTTTTAATTAGGCTGTAACTCAACAAAATGTGGAAAAAGTCAAGGGGTCTGAATACTTTCCAAATGCACTTTATAGTAGTCCCCCCATTTTAGGGGACCAAAAGTATTGGGACAAATTCATTTATGTGTATTAAAGTAGTCAAAAGTTAAGTATTTGGTCCCATATTCATGGCACACAACGAATACATTTGTTGGATGCAATTACTACATTTGATGGATGCATTTTCTGTTTGTTTTTGGTTGTGTTTCAGATTATTTTGTGCCCAATAGAAATGAATGGTAAATCATGTATTGTGTCATTTTGGAGTCACTTGTTTCTAAACACTTCTACATTAATGTGGATGTTACCATGATTATGGATAATCCTGAATGAATCGTGAATAATGATGAGTGAGAAAGTTAGACTCACAAACGATAGTCATTTTATTGTCAGTGCGTCATTTAAAATCCAAAGTACAGGAGTCTAGAGCTAAAACAAATAAACAAAAATGTCACTGTCCCAAAACTTTTGGAGCTCACTGTATCAACTGTACATAAAGAATATAGCACATGGCAACTAGCCTACATAATATATGATATCACAAGCACTACGACAGAAACAGGACACAGGAAACACATGGGAAGTTCACACACTGAGAACTCATGAAGTATCTGGCTTACTCCTTGCCCCGTCAGCCAGACACAGGGTATGTAAGATCAGTGTGTGTGTGTGTGTGTTTCTTAATGAGAGAGCCTGATTCACCCCTGCTCCCTAGCTGGCCTGGGACCTCAGCCGTTGATGTTGCTCAGCCAACCCCCCAGGGCTCAGTCCCTGGGCTTCAGCCCAGAGACACATGCTCATACAAGGTCAACACTCACTGCCTCTGTACCTTGCGCTCACCCCTACACTGCCCTGACTGGACCTTATGTGTCAGACTCCCTGTCTGCCCTACATTACACATTCCAACAAAGTCCTTCAGTACATTGGCAATTGCAGTTCATTGGCTTTAACAGCCAGGATTATTTGAACAAGTTGTGGTATAGTAGTAGTACAGTAGTAGTAAATCAAATCCAATTTTATTGGTCACACACACATATTTAGCAGATGTTTTTGATGGTGTAGC
Organism: Oncorhynchus masou masou; assembly: GCF_036934945.1. NCBI lineage: Eukaryota > Metazoa > Chordata > Actinopteri > Salmoniformes > Salmonidae > Oncorhynchus > Oncorhynchus masou. The sequence goes on from NC_088226.1 coordinate 49,955,173, forward strand.
GAAATGCTTGTGTTTGTAGCTGAAACAGTGCAGTAGTTGTGGTATAGTAGTAGTACAGTAGTAGTAAATCAAATCCAATTTTATTGGTCACACACACATATTTAGCAGATGTTTTTGATGGTGTAGCGAAATGCTTGTGTTTGTAGCTGAAACAGTGCAGTAGTATATAAAAATGATTCACAACGATACACAATCTAAAAGTAAAATAATGGAATTAAGAAATATATAAATATTAGATTGAGCAATGTAGGAGTGGTATTGACTAAAATACAGTAGAATAGGATACCTGAGTAAGAACTTGACGGACACAATACAGTAGTATAAGACAAAGACAGGGTTCCACCAGTGGTAGTATATATGCCCCAATTTGGGGTGGAATCTCCTCCTTCTCTCTAAACATTACATCTTTGTTGCTAGGCAGGAAATTAAGTGGTGGGCAATAAACTGTTCCTTCTCCCTTAATGTGACCTGACCTCGGCCCCCTTCCTCACTAAACCACAGCTCTCCACCCTTATCAGTGCCTGCCAACAGGTGCTCGTCTTTCCTCCTCTCAGTACATTCCAATCTTAATTGCATCCACAACACACATTCCTCCTACAGATAACCATTAACTTCTAGTGTAGACCCTAAAATATATCTTTGAATATTCGAATAGGATACCTGATAATTAACAATATTCCAAGTTTTGCAAGAACTCATCAGTATAAACAGTTGAAGTCGGAAGTTTACATACACTTAGGTTGGAGTCATTAAAACTCGTTTTTCAACCACTCCACAAATTTCTTGTTAACAAACTATAGTTTTGGCAAGTCGTTTAGGACATCTACTGTGTGCATGACACAAGTACTTTTCCAACAATTGTTTACAAACAGATTATTTAATTTATAATTCACAATTCCAGTGGGACAGACGTTTACATACACTAAGTTGACTGTGCCTTTAAACAGCTTGGAAAATTCCAGAAAATTATGTCATGGCTTTACAAGCTTCTGATAGGCTAATTGACATCATTTGAGTCAATTGGGGGTGTACCTGTGGATGTATTTCAAGGCCTACCTTCAAAATCAGTGCCTCTTTGCTTGACATCATGAGAAAATCAAATGAAATCAGCCTAAACCTCAGAACCTCAGAAAATAATTGTAAACCTCCACAAGTTTGATTCATCCTTGGGAGTAATTTCCAAATGTCTGAAGGTACCACATTCATCTGTACAAACAATAATAGTACGCAAGTATAAACACCATGGGACCACGCAGCCATCATACCGCTCTAGAAGGAGACGCGTTCTGTCTCCTAGAGATGAACGTACTTTGGTGAGAAAAGTGCAAATCAATCCCAGATAAACAGCAAAGGACCTTGTGAAGATTCTGGAGGTAACAGGTCCAAAAGTATCTATATTCACAGTAAACCGAGTCCTATATCGACATAACCTGATAGGCCGCTCAGCAAGGAAGAAGCCACTGCTCCAAAACCACCATAAAAAAATCCATACCACTGTTTGCAACTGCACATGGGGACAAAGATCATACTTTTTGGAGAAATTTCCTCTGGTCTGATGAAACAAAAATAGAACTGTTTGGCCATAATGACCATTGTTATGTTTGGAGGATAAAGGGGGAGACTTGCAAGCCAAATAACACCATCCCAACCGTGAAGCATGGGGGTGGCAGCATCATGTTGTGGGGGTGCTTTGCTGCAGGAGGGACTGGTGCACTTCACAAAATAGATGGCATCATGAGGTAGGAACATTACGTGGATATTTTGAAGCAACCTCTCAAGACATCAGTCAGGAAGTTAAATCTTGGTTGCAAATGGGTCTTCCAAATGGACAATGACCCCAAGCATACTTCCAAAGTTGTGGAAAAATGGCTTAAGGACAACACAGTCAAGGTATTGGAGTGGCCATCACAAAGCCCTGACCTCAATCCTATAGAAAATTTGTGGACAGAACTGAAAAAGCATGTGCGAGCAAGGAGGTCTACATACCTGACTCAGTTACACTAGCTCTGTCAGGAGGAATGGGCCCAAGTTAAACAATTTATAGGCAACGCTACCAAAAACTATTTGGGTGTATGTAAACTTCTGACACACTAGGAATGTGATGAAATAAATAAAAGCTGAAATAAATAATTCTCTCAACTATTATTCTGACATTTTACATTCTTAAAATAAAGTGTTGATCCTAACTGACCTAAGACAGAGCATGAGTTTAAAACTGAAAAACTGAGTTTAAATGTATTTGGCTAAGGTGTATGTAAACTTCTGACTTCAACTGTACATATGAGATTGTACTGGTAGTAGAGGTACTAGTTTTATAAGTGCTGGTGGTTGAAGAGGTAGCAAGTAGTTTTGGATATGGCCTTGTGCCTCTCAAGGCCATAAACAATTTTAGAGGAGCCTGTGTAAAATTGTATATCTAAGCTATCACAGAGGGCAGGTGGAACTGATTGAAAAGAAATTATGAAACTGGAGGAACACCATCTGCAGTGCCTCAGTCAAGACATTGTCCAAAAGATTGAATACAGGTTATCAAATCTGGATCAAAATAAACAACTTTCATCAATCTTTCATCTCCCATCCGGGACACAAAGATAATTAAATTATGCTTTTAAATTAACCTCGGTTCAGCACAACCATGTTTCTCTCTCCCTCACTCCCCTGTCAGAGTCACAATGTCACGTTGTTGTGATGGAGGTGCTGGCCAGTAAACACCAGGTCTGATCAGGTCTTACCAGGCCTCATGATGAGATACCCAGCAGGAAAACACAATTAGGCCTCACTTTCTCTCTCTCTCTGAAGGAGCAGGGACGGTAATTGTTGGATCCGTTTGACAGCCATCTTAATGAGATAACGAGAGACGCCGAGCAAATTAAAACACCAGCCGTGATGGGAAGGGACAGACAGGGGAACGAACACAGAGCAAGCTGCTGTGCATGTTTACCTCTGAAGGTTGACCAGAGGCTCTGGGCTCTCTTCTCTAAAGACTACTGAGGAAAAGACAGAGCCAGAGTGCAGCAGTTTCTAAAAGAGGCTACTACTGATCGAGCAGAGACGAACACAAGAGAAGTCTCTCGCTCATGCTATTATTAGCCTATTATGTATTTTTTTTCTCACATTTCATTTTGCTCTAAAACTCCGAGTGATGTAAAGGGGTGAAGTGGTGAAATGGTCCTGGAATTAACTAGAACCCACTGTACTCCACAGTACCTTCACACTAAAACACAGACAGTGTTCTTTGACCAACTGCGAGCAAAAGCAGGTCAGGTGTTTAGGTTTTAGTTTGTGTATTATCACCATCGCAATATAATTACATTTTTTATTAAAAGTGGAGTTGGCATTTTAAATCATCCAGATGGCTTGAAAAACATGACAGTCTTCAGTCTTGCTAAAGAGTATAAAATCAGCCTCAGCAGTGACATGCTGCCAATGATTCCCCTAAGAATGTCCTTTTCCCCAACATGGGAATGATTAGACAGAGAATTTAGAAATCTGTAGAGAGAAAAAAGCTCTAGCCACCCAGAGATGAGATATACTATTATAATAATGTGTAAATTGGAGTCAGATATTTTCCTCAGGTACAAAACACAGATGATGCTTAAAGCAGAATGAATTATTTTCCATCCCCTAAACTGTGTCCATATCTTTCCTCAGGAGTAGAGCCGATAGCCTTCAAAATACAGAGACACATTCAGTCAGCCATTTTCTCATCTCTTTCCCCTGCTCCGCTAACGTCCACACACAGAGCACAGACCAAAACTACCACAATCCATATTTGATGACCCGACCAGGGACACAAAATCCTAATTTCAAATTTCATCCTCGAACATCATAATCATAAATAATCATAAAAATGCATATTCCGATAATTCAAAAAAGGTTTTCCTAGCCTGATCCTGATTTTCCCTGGTGAGGAATAATGATGCTATTCGATCCTAGTCTCCCCTGGAGCAGAGAATTCTGTCAATACCACCAACCAACCCACTCACTTATGGACAGCAGTGATAACTTGATAGCATTAGCATATCTGTAGGATTGTGGCTGATGCATTGTGTCCAATATTGCTGAATAAAGTCTCTTGATAGTCCAGTTCTGATCATAGCACTGATAATGATTTATTATAGCCATGATGTTCTTCACGGAGATGGATACCGCACTCCTTGTATTTTAATTTATCATTCTCGTCTGGGGCTGACCCACATATTAATAACCACCAGAGAGAAACAGAGGAAGGAGGGAAAGGATGGAAGTAAATATATAGAGGGAGAGAGAAAAGAGAGGAAGCATGGTTAAAGAAGAGAAGGAATCTTTTATAGTCGCTCACCGTGTCCACTACCAATGGGAAGTGGTGTGATAAAAATGTAACAATGACTTTGTTCCTTACTCTTATTTATGCATTCATATGTGCATTCTTCATTCCTGTATCGGTCTCCCAGGTGCATTATTCACCCTCTTTGCTCAGATGATAAAACAAACGTATCAGTGTATCAGTACTGTTGTGTTTTCGATAAGTGCTTTATTTTCTACCCTGATCAGAGATTGGATCTCAATGATGTTTTTACTGGTATTCCAATCTGCAGTTTCAACAGGCAGGTGTCTAGGTTACAAATCAGAACAGTAAACAATTATGATACGATACAAGAGGTCTCGAGCCTCCCACAGTAAAACTTTGCAAATGGAAAAATGAACGGCCATGACAATTTGAAGGGAAAGTACATCATGTACTTTTTGAAAAACATTTGGAACACTGAGGGTGTTTTGGGAGGTAAATAAAAAAGAGTGGGTGACATCTGAAGTCGCTAGAAGTAGAAATCAGTAACTCTGAAACTACTGTGCATTCGTAAAGTATTCAGACCACTTGACTTTTCCACATTTTACGTTACATGTTACGTTACAGCCTTATTCTAAAATAGATTCAATTGTTTTTTTCCCCCTCATCAATCTACACACAATACCCGATAATGACAAAGCAAAAACTGGTTTAGAATTTTTTGCTAATTTGTAAAAAAGAAAAGAAAATAATAATAAAAAAAACTATCACATTCACATAAGCATTCAGACCCTTTACTCAGTACTTTATTGAAGCACCTTTGGCAGCCATTACAGCCTCGAGGAGTCTTGGGTATGACGCTACAAGCTTGGCGCACCTGTATTTGGGGAGTTTCTCCCATTCTTCTCTGCAGATCCTCTCAAGCTCTTTCAGGTTGGATGGGGAGTGTTGCTGCACAGCTATTTTCAGGTCTCTCCAAAGATGTTCGATCTGGTTCAAGTCCGGGCTCCACTTAATGACATTCAGACACTTGTCCCGAAGCCACTCCTGCATTGGCTTTGCTGTGTGCTTAGAGTTGTTGTCCTTTTGGAGGGTGAACCTTCACCCCAGTCTGAGGTACTGAACGCTCTGGAGCAAGTTTTCATAAAGGATCTCTCTGTACTTTGCTCAGTTCATCTTTGCCTTGATCCTGAGTAGTCTCCCAGTTCCTGCCACAGAAAAACTTCCCCACAGCATGATGCTGCCACCACCATGCTTCACCATAGGGATGGTGCCAGGTTTCCTCCAGATGTGACACTTTGCATTCAGGTCAAAGAGTTCAATCTTGGTTTCATCAGACCAAAGAATCTTTTTTCTCATGGTCTGAGAGTCTTTAGGTGCCTTTTGGCAAATTCCAAGTGGGCTGTGCCTTTTACTGAGAAGTGGCTTCTGTCTGGCCACTCTACCATTAAGGCCTGATTGGTGGAGTGCTGCATATGTGGTTGTCCTTCTGGAAGGTTCTCCCATCTCCACAGAGGAACTCCATAGTTCTCGGCACTCTAAGCACAATGACTTCAACCTCATTGCATGTTTATTTTTATGTAACCTTTATTTAACTAGGCAATTCAGTTAAGAACAAATTATTCGTTACAATGACGGCCTGCCCCAGACAACAGTGGGCTAATTGTGTGCCGCCCTATGGGACTCCCAATTATGGCCGGATGTGATATAATCTGGATTGAACCAGAGACTGTAGTGACACCTCTTGCACTGAGCTGCAGTGTCTTAGACCACTGTGCCACTCGGGAGCCCACTGTCAACTGTGGGACTTTATATAGACAGGGGTGTGCCTTTCCAAATCATGTCTAATCAATTGAATTTACCACAGGTGGACTCCAATCAACTTGAAGAAACAACTCAAGATGATCAATGGAAACAGGATGAACCTGAGCTCAATTTTGAGTCTCATAGCAAAGGGTTTGAATACTTATGTAGACAAGGTATTCCTGTTTTTTTTTTATAAATTTGCTAAGATTTCTAAAAACCTGTTTTCGCTTTGTCATTATGGGGTATTTTGTGTAGATTGCTGAGGATTATAAAATATTTTATCCATTTTAGAATAAAGCTGTAATGTAGCAAAATGTGAAAAGGTAAAGGGGTCTGAATACTCTCCGAAGGCACTGTATACTATACAAACATATTGAATCAAGTTGGCTTAATTATGCATATTTAACTCAGCCCCCTTTGCTTGTCATTAACCATGTCATACAATTGAAAATCCCAGTACAAATAGGTTATCCAAACAAGACTGGACAGTCAGTCATCTAGTAAGACTATACGATAGCTAAACCGATGGGAATTGTCAAGTTTAAATACTGGTACTCCTTTATACAGGAATTCCACAAAATGTGAGACACATGTTTTCATGGACACAGATTAATGAGCTATTTCACAGCTAGTTTCTAAGCCCATTTTAACATTCTGGGGATAAAACAAAATCATCAAAAAGATGATGTCCAATATTCTTTGACAGTAGGGGTTCTTAATTTATGAGCCACTTCTCTGGACCGCCTCCCAGGTTGAGTAATGGATATGCTATTTGGAGAAGGGATCTTAATGTCAGCACAGAAGCTAGGATGAACCTCATTATAGCTCCATTTACATTAATTTCTACTAATTGGTCTTTTGACCAATCACATCAGATCTTTCACATCAGATCTTTTTCAGAGCTGATATGATTGCTCAAAAGTAAACGCAGCCTAAGAGATAGGAGGAAGGCATAGAAGGAAACAGGATTCTGGGAAAAGCAAAGGACACTCCTTGATGAAAAGTATCAATGAAATCCTAATTCACATAGATAACACACACAACTGGCTAAAAAATACCAGCAGCAATTAATTAAAGATGCAACTGGTAACAGTTATATTTGACTGGTAACAGAATGTTTCCATGATAACATTTTGGATGGCTTTTTTCAAACATTACAATGGGTCTTCTGGTGTTCTGCAAACCACATGTACACTGAGTGTACAGAACATTAAGAACACCTGCTCTTTCCATGATAAAGACTGACTAGGTGAATCCAGGTGAAAGCGATGATCCCTTATTGATGTCAATTGTTAAATCCACTTCAATCAGTGTTGATGAAGGGGAGGAAAACGGTTAAATAATCATTTTTAAGCCTTGAGACATGGGTTGTGTATGTGTGCCATTCAGATGTTGAGTGGACAAGACAAAATATTTACATGCCTTTGAAGGGGGTATGGTAGTAGGTGCCAGACGCACTGGTTTGTGTCAAGAACTGCAACGCTGCTGGGGTTTTCACACTCAACAGTTTCCTGTGTGTATCAAGAATGGTCCATCACCCAAATGACATCCAGCCAACTTGACACAACTTTGGAAGCATTGGACAGGCCAGTATCCCAGTGGAATGCTTTTCAACATAATAATTGATAAATCGAACCAAACAATAACGATAACCCTCCAGCAGAAAAATAAACAATGAATAAATACAGATGAATACATACCATCAAGGCTATCCATCTTTACGTCAAAGATGTCTTCTAAGGAACTCTGTGAATGAAGATTGTCTAATTGTTTTCTCAGAGTGATACTATCACTAATAGGGTTGATGGTATTCCATAGAGCTTAATGTACATCAATGCTCTTACAGAAACACACCTTGGCTAGGTAGCAATTACAATGATCCTCTCCAATCAGCTATGGTAGGAGGGCTGCTGTTGTCCATGACAGCTTCCCCATCATATGCAAGACCACAATCCCCACAGTGAATGGCTCCCTGCCTTAGAATACACTGCTTAATGAAAATTAATATTGCTTCTGCTCATCCATTATTGATTGGTTTCGTCTTTGAGTCTATGGAGGTCGGAGTCATATGTGTTAGCTATTTTGCGTTACACAACTTATTACCCCAAGTAATGTTGCTGTGGCTCACTCCTGTGTTCCGAGCAGGGATAAACACTTTGCTAAGTATGCTGTTTCCCCCTGGTCCTAGAAAGACACTGAACCCAACAACCTCTCGGATTTCATGGTTTAGCTCTTGAGGGAAAATCTTAATGGGCATATCCAGAGATAATTAAGGAGTACACAAAGCTATTTTTGTCATACAAAATTGGAGAAGGTGCACGCTAGCCTTCATCTTGTTGTTAATCTATTTGGAGACACTGATTTACCTTACAGCACTGACATCCTTTAGCTTAAAATAACTGCTGTGTGAAGAGCATTTCTGCTGGGGATGGCAGACAACAAATTATTGAAACTCCAGCTCACTGTAAGAAGCTCCTTTTGTGATTTCATTCGGGCAAAACCATTGTTGTTCCTCCTCTCCTCCTCCCCCACCCCAGCCCCTTATCTTCAATATGTTTGGGGACAGCTTGTCTGGTAGCATTTAGCATGCTGATTTTGCATGGCGATATCAAGGAAACCTTTTATTGTGACCCACCATCCAGCTTCCTGGGCTTTATTTCCATTGAATATGATTAGGGCTTCTGTCACACCGAGCCACAAAGATGCCAGTGAGCCAATGTAGGCCTATGTTTCTTTGCAGACACAGGCATTTGTCTCTTTGATATGGGCCTCCGAGTTAAACAGCTCTGACATGAATTCTGAATTTCTTGTCTGTGTGTTTTTTCCCTGTTTGAGTGAAAAGTCACATGGTATGGTGGAGTACACAGACACACACCACCACCTTCCACCTCCTAATTGAACAGGGTCCCTGATGGTTGGACAAATAAAACCCTTTTATTTTCATTTTGTTGTCCTTCTAATGATAAGCAAAAGTAGCTAGACAAAGGTCATCACAAATCAATTCAGCAAGTGAAAAATTAAATACCTATTTCAAGACCAAGGGCAATTTTAAACAGCCGGAGTAGAAGTAATAGTCTGGTGTCTCCCACTGTGTAGCTTAAAGAAAGGAAGTCCTCTTTGAATTAATTTGGCTGGTAATGTCATTCATTTAGATCTCTAAAAGGGGACTCACAATACAATCTTCCCAGATAAAAACACATAAATAAGATCACCTAATTCATCAAGGAATTAACAATGTTTCCAAGTTCAACAAAAGTTTTAAAGTTTTATTAGTTGAATGTACTGGATACACATGGGATGGAGACATTTTGAAGATGTCTGTGAAGATGCATATTTGCTGGTCAGCACTGGTCAGCATCTGTTTCACCTGTCTTGTGCTTGTCTCCACCCACCACTAGCTGTCTCCTATTTTCTCCCCATTATCCCCTGTGTATTTATACCTGCGTTTTCTGTTTGTCTGTTGCCAGTTCGTCTTGTCAAGTCATCCCAGCATGTTTTCTGTGTGTTACCTTCTCTTTTGTTATGTCTTCTAGTCTTACCGGTTCCGACCTTTCTGCCTGCCTTGAGCCTGCCTGCCATTCTGTCCCTTGTTGACTCTGCTTGTACTCGACCTGCCCTTTTGCCTGACCCTTTGATAATAAATGTACTGAGAACCAAACCATCCGCCTCCTGTGTCTGCATCTGGGTCATATGCTGAGTCGTGATACTGAGGACGTGGCCAGGGATACCATCCTGGCGGGCAGCTTTGTGAATATTCACTCTTGAGTTTTTCTCAGCCTTGAAGAGTGAAAGCACCTGGTCGTCCGTAACAGTGAAACCCTTCCTGGATGGCTCTGTGTTGTCTGCCTCGAGGCGAGCATAGAATGTGTTAAGCTCCTCTGAGAGGGAGGCTTCGATGGGAACCACACATCTGGATTTACCTTTGTCTGTGATAGCCTGTAGTCCTTGCCACATACGTCCTGAGTCTGAGTTGTCGAACATCGATTGAAATTTGAGTTTGTCTTGTTGCGTCCTTAATGGATTTGAGGAACTCGTACCTGCTTGCCGTGTACGAGTCGTGTGACACCGAGTCGTTGGGGTTCATTCTGCTGAGTGATGCAGTACGGGCTCTCAGTACGGATTTTGAATGGGGTATGTCTGGTTTGTTATTGTGGGTACAGCATCATCAACACACTTCCTAATGCAACTTGTGACTGACAATGTACTCTGAGTGTATAAAACATTAACACCCGCACCCCCCACAAGGTGTCAAAAGCTGTCCACAGGGATGCTGGCCCATGTTGACTTCAGTGCTTCCCACAGTTGTGTCAAGTTGGCTGGATGTTCTTTGGGTGCTGGACCATTATTGATACACACAGGAAACTGTTGAGCATGGAAAAACCCAGCAGCATTGCAGTTCTTGACAAAACCAGTGCCCCGTTATTTTGTCTTGCCCATTCAACGTCTGAATGGCACACATACACAATCCATGTCTCAATTGTTTCAAGGCTTAAAAATCTTTAATTTGTCTCCTCCCCTTCACCTACACTGATTGAAGAGGATTTAACCCCCTAGAGTTGATTGATACACCTGTGCGTCAATCGAAGTTACATAACAAACAAAAAACCATTCAAATCCATCAGTTTAAGCTGGAGATATCTCAATCCACCGCATCCGCCAGTGTCACACATCCGCATCTGTGGTGGAAGGTCACAGAGCTAGAGTGGTGTTTCTCAGACTGAGACATCCCGAAAATCAATATTCTCAAGTAAACATCTGTAGCGTCCGAACGGTTTGACCTACAAACTATTATGACCACTCTATAGAAAGGAACACGATGGGGTTCTCTGTTTTGCTCCACAACCCCCACGAGTGTCAGGGGACTTGACTGAAGGTAACCGGTACCGATTTAAAAAAACAAATGGAAATATGAAGGTAGTTTTGTGCCTATATTTTTTGTTATATTTACTAGATTTATTTCCTTATGTTTTAGTTTTTTTTACTGTTCCCTTTTCCATTTATGAATGCGTTAGTCAATGTGGTTCAATCGGCTTTAGTAATAAAGGCCAAAATCTACATTTTATCCAAAAATAACAATAATTATACCTAAACGGGTCCTAAATTGCAAAATCAAATAGCTAAATTATCCATAGCATGACCATCTTAAAACAATTCCATATGTCAGCTTAGCACCCCCCCCCAGTCTATGTCATGGAAAGAGCAGGTGTCCTTAATGTTTTCTACACCCAGTGTACTGTATATTCCTCAATGTTGATGGATGATACCTGGGTGGGTGAATCCAAATCACTTTAGTGCCTGTATCCAGGCTGTTGCTAGATTCTGTGTGAGTACCAGCAGACTAGTACTGTTGCCATAGTAGGAAACATGCCAGATCAGCCAATCCACTTTCCCCCATCCATCCATCATGGACTAGAGGAGGGGTCATAAACCATCTGCTAATTACAGGCTTTGAGAGGATCTCTCTCTCCCTCTTTCTCTCTCATTAAATAGTTTTGGGGGGTATCTGTACATTACTATTTATATTTTTGACAACTTTTACTTTAATACATTCTCCATACATTTTCCCTGACACCCAAAACTACTCGTACATTTTGAAATCATAGCAGGACAGGAAAATGGTCCAATTCACGCACTTACTGTATCAAGAGAACATCTCTGGTCATTCCTACTTCCTCTGATCTGGCAGACTCACCAAAAAAAACAAGAAAATGGTGCAGTCTGGTTTGATTGATATAAGGAATTTGAAATTATTTATGATTTTACTTTTGATATTTAAGTATATTTTCGTAATAACATTTACTTTTGATACTTAAGTATATTGAAAACCAAACACTTTTAGGCTTTTACTCAAGTAGTATTTTACTGGGTGACTTTTACTTGAGTCATTTTACAATAAGGTATCTTTACTTTTACTCAAGCATGACAATTGGGTACTTTTTCCAGCACTGATTTCTCCCAGCTACCCAGGTCCTAGCAGCCAGGATGCTCCATAGGGCTTCACTGTGATAGGTTGGCATTGCTAAGCAGAGCAGGCCTTTTCTGAATGGACATGCAAAACTGACTAATACTGGGCCAGTGTAAACCCAGATTACAGTTCCAGTTTAGGGTGCCTGTCATACAGCCTAACCCAATTAAAGCGTCGTATTACATCCAGCATCCAGAGCACTACACAGGCCTCTGGGAGAAGGATGATGCTCTTCTCTCCTCTCCACCACAAAGGCTAACTGCATTACCATCAACATGAAAAAGCAGACAGGGATATGTCACAGTGATCATAAATTCAAGGATAACAGTGTTATCCCTAAACCTTGAAATGTACAGTATACTCTCTATTCTCAGGATGGGTGTGTTTTTTTATATCAAAGGGTGGAAGATGTCTTAATATTTATAGTGTGATTATCTGACCCAAGGGTATGTTGTGCAGTAAAAGGGGATACATCATGGAATAATATACAGCCATGAGTGAGAGAGAGTGCGGTCTGTAGTCAACCACAATCAATTAAGCATGTAAAAGTGTGGCCTCTCAGTGAACCATGGAAAGTATCGGGCTACATGGGTGATCTAGTTTCTCAAGTATCTGACTTTCAGCTGTAAGGAAAATTAGTTTTAAATAGCTGCCCTACTTTCCGTTAAATAACTTGAACCTTTTTAAATCTTCAATTTCTATTTTTCTCAAATGTGCTGTATGAATAGTTGTCTTTGACTCTGGGAGGGTAAATGTAGGCTAAAGGATGGATGGAAATGTACAGAATGGTTACCTGGGCTGCGTTTCAAACTCATAAAAGACACTCCCTCGTCCACTGACCCTCGCCTTATGCCCTTTTGGGAATCCCCGCTGCCATATTTGTCGTTGATCCAAATGATTAGACAAGCAAGGGAAGTTTGCAACGTAAGTCCCTCAGCCCTCTTTTTTTGATGGAGTTTGCGAGTGTACAATTATGTTCACTTCTAGGCCTGAAACACCCCATAATTCAATTTGCGATGATTGTACGTCCGCTAAGAAAAGTCTGCCAAAAAGTAAAACCTCAACGTCAGTACAAAGTCAACATACAAGTGTAAGTAAAAACCAATGTTAAAACCTCTAAGAGATCGACCGATTTAATCGAAAAAAAGACCCAATTGTGATGTTTATGGGACATATAGGAGTGCCAACAAAGAAGCTCGTCAAAGGTAATGAATGTTTTATATTTTATTTCTGCGTTTTGTGTAGCACCGGCTACGCTAATTCCTTTGTTTATGTCCCCTTCTGGTATTTTGGGGTGTTGCATGCTATCAGATAATAGCTTCTCATGCTTTCGCCAAAAAGCATTTTACAAATCTCGTTGGCTAGATTCACAACGAGTGTAGCTTGAATTGAGTACCCTGCATGTGAGTTTTGATGAACATTTGAGTTTTAACGAGTGCTATTAGCATTTGGCGGAACGCATTTGCATTTATTGTTGGCAAGGTGGGGCGATTGCGTCTCGGGTGGGCCAGAGGGGTTAATAAGTTAGAAATTGTGCTAATGATGCACAAACATGTCTCGTAAAAGTAAGGATATTTTTGTTTAGTTAGCTTTTGGAAATTGTAGAAATAAAACATTTTCCTTCTTCAGAAGTAGCAAGGCCGGCTAATGTTAGTTAGCTAATTAATTTGCTAGCTATCGTACAGTAGGCGTATATTAAAAACTTCTTAAGCCTATGGGTTCCCCTACAGGAACTCCACCCCCCCCCCCCCGTTCAGCTGAAACGGTGGTGCAGGGAATGCAAAAATATTCTTAGAAATATTTAACCTCCACACATTAACAAGTCCAATACCTCAAATGAAAGATAAACACCTTGTTCATCTACCCAGCGTGTCAGATTTTTAAAATGTTTTACGGTGAAAACACAGCATATATTTACGTTAGACCACCACCAAAACAAAGAAAAAACGTAGCCATTTTGTCCAACAAAATATAAAATGACAAAAGCAGGATTAAAACAAATAATTCACTAACCTCTTGAAAATCTTCATCAGATGACAGTCATATGACATGTTACACAGTACATTTATGTTTTGTTCGATAATATGCATTTTATATCCATAAATCTCAGTTTACATTGACGCCATGTTCAGAAAATTCTCCAAAATGTCCGGAGGAATTATAGAAAGCTTTGCCAGATAACAGAAATACTCATCATAAACTTTGACTGAAGATACATGTTCTACATATAATTAAAAAGATACACTGGTTCTTAATGCAACGGCTGTGTCACATTTTTTTAAACGTTACGGAAAAAGCCTAACATTGCAATAATCTGAGACAGCGCTGAGACGTAACAATATTTCTCCGCTATGTTGGAGTCAACAGAAATACAAAATTACAACATAAATATTCCCTTACCTTTGATGATCTTCCATCAGAATGTAGTGCAAGGAGTCCTAGTTCAACAACAAAATCATTTTGTTTCATAATGTTCAATTCTATTGTCCAAGTAGCAGCATTTGCTACCACTTTCAGCTCAAATGCCCAAAAAATGACTTCTGGTCCAGGATAATTTGCATCAAAACTTCCAAATTACACATTACAGGTCGACGAAACTGGTCAAACTAAGTGCAGAATCAATCTTCAGGATGTTATGATCATACAGATCGAATAGCATTCCAACCGGGCCATTCATGTTCATCTGGGGCTGATTGACAGGTCGAAGCACTCGAACGCAAACGCGCCTTCAAGCACATGGAAATCTTTTGCGACACTTACTACTTTCCTTCCCATTAGGTCAAAGTTCACAGCAAATGCTCCATTACACTTTCTACTGAATGAGGACATCTAGTGGAAGACGTAGGAAGTGTTTCCAGATCCATAACTTGTTGGGAAGGGAGGGGGCGATGACGTCAAAGTTCCCCCAACTTTCAGGATTTCAAAACTAGTTTGGAAGATTGCCTGCCCTGTGAGTTCTGTTATACTCACAGACATAATTCAAACGGTTTTAGAAACTTCAGAGTGTTTTCTATCCAATATTAATAATAATATGCATATATTAGCAATTTAGGACAGTATGGGCATGCAATTCATCCAAAGGGTAAATACTGCCCCCTATCTCTAACAGGTAATTATATAGTTAATATACAGTTGAAGTCTGAGGATTACATGCACCTTTGCCAAATACATTTAAACTCAGTTTTTCACAATTCCTGACATTTAATCCTAGTAAAAATTCCCTGTCTTAGGTCAGTTAGGATCACCATTTTATTTTAAGAACGTGAAATGTCAGAATAATAGTTGAGAGAATTATTTATTTCAGTTTATTACACTCAATTAGTATTTGGTAGCATTGCCTTTAAATTGTTTAACTTAGGTCAAACGTTATGGGTAGCCTTACACAAGCTTCACACAATAAGTTGGGTGAATTTTGGCCTATTCCTACTGACAGAGCTGGTGTAACCGAGTCAGGTTTGTAGGCCTCCTTGCTTGCACACGCTTTTTCAGTTCTGCCTACAGATTTTCTATAGGATTGAGGTCAGGGCTTTGTGATGGCCACTCCAAAACCCTGACTGTGTTGTCCTTAAGCCATTTTTCCACAACTTGTCCATTTGGAAGACCCATTTGCGACCAAGATTTAACTTCCTGACTGATGTCTTGAGAGGTTGCTTCAATATATCCACTAAATTTTCCCTACCTCATGATGCCATCTATTTTGTGAAGTGCACCAGTCGCTCCTGCAGCAAAGCACCCCTACAACATGATGCTGCCACCCCCATGCTTCAAGGTTGGGATGGTGTTCTTCGGCTTGCAAGCCTCCCCCTTTTTCTCTAAACATAACGATGGTCATTATGGCCAAACAGTTCTATTTTTGTTTCATCAAACCAGAAGACATTTCTAAAAAAAAGTATGATCTTTGTCCCCATGTGCAGTTGCAAACCGCAGTCTGGCTTTTTTTATGGCGGTTTTTGAGCAGTGGCTTCTCCCTTGCTGAGTGGCCTATCAGGTTTTGTCGATATAGGACTCGTTTTACTGTGAATATAGATTTCCTTTTACATGTTTCCTCTAGCATCTTCACAAGGTCCTTTGCTGTTGATCTGGGATTGATTTGCACTTTTCACACCAAAGTACGTTCATCTCTAGGAAACAGAACATGTCTCCTTCCCCAGCGGTATGATGTCTGCGTGATCCCATGGTGTTTATACTTGCGCACTATTGTTTGTACAGATGAACGTGGTTCCTTCCGGCGTATGGAAATTGCTCCCAGGGATGAACCAGACTTGTGGAGGCCTACACGTTTTTGTCTGAGGTCTTAGCAGATTTCTTTTGATTTTCCCACGATGTCAAGCAAAGAGGCAGGTAGGTAGTTTGAAGGTGGGCCTTGAAATACATCCACAGGTACACCTCAAATTGACTCAAATCATGTAAATTAGCCTATTAGAAGCTTCTAAACCCACGACATAATTTTCTGGAATTTTCCAAGTTGTTTAAAAGGCACTGTCAACTTAGTGTATGTAAAATTATGACCCACTGGAATTGTAACACAGTGAATTATAAGTGAAATTATTTGTCTGTAAACAATTGTTGGAAAAATTACTTGTGTCATGCACACAGTAGATGTCCTAATCGACTTGCCAAAACTATAGTTTGTTAACAAGAAATTTGTGTGACTACGAGTTTTAATGACTCCAACCTAAGTGTATGTAAACTTCCGACTGAAGAAATTAACAACGAAACAGCACAGCTCGTAAGTGAAAGAAATAGGTTTTTGATTGTTTTACTGTTAATACGTAAATGCCAACAAAATAACTTTTTGGTGTGTGTGTGTGTGTGTGTGTGTGTGTGTGTGTGTGTGTGTGTGTGTGTGTGTGTGTGTGTGTGTGTGACCTTATCTCGGCAAGTTAAGAACAAATTCTTATTTACAATGACGGCCTACCCCGGCCAAAATCGGATGACTCTGGGCCAATTGTGCGCCGCCCTATGGGACTCCGAATCACAACCAGTTGGGATACAGCAGGGTTTCGAACCAGGGACTGTAGCGACGCCTCTTGCACTGAGATGCAGTGTTGCCTTAGACCTCTGGGTCCATGTGTGTGTGTTAACTATTTAACTGTACTAGAATGCTTAAAAGGCAGCATAAAAAAATTATATTGGGATTAGGTTTTTTGACAAGGAAAATATTGGATATCGGTATCAGCCAAAACTGCCATATCGGTGTCTGGAGGAATGCTTTTCTGAGGAGTGCTAATATTGCCAACTGGTGGCTTCAAAGCCTCCCATTGGCCAAAACCTAGCATTAGCAATCAAGAGATTATATACATCATAGGTCTAACATCAATCCAACCCAATATTAGAAGTAAAACATACTGAATTAAATAATGTACTGTAGTGTTTATCACTGTGATCATTTAACAGCATCAATGTTTGAGCTCTTTATCGCTGAAGTGTCCAGATTCTCAAGAGCTCAACAAGTCTCTCTATCCTGCAGGCAAAGATGAAAAATAACACTACCACCACTGCTCAGTGTCTAATTTAGTCAAACCTAGTATGCAAACACCAGATTAATAATTCTCTTTGAGCCTCCTCCACACCCCATAGGAGTCTTCAAGTTTTTGAAGAAAGATTATGCAGTGAACTCCAGTCATGAGAATGCTGTTCATTGACTACAGCTCAGCATTCACACCATAGAGCCATCAAACCTCATCACTAAACTAAGGACCCTGGGACTAAATACCTCCCTCTGCAACTGGATCCTGGACTTCCCGACGGGCTGCCACTAGGTGATAAGGGTAGGCAACAACACATCTGCCATGCTGATCCTCAACACTGGGGCCCTTAAGAGGTATGTGCTTAGTCCCCTCCTGTACTCCCTATTCACCCACGACTGTGTGGCCAAGCACGACTCCAACACCATCATACAGTTTGCTGACAACACAACAGTAGTAGGCCTGATCACCAACCACGATGAGACATCCTATATGGAGGAGGTCAGAGACCTGGCAGTGTGATGCCAGAGCAAGAACCTTTCCCTCAATGTGAGCAAGACAAAGGAGCTGATTGTGTACTATAGGAAAAGGCGGGCCGAACAGGCCCCCATTAACATCGACGGAGCTGAAGTGGAGCAGGTCTAGAGTCTCAAGTTCCTTGGTGTCCACATCACCAACAAACTATCATGGTCCAAACACACTAAGACAGTCGTAAAGAGGGCACGACAACACCTTTTCCCCCTCAGGAGACTGAAAATATTTGGCATGGGTCCCCAGATCCTCAAAAGGTTCAACAGCTGCACCAACAAGAGCACCCTGACCGGTTGCATCACAGCCTGGTATGGCAACTGCTCGGCATCTGACCATAAAGTGCTACAGAATGTAGTGCATACGGCACATCACTGGGGCCAAGCTTCTTGACATCCAGGACGTATATACTGTAATAGGTGGAGTCAGAGGAAAGCTCATAAAATTGTCAGAGACTCCAGTTACCCAAGTCATAGGACTGTTTTCTCTGCTATCGAACGGCAAGCGGTAGCAGAGTCTCAAGTCTAGGACCAAAAGGCTCCTCAACAGCCCCAAGCCATACGACTGCCTAACATTTAATCAAATGGCCACCTGACTATTACCTACATGTACAAATTAATTTTAATCTGAACAAAACAGAGATGATGATGTGCAGGTTTGCATTAAAAAATGTGTGCTGTTTTTGGATATTGATTAGCGATAGTCAAGGATACACAGAAATTCCAAAATATGTGTGTTTAGTTCAGAGTTTTTAGTTCAGATTATTTGTTTGCAATATGTGATATAAGAGAGCTTCGTAAACTGTTTATTCAATTGTGTGGTTTGAATAGTGTAAGAAGACAACATATTTGATGAGAATCACAACATTGGGTACAAAATCAATTCTAGCTCGTGAAGGTGCAGTAGCCTACATTGGGTGTACAATTTTCAATTACAGCATTATTTTTCAGCTATTTATTTTGTTACAAATAATATTTACATGTTAATAGTATTTTTTGAATACAACTATTATGTCCTTTCTTTTATCTGAATGCAATCTATCTATTAGCTTCCAAAATGTAGGTAGGTATATCTAGCTGTCCGATAACACATTCTGATGAAATGGCTTGTCCAGCACTTTGTAAAAACCCAGAGTGCATTAAGTGAATGCTGAAAAAAGATCTTGGTTCCTTTGAGAAACATAGCAATGTGAATGCAAAGAGGACTCGTACCACAAAATAGGTGAAGTGAACTGGCAAAAGAGTTGAGTCCTCATTCAAAGGCAAGGGCAGTGTGACTACAAAGTTAGAGTAATTTTGTTTTTTAATGCCAGAGTTCAATTTAAAGAGGACTGAGATTGAATATTTTAAAGAAGACTATATGTGAAAACCAGTGGAGGCTGCTGAGGCGAGGACAGCTCATAATAATGGCTGGAATGGAGTCTAATGGCTGGAATAAGGTGAATGGAATGGTATCAAACACATGAAAACCATGTGTGTGATACCATTCCATTCCCTCCATGCCGGACATTATTATGAGTTGTCCCCCCCTTAGCAGCCTCCACTGGTGAAAACACCTTATGGCTTGGGGGTTAGAAGCTGTCATGGAGCAAGTTGGTCAGCCATGTTTGGCTTTAGGTTAAAATGAGTTCTGAACTAATTATCTGGCACCAATACAGATATTGAAGTGTCTGAGTACACACCTGTACTCAGGAGGATGTGTATTTGCTCTAGACATACGCTCTAGGCTGTGTTAATAAAAGCGAAAAATGTAGGCCTAGTGGTACATTACTGTATGCATCTCTGTACCATTGGAGGCTGCTGAGGGGAGGACAGCTCATAATAATGGCCTGAATGGAGTTAATGGAATGGTATCAAACACGTTTTTGGGGGTTTTCATGTGTTTGATATCATTCAATCCATTTCAACCATTATCATGAGCCATCTTTCCCTCAGCAGCCTCCACTGTTCTGTACCACAGTGCCCATTCTATCCTCAAATGATTTCTAAGGTATTTAGTAGGCCAATTTCTCTCTGAAGTGTAGCGATTTGGCAAAAGCATAAATGATTATGTCCAGAACCCAAAAGGAGAGTAAACACTGCTCACAAACACAACCCTAACACCACATAGTGAATGTGCACAGCATCAGGAAGAGGAAAGCAAAAAGCACAGTAGACAAATATTAGCAAGCCGTGACACTTCCTCCCACCACCACCTCCCAACGCAAATGCCCGCATGCAGCGATGGAGCCATCCTGTTATATAAGCCAAGCAAACTCAAAGCAAATGAGCTGAGACAATTGCACAAAGGCTGTCTGCTGTGTACCAGAGATCCTGCAGCAAAAATCTGCTGGAATTCTGGCTGCTGCCCCTGTTTTAAAGAGCAGTTGCCCCAAAAAAACAACTTCTCATTTAGAAAACAGCCTATGTGGCATTGATATGTCAAAATTGACAACAAAGTGTAAATAGAATAATCTTGGTCATAAAGTCAGTCTCGTCCAAAACTGAGTTTTGTGAGACTTATGGTTGGTACTACATCACAACGTAAATTAAGGTTGGGTTTGTTTCAAACACGTGCACAGCTGGCAGCACGCAACCCAATGGATATCCTTATGGGGCTAGTTAGGGATAATTGATACATTACACAATGTACATGGGATAATATGTCAATTCAATAGCTCCAAATTTCAATGACTTAAAAAAATCTCAAACCAACTGAAAATAGATATTCATATACAAATAGATATTCATATACAAATATTGAAAGCTTTTAATGTGAAAACTAAAAGGTGTGCAACATGAAAATATTGTCTCATTTACATTGTGTAATTTATTACACACACGAGACACCCACATCAAACCACACCCTGAAACCAACTCAGGTTTGAATTCAGTCATCGACGCTACCATTTCTTAATGAACCAAATCTAGTCACACTTTAAACTAACCCATGGATAGAGAGACATGGAGCCCTGTTACAGGCTTTCGTTTTTGAGGTTGGTTCGAGTCAGGTGTGGACACGCACTGACGTGTTGCACCTGTTGCCTCGTTAGTTGCCTGTGCTGGCACAGGTGATATATAATTGCTATGTAGCTCTCCCTCAAAGTTTGTGAATACATAGCTTTTTATTTTGCCTCCTTGTTTGGTTTTCTCCACATTTGTTTTCATATCAAATCAAAAATCAAATCAAATTGTATTTGTCACATGAGCTGAATACAACAGGTTTAGACCATACATTGAAATGAATACTCACAAACCCTTAACAAGCAATGCAGTTTTAAGAGAAAAAAGTGATAAAGTATTTACTAAAAGTAAAAAATAAATCAATACAATTAAAAATAAGAAAAATAACTAGTAATTAAGGAGCAACATTAAAAAAACAGTAGTGAGGCTATATACAGGATTTACTGGCACAGAGTCAATGTGCGGGGGCACAGGCTAGTTGAGGTAATATGTGAGAATGGCGCTGAGGGAGATGGTTGCCGTTTTACGATCCCGTTACCAGTTGTGCCATTGTGTATGTTTTTTCACGCTATTTGTAACTTACTTTGTACATAATGTTTCTGCCACTGTGTCTTACGACGGAAAAGAGCTTCTAGATATAAGGACAGCGATTACTCACCCCGTACCTTACTCACCCCGTACCTTACTCACCCCGTACCGTACTCGCCCCGTATTCGGATGGGAAGGATTTACTTCAGACGCCCGACAAGGCCCTCATATCTGTCATTTGCAGGAGAAAGAGACAGAGAAATCGGGGCCGAAGGTCCGTGTGCCTTGTAAGGATCCGTCTTCGCGAGGGTAATCTACCTTTACCATCTGTCATATTAGCCAATGTATAATCAATCGATAATGAAATAGACAAACTATGATCATGTTAATCATACCAAAGGGACATTAAAAATGTAATATCTTATGTTTCAAAGAGTCGTGGCTGAACGACGACATGAATAACATACAGCGGGTGGGTTTTAAGCTTTTTTGGCAGGATAGAACAACGGCCTCTGGTAAGACAAGGGGTGGCGGTCTATGTATATTTGTAAACAACAGCTGATGCTATCTATTTACCCCCACAAACTGTTGCTGGCACTAAGACTGCACTCAATGAGCTGTATGAGCTCTATACCAGGCGGTGTCAGGTGCCCTGAAAATGGTCAAATACTCAAGCCACCCTAGTCATGGACTGTTCTGACTGCTACTGCATGGCAAGCGGTACCGGAGCGCCAAGTCTAGGTCCAAAAGGGTTCATAACAGCTTATACCCCGAAGCCGTAAGACTCCTGAACAGCTAATCAATGGGTTAAACAGACCCCTCTATGCATCTATGCATAGTCACTTTAACTCTACCTACATGACATGTTACCTCAATTACCACAACTAACCGGTGCCCCCGCACATTGACTCTGTACCAGTACCCCCTGTATATGGCCTCGCTATAGTTGTTTTACTGCTGCTGCTTAATTTTTTGGTACTTTTATTTTCTATTTTTCTGAACGAATACCATGCTATTGTTTGAGGAGAGTGCACAATTATGAACTTGACAATGTATTAATAAACCAATTAGGCACATTTGGGCAGTCTCGATACAACATTAGACAACAGTCTAAAACTTTGCACATACACTGCTTCCATCTAGGGGCCAAAATCTAAATTGTGCCTGGGCTTGAATAATACATTATGGCCTTTCTCTTGCATTTCAAAGATAATGGTATACAAAAAGAGCATGTTTTTTCTTTGTATTGTCTTTAACCAAATGTGTTATATTCTCCTACATGAATTTCACATTTCCACAAACTTCAACGTGTTTCCTTTCAAATGGTATCAAGAATATGCATATCCTTCCTTCAGGTCCTGAGCTACAGGCAGTTAGATTTTGGTATGTCATTCTTGGCAAAAATGTTTTAAAAAGTGTCAGATCGTTAAGAGGTTTTTAAAGCATTGTTGGTTAAGGGCTTGTAAGAAAGCATTTCACTGTAAGGTCTACCTGTTGTATTCGGCGCATGTGACAAATAACATTTGATTTGATGTAAATGTAGGTACAGGTAAAGTGACTATGCATGGATAATGAACAGAAAGTAGGAGCAGTGCAAAAATGGGGTGGGGAGGGCAATGCAAATAGTCCGGGTAGCTTTTCAAGAAACTTATGGCTTGAGAGTAGAAGCTGTTAAGAAGCCTTTTGGACCTAGACTTGGCACTCTGGTTCCGCTTGGTGTGGGTTTTCTATAAATGTGTCTGTTATCAGGCAAATCTAGTGGTCGTCCATGGTGGGTGTGTGCTAAGACCATACTCGAGTTTGCATGGCCAGCACGTAACACCAAGTGGATATTACTGCACTGTCGGAACTAGAAGCACAAGCATTTCGCTACACTCACATTAACATCTGCTGACCACCTGTATGTGACAAATACAATTTGATTTGATTTGAGCATGTGCGTGGCAATGAGCCAGTTTGTCACAAAGAGAAAGTGTTGCGCAATGCACAGCACTGATTTAAATGAATCTGCCACTGACACATACACACACACATCATTTTGAAATGTTTAATTGAGGAGACTCATGGAGTGTTTTTCCACAGCAATCAAAAGAAATCTAAAGACAAAGACATGACTTTATTGCAACTGGCTCTGCTCTCGTGTTTGGGAAAATGTCAGTCTTCTGTCCTTCTCCCCTCCTTGCTGGTGGATGAGAGAAAAAGTAGAAACCTGCACACCACTCTTGCTAGTATCACTGCTCTTTATTAAAATGTACGTATCGGCCTCAAGGCACCTGCTTGCTGTTGGAAACATAGGAGCCGAGAACTAGTCAACAGAAACTGCTCGGGATCGCATGATTCTATGATTTCCATGAACTATGATAAATGAGTCTGTCGGGGCTATGCATTCTGCTCACATAGTTGTCCTGCTTGAAGCTTTTTTTCCTTTAACTTTGAGCTAATTTCTTAATCCAATTTATTTGTTCAGATCTGTGAAACCTAACAATGTAGAGAGGAAATATTATTTAATTTCTAAAGTGAAAAGCCCGCCACAATCGGGCAGAGCAAGTAGAGCGAGACGGGTGGAAAAGATGGTACAGGCAGAGCAGTGACTGTATGCTAGCTGCGTAGACCATAACTCCAATTACCTTTGCTGATAGTGATGTTGTTTCCATAAGTGGATGAATTGGTCTAATTTAGCATGTATGGTAAAAGCCTCAACCCTTAGCTACCTCTTCCAATTCAAATGAGATTGAAAAAAAAGTAAATAATGACAACATTTGTATTGTGTGACTACAGCGGTAGCAATAAAACACAAAAATAACGACACATTTTAATTGAGTGAGGCGTCAAAGTGGACAGCCCGACTGGCTTCGGTTGGGTTATTATCATTCAAAACAATGCATTCTATATCAAATAAATCACACAACTCGCAAGCTCGCCTTTTGTGAGTTTAGGCCATAAGAGCATTTCTATTTGTGTGAGGCATTCGTAATTAAAGCAACACATTTGGCATTGACTAAAGTAGGAATTGGGCTCTTATTGTTATCACTATAAGGCTCAACTGTCATTTGCTAAGAGGTGTGTGTGTGTGTGTGTGTGTGTGTGTGTGTGTGTGTGTGTGTGTGTGTGTGTGTGTGTGTTCAGCCTTTGACAGAGAGAGTTGCCAAACACTGTGAAAACAGAGCTAATAGTCTCCTTCTGATTTGTCCTCTCAGCATGGCTAACTTCCATTCCCCCTTTGTGTCAAATGATCTGTAAAGAAAAAGTAAATATTTGTGCTGGGGTCGCAAGTCAGATGGCCAGCTTATAAACAAGTCAGGTCCCTTGGTGCAACTCTGCTGATGTAGGGGGATGTTATAAGTCATATCTCTCTTATAGCTATATTAAAGACAATGTACTGCACACAGCACTACGCAGCAATGAAGATGGAAATAGAGAAGTGACAGATTTGATTGAAAATACAATAACTTAGCTAAGCTGAATATATACAGAATGTCATGTAATCCTCATATTGCACCCATATTATATGGCATTGTTGGTACAACAATATTCATGTGGTCTGACAATTGCAGAAAGGCAAATTATGAGGTAATACCTTAGAAAATCAGGCATCTTGCAGAAAATGTCAACTACGACAAGAATACACGACAAGCTTGCGAAAGTATTCACACCCCTTGGCATTTTTCCTATTTTGTTGCCTTAAAACCTGGAATTAAATTAAACATTTTGGGGAGTTTGTATCATTTGATTTAGATAACATACCTACTACTTTGAAGAGGCAAAAAGTGTTTAATTGTGAAACAAACAAGAAAAAAAACTTGAGCGTGCATAACTATTCACCCCCCCCCAAAGTCAATACTTTGTAGAGCCACCTTTTGCAGCAATTACAGTTGCTAGTCTCTTGGGGTAGGTTTCTATAAGCTTGGCACATCTAGCCACTGGGATTTTAACCAATTCTTCAAGACAAAACTGCTCAAGCTCCTTCAAGTTGGATGGGTTCCGCTGCTATACAACAATCTTTAAGTCATACCATAGATTCTCAATTTGGATTGAGGTCTGGACTTTGACTAAACCATTCCAAGACATTTAAATGTTTCCACTTAAACCACTTGAGTGTTGCTTCGCAGTATGCTTAGGGTCATTGTTCTGCTGGAAGGTGAACCTCCGTCCCAGTCTCACATCTCTTGAACACAGAAACAGGTTTTCAAGACTTTCCCTGTATTTAGCCCCATCCCTCATTCCTTCAATTCTGTCCAGTTTCTCAGTACCTGATGATGAAAAACATACCCACAGCATGATGCTGCCACCACCATGCTTCACTGTAGGGATGTTGTTCTCGGGGTGATGAGAGGTGTTGGGTTTGCGCCAGACTTAGCGTTGATGGCCAAAAAGCTCAATTTTAGTCTCATCTAACCAGAGTACCTTCTTCCATTTGTTTCGGGAGTCTCTAACATGCCTTTTGGCGAACACCAAATGTGTTTGCTTATTTTTAAGCAATGGAATTTTCCGGCCACTCTTCCACAAAACCCACTCCAGTGGAGTGTACAGCTTAAAGTGTTAAAGTGGTCCTATGGACAGATACTCCAATCTCCACTGTGGAGCTATGCAGCTCCTTCAGGGTTATCTTTGGTCTCTTTGTTGCCTCTCTGATTAATGCCCTCCTTGCCTGGTCTGTGAGTTTTGGTGGGCGGCCCTCTCTTGGAAGGTTTGTTATGGTATCATATTCTTTCCATTTTTTAATAATGGATTTAATGGTGCCACGTAGGATGTTCAAAGTTTTGGATAACCTAACCCTGATCTGTACTTGTCCACAACATTGTCCCTGACCTGTTTGGAGAGCTCCTTGGTCTTCATGGTGCCGCTTGCTTGGCGGTGCCCCTTGCTTAGTGGTGCTGCAGACTCTGGGGTCGTTCAGAAAAGGTGTATATATACTGAGATCATGTGACAGATCATGTGATACTTAAATAAAGTCCACCTGTGTATAATCTAACTAATTATGTGACTTCTGAAGGTAATTGGTTACACCAGATCTTATTTCGGCTTCACAGCAAAGGGGGTGAATACATTGCACGCACCACTTTCCGTTTTGTATTTTTTAGAACATTTTTTAAAAAGTTTTTTTTTCATTTCACTTCACCAATTTGAACTATTTTGTGTATGTTCATTACATGAAATCCAAATAAAAATCCATTTAATTTACAGGTTGTAATGCAAAATAGGAAAAATGCCAAGGGGGTGAATACCTTTGTAAGGCACTGTAAGTCTTGGTGAGATTAGAATGCTTACTGACTGACTGCTGTGTTTCTTTAATTTCACTAAATTAAATTTAACCAAATTCCTCTAATTTCAGGGTGTCATGCTAATAAGAAAATCAGGAGTAACATCTTGCTGTGTGTGTTAACCACATAAGGTGAAAGGCCAATAGAAAAAATGATCCATGTGCAAATATCAGAGGCTACGACTACTGATCAGAGCTCTTGATATTCCAGGCACGTTTCACAGTCGAGGTTTGGTCCATTAAATGCATGGACATATGTTTTAATATTTCATTGGAGTTCAACAATAGCTCATCAGAGATTTAAAAAATATATGCAACAGAGACTGTATGTATTTCCTACAGACCAGTATACTTCTATAATGCAAATGCACTTTTTAAAGAGTTTATCAACCTTTGTCAAGTGGTATGACTGCGCTGTTAAAATGCTCAGAGCACAGCAAGTGCATAACCTCAATTAGCATATACAGCGAATGGCGGGAACCACGTGAGCCTCTCTGGTTCTCTCTCTACAGAGCCCCCACCACTGGCCCAAATCTCAAGTCTAACTGGGATCTACTGAAAAACGAAAGGCAACCACATAAAGTCTCTCTCCAACCTCCTATGCCTCCCATTGATTACTTAGTGTTTATAACCCAAGCATGGAGAAGAAGCAACGGCTCGGGGACTACTTTTAATAAACAATGAGACGAGGCAGAGTCCTGCCTTATTAATTCCTGGAGCATGGAGTGCAGTGAAGCTCGGTGGGCTTTAAATCTGAACCAGGACCTGGGTAGAGGAGACACTTAAACTCTTCTATCGGTCAGTGGAAGAGATGGAGCTGCAGTGGATAGCTGCTGTCTTACAGGTTCCTGACCAATTCTACCATTTTCTGTGTTTTTTTTACGCTGATCTTAACTTTTTTTTGTACATAACGTTTCCGCCATTTCCTATGACCGAAAACAGCTTCTGGACATTCGAACAGCGATTTGGATGAACATTTCTACTTCAATGAGTCGGCAGGTCTGGACATCATGCTTACCCCGGACCAGGCCCTGATCTCCGGGCTTCGACAAAGGAAGCTGAGGCAAAAGAGAAAGCAAGCAAGGCGGCGTCATGATTAGATTATGTCGGCGAGCATCTAGACCACAATTGCCCATGTTTTTTTGGTGTTCGTACAATCAGTAAAGAACAAACTGGACAAGCTCCAGTCAAGAATGTCCCATCAACGGGACCTGAAGAAATGTAATATTGTTACGTCCGTTGTTGGAATTAGACCAAGGTGCAGCGAGGTAGGCATACATTTTGAATTTATTTAAATGGTCCCAAAAAAAACACTAAGATTGAATCCTACTACGCTGGCTCTGACGCTCATCGGATGTGGCAGGTCTTGTAAACAATTATGGATTACAAATGGAAACCCAGCCGTGAGCCTACCAGACAAGCTAAATGCCTTCTATGCTCACTTCGAGGCAAGCAACACGGAACGATGAGAGCACCAGCAGTTCCGGACAACTGTGTGGTCTCGCTCTCTGTAGCTGATATGAATAAGACCTTCAAACAGGTTAACATTAACAAGGCCATGGTGCAAGACGGAATATCAGGACGCTTACTCAGAGCATGCGCTGACCAGCTGGCAGGTGCCTTCACTGACATTATCAACCTCTCCCTGACCCAGTCAAATACGATTTTATTTGTCACATGCTTCGTAAACAACATGTGTAGACAAGAGGAGCACATTTTAACATTTACATTTTAGTCATTTAGCAGATGCTCTTATCCAGAGTGACTTACAGTTAGTTATATTAAAATGAATGCACTCCAACACTGATGTCGGACAACCACATCAGACATACTGTAGAAAGTAAATATTTCCTCAATAAAGTATGTATCAGTAAAGTTTTCTTTTTTGAGGTGTGGCGGTCGAGGTGAGGATGAGCATTATTTAAGATACTATTTGAAGGGGTAGGGTTTCAGATGTTTTTGGGAGATGGGCAGGGACTCTGCTGTCCTAGCTTCTTGGGGAAGCTGGTTCAACCATTGGGTGCCAGGACAGAAAAGAGCTTGGACTGGGCTGAGCTGGAGCTGCCCTCCCGTAGGCGTAGGAGGACCAAGAGACCTGAGGTAGCAGAACTGAGTGTTCGGGTTGGGATGGAGGGTTTGAGCATAGCCTGAAGGTAGTGAGTGGTAGATCCTCTTGCCGTTCAGTAGGTAAGCACCATAGTCTTGTAGTGGATGCAAGCTTCGACTGGAAGCCAGTGTAGTGTGCGGAGGAGTGGGGTGACATGAGAGAACTTGAGAAGGTCCCGTCCTGTTCTCCCTGTTCACCAACGGCTGCATGGCCACTCACGGCTCCAACACCATCATTAAGTGTAGTGACAACACAGCATGATAGGCCTGATCACTGATTACGATGAGACCGCCTATAGAGAAGAGTTCAGTGATATGGCAATGTGTTGCCAGGACAACAACCTATGCCTTAACGTCAGCAAGACAAAGGAGCTGATCTTGGACTACAGGAAACGGAGGGCCGAGCACGCCACCATCGACATCGAAGGGGCTTTAGTGGAGCGGGTTGTGAGGTTTAAGTTCCTCATTGTCCACATCACTAAGGGGTTAACATGGTCCACACACACTAACACAGCATAGAAGAAGGAACGACAATGCCTCTTTTCTTCCTCTCAGGAGGCTGAAAAGATTTGTCATTGGCGCTCAGATCCTCAAAAAGTTATACAGCTGCACAATTGAGAGCATCTTGAATGGCTGCATCACCGCTTGGTATGGCAACTGCTTGGCATGTGACTGCAAGGTGCTACAGAGGGTACTGCGTATAGCCCAGCACATCACTAGGGCCAAGCTCCTTGCCACCCAGGACCTCTTTACCAGACGGTATCAGAGGAAGGCCCTAAAAATGGTCAGATTCCAGCCAAGTCACAGGCTGTTCTCTCTGCTACAGCATGGCAAGCGGTACCGATGCACAAAGTCTGAAACCAACAGGACCATGAACAGCTTCTACGCCCAAGCCATAACACTAAATAATTAACCAAATAGTTACACGGAGTTTCTGCATTGACCTTGACTCGTCACATACGCTGCTGCTACTGTTTATTAACTATCATGTTGCCTAGTCACTTTTCCACTACTTATATGTACATTTCTTCCTCAATTACCTCCTACCCCTGCACATCGACTCGGTACTGGTACCCCGTGCATATAGCAAGGTTATCGTTACTCATTGTGTGTTTATTCCTCGTTTTTATTTTTCTAGATTTTTCTCTCTGCATTGTTGGGAATGGCCTATAAGTAAGCATTTCACTGTTAGTTTTCACCTGTTGTTTTGAAGCATGTGACAAATAAAATATGTCCCTTCAGCTGTCAACTGCACAGATGAACCACATGGACCCTCTTTAAACACATCTAAATGCATTTAAGGGATCAGCTTTGATGGACTGGAGCTGCAGGTGAATATTCTCCCAGGGATGTTCAGGGGGGAAGAGAGAAGAATGTCACTCATTTCTCATGGAAACAACTCATTGGTGGTTATGGGATCAGGTTTTATGGACATCCTGAATAGTAAATTCAATTCTGTCAATATAATACAATTTGATTTGTTATGTGATTTAATGGGAGGCAGCAGAGTGGTATTGGATCAGCTAC
The DNA here is from genome assembly GCF_036934945.1 of Oncorhynchus masou masou. Taxonomy (NCBI): domain Eukaryota; kingdom Metazoa; phylum Chordata; class Actinopteri; order Salmoniformes; family Salmonidae; genus Oncorhynchus; species Oncorhynchus masou. The sequence goes on from NC_088226.1 coordinate 49,985,570, forward strand.
AAGCCTGTGTAATTGATCTTAAAGGGAAATTGCGCAAATGCTATATGACAATGCTAGATCATGTTTTTGACCCTCAGCTCTCACTCATTCCCACGGCCTTGGAGAACTCACTGCACATGACTACTAATCCATGGAGAAAGGTCACAGGACAAGTATGGCTGCTAGGCTCGGGGAAGGGCCTGACCAATTCAAATGATTCCCTTATCCACCAACCTGTGAATGCACACAACCATACATACACCCTCACAGATGGATGGACAGGCCTATTAGGTCCCTGTCCACCCCACCCTCCCTGCTCTTCCCCTTAGCCTATTTGTAGCCTAAACTGGTAACAAATAACAGGGAGGGATGGAAACACTGGCTGTGAACAGAGACTCTCTCTCTCTCTCTCTACCTCAATGGTGGCTATCTATCTCTGTAGAATGTGCTCTTTATACTTTTATAGGCACTCTTAGTTTTTTTTTACTATCCATGATCTTGGCTGTCTAAATGATGACAGAGTCAGACCAGGTCTCTTCACTGATGCCGCTTTTGACTTTGAATGTGAGTTTGCGTGACCTCAGCTCAGCCTATCGGAAAACCTCATTGGTAGTGGCCTTCAACTGCACATTGCTATAGGGTATTATGTTTACTGTTGGATGAATGCATGGCTACTAGCAGTGGGTATAATACTTAGAGTTAGCAATAGTTCATGTGTTTGAGTTTCCAATTCCTCAGGTGTTGAACCCCAAATAAATTAGCCTATGATATTATTTAGGGCACTTAAAGATGTATTGATCATGTAATTCATCTGCATTGAATAAATAAAACCTGGAAATTCTGGAGTCCTATTCTGACAGTAAAATATAGCAACTATAGTCTTATTTTCAACCGAAAATGTATGACGATCACTGGATTAGGTTGCACATCAAAATATCTTGAATCATGCTTTCCTGGACGTGTTAGATAAAACAATGTATTTGTTGAATACCTCAGTAGTCTATTTATGATACTTTTGAATAAAGCATTATGAATTACTTTGTTTGATGAATATTCATTATTTTGGCACGGGCTGGTGCCACCAAATGTAGAAGTTAGTGTCACCAGTGGGAATGGCAGACCGCCCCCTGTAATGGCCAAGTAACTAATAATTAGGGTAGGTGTTGATTCAGGGACACACGTGACAGGCACTTTAGCTTGGCCTTTATAACGTATATGGCTGAAACAGGCAGACAGACAGACGGACGAAAGGACAGACAGACAGACAGACAGACAGAGAGACAGAGAGAGAGAACAAGAAGAAGCATAGAGTGACAGCAGATCCTGAGGCAGATCCTGAGACAGACAGACAGACAGCACAACAGGGAGGAAAACAAAATGGCTAGAGCAGAGTTTTACCTCCACTGGTGTTTTTACATATGGTTTTTATTTTAAACATGAGGTGCATTAAAAAACAGGAGGAAGACCATGTCTCACCAGTCACTGGTACAGAAATTGTTGAGAAATCCTGGGCTGTACTGTACTGCCCAATGTTGTGTTCCAGCACCGGGACAGAAGTAATGCTTTTTGTTTCTTTCATATTTACTCAGTGATTGATATAGCTAGAGCCACCATAGTTTATGACAAACAACTTATATACATTGAGTGTACAAAACTTTAAAAACACCTTAACCCTTGTGTAGTCTTAAAATTCTAAATTCTCCCCTTGTCCTACGGGCAAAAAATGATCCACCTTCACTAAACTTAATTGAATTTTAAACCCCAAATCTATTTTGCATGAAGAAAAAACCTGTCATTCATCACAAACTTTGTGAATATCTGGCTTTTCCCTCTTCCCAATGCAGAAAGACTGCATTTAATCAGTGGACAACACTCGTTTTTATTACGACACACCTGTCACAATTGTTTACTTTACTGAAGTAGAGGTTTATTATTATTATTATTATTGCTAAGGTACTGCATAAGTGTAAACATACATTGTTTGCCTAAGAAAGTAACAGAAATGTGTGGAAAGTAGTTTTGAAGGGAAACAATAACCGACTTGAACTTTTTTGGCAACATAGTGATATATTCTTAAATACTGAACAATGAGGAATTCAACTACAAAATACTAGTCTTCTCCCATTTTTGAACCATTGCCCCCACCCACAAGGTGTATAAAAACACCATAAATACAAATAAAATAAAAAAGATAATAGATACAAAACGAAAACGTGAAGAACATAAATCAATCAACTCCAATTAGCACATGTAGGACAGTATGCAAGTGTGTGAGCATGGACTTTGCAGATGTATTTCTCACATGTGCAGGACATAGTATTTGTTTTACAGTCCTTCTTTGGGGGGCAGAATTGGCATATCCTCCTCTTGCCTGCCTCAGGTACAGCCTCAGGTGGATCAGGACAAGATTCAGCCCCTGATTAGCTTTCACAAGCGCTGCAGAGGCTGCTGTGCAGGGGAGGCGCTCCCTTCTTTGAATGTGTGGGGTTACAAGTGCCTTTCCCAGTTGCTCCAAAAACACCCTCCTCTTGTTACACCTATCAGGCATCCAGTTAGGGTTGATCTTGTTCTATATCACAAATTGTATGAGGACACATCAATGATGTTATGGAAGATGACCAGGGGCTAGCGGGCAGTCATCCTCCTGCAGCTGTAAATTCCAATCACCTTGTCCAGGTTGTCCACACCTCCTTTGTTGTGGTTGTAGTCCAGGATGATGGCTGGCTTCCTGTCCTCACAATCACTGATCTCAGCCATTTTGTGCAGTGTGCTCAGGAGGACCACATTATTGTTCCTCTTTGGGAGGTAAGCAACTAGAGTGGTGGTGGGGGGGAAGGCAAACTTTGATGATAAGACCTTTGGGACCGGGACCAGGCAGCTGACTATCGTTGTCTCTGATTGGGGATCATACTTAGGCAGTCCTTTTTCCCACCATTAGGTTGTGGGATCTTGTTTTCTGTTTAGTTACTGTTGCCTGACAGAACTGTGCATTTTCATTTCTATTTTGTTATTTTGTTTGAGTGTTTTTTAAATTAAAATCATGATCACTTTCCACGCTGCGCCTTGGTCTACTCTTTCTTCCACCAACGAGAGCCGTTATACTTAAGGACAGCAAAGTAAAGGTAGTGGAGTGGCCATCAGAAAGCCCTTACCTCAATCCTATAGAAAATGTGTGGGCAGAACTGAAAAAGTGTGTGAGAGCAAGGAGGCCTACAAACCTGACTCAGTTACACCAGCTCTGTCAGGAGGAATGGGCCAAAATTGACCCAATTTATTGTGGGAAGCTTGAGGAAGGCTACCCGAAACATTTGACCCAAGTTAAACAATTTAAAGGCAATGCTACCAAATACTAATTGAGTGCATGTAAACTTCTGACCCAATGGGAATGTGATGAAGGAAATAAAAGCTGAAATAAATAATTATCTCTACTATTATTCTGACATTTCCCATTCTTAAAATAAAGTGGTGATTCTAACTGACCTAAAACAGGAAATGTTTTACTAGGATTAAATGTCAGGAATTGTGAAAAACTGAGTTTAAATGTATTTGGCTAAGGTGTATGTAAACTTCAGACTTCAAGTGTATGTGTAAAAACTGTCGAAGCATCTCTGGAACAATCAGCCAGAGTCCATGAACTTGCCCTCCTTATAGTGTTTCATGTCCGCCGGGCTACATCTGATAACATATGGAAGGAGAGATTTTCCCCTTTTAAAGGGCCGGTCTCCAAAAGATTACACCATTCAGGCAGGCCGGTTTATGATGGATTAATTTAGCATATTCATTCAGAATGTATTTTCCAAATGCTGTTGAACAGGGAGGGAATGGGTGGAAGGTGTTGTACTAATGGCCAAACAGACCTAGCTCTTCCTGGCAGCGCATGGAGGGTAAATGTTCCGACATGACTAGCAATACCCTTGTGCGCTGAAATGATCAACATCCCGCCCCCAGGAGGTCTGAAATTCAATTAGTTCACTAAGGGCTACGTTGGAAATGCCTATTAGAACGCTGGCCATATACAGGACGAATGTGTTCTTTGCTAGAATTTCAGAGTTAATGATGGCGTATGAGCTGTGGGTGAATTAACACAGGTGTCTGTCTAATATCACAGGGTTTCCCAAACTCGGTCCTGGGGCCCCCCCTGGGTGCACGTTACTTTTTTTGCCCTAGCACTACACAGCTGATTCACAGCTGCTCTGTGGCTTCACAGGGAGCCAGGCCATACCTGCGGGGATAGGTCTTATTCAGAGCTGCTTACACCATTCACTCCACTGGGAGTACAATTAATCCCCAAAATAGCCATTTCCCAATGGAAGTGACTGTGATGCATTTTGGAGAGGGTGGGTTTTTATGAAAGAAGGGGGGGGACTCTTATTCTCTCTGACTGACTGGAATTTTAATGGTGGTTATAGGGTGATGCCGCAGTGAGGGTTGTATTGTCTTTATCCTTCAGAAGGCCTGAGAGGCCATGAGGAGTGACTGTGCAGATGACATATTGAACACTTAGACATTTAGCTAAATGCTTCCTGTCCATAATGAAAGGTAACAATTACATCCAAATCACTAGGGATTGAGGCTGAATGCTTAACCTATTCAGACTGCAAATACCCCCCACCAGTCCTCCACTTTACCTTTGTTTCACAAATGTTCTTATAATCCAATGACGCCATCAATTTCAGTAATGACTCATATTTTAATAGTACGTTTGAAACAATTGTCCCTTTTGGATGGTTTTGGTCAAATGTTTCTAAATCCACCTTAATAAACAGACAAAACATTGGTATCCATCCAAAATGTGTACCATTTGCAACATTATTTACAGTGAGAGCATGAAATAAAATTGTGGCTATGAATAAAAGTACCATGACATCAAAACTGTGGGGGTATAAAAAGAAAAGCTATGATAAAACAGGATGTCAGTGTGGGTTAAAAACAAAAGTGTGACTTAATGAAGATGAATACTGCTGCTTCCCTGTGGCTGAAGGCACTTTCATTAGCAGCTTGGCTTTAACACCCTGCACCTCCCCACAGGGATAGGATCGAGTCTGGGTAGAAAACTCACACCAACACTCGTGCTATCACGGAGTTTATCTGAGATCATCCAGATAATAGCCCCTTAAGGCGATACTCAAGGATATGTTTAGAAAGAGCTGGTTTAATGCATATCTGGCACTAGCTACTGTACATTGCATGCAGCTCCAGAACAGCAAACATACTTCTTCACTGCAGTACCACCACATGAATATCATTGTTCATGTGGACATAATCAAGACGTTATTAAGCACACAGATAGAGTAACATTACAAAATGTAACCACATTAAACTGCTAGCATGACAATTAAAATCAATAGGAACAGACGCCACATTGGAGGAAAGCAGGATGTGGTTTCATGAAAACAACATCAACTGCAGGAGGCCAATTGATTTCCATTGGAGCTAAAAACAGCCTTGAAGATCTGTTTATTTTCACGTGACACCATGCTGATGTACACGGCTGCATCATACTGTGTGTGTGTGTACAAGTGTCTCACTGAATCCCAAACCAACAGTATACTGTGCTAATGAAAATTGTATCCTCCTAGTTTCTCCTCTTCATTGTCTGTCTTAGGCCCTGGAAAGCTCAACTCTTGTCTCTTCACAGCCGTCAAGGGGAAATCAATAATTCAATATGAAATCATTATTTTGATTAAGTCAAATTTTAAAAAGGAAATTGACTTTTCAGTATAGTTCCAAAAAAAGAACTGACACTTTCACCTTGACAGACAGGAAGCCCTTTTCGCTTCCCAACTCTCTCCTCAGTCCTCACAACTCTATCCCTTTGCTTTGGTCGGCTGACATCCAGGCGTTGGTTATTAAAGGAGTGTTATCTCCACACTGATAGGGTAATCTAACTACAATCATAATGCCCAAGCTTTGTCTTTCAGCAATTCATTCCAGGTGGACGGAAGGGAGCCAGGCCTGGGAGGGCCATCGGCAACGATTTCAGTGAAGAGCGACGAGCCCCAGCTGACTCGAGGGAAATTGAAAGTCCTTCATTATTTTGAGGAGATCAATCTGCAAGTAAATCCAATCCACATAAACAATGCTGCATACCACACCAGGGAACTGGGAGTGATGTGAAGGGATTCTCTGGGACGGATAACATGGGAGAGAAAATAAATGTTCTCATGCAGTCATGTTGCTGTGAATAAACTGCTTTACCACAACATTGGACTGTGAGATTGTTATCGCTATATTGGCATCATTTTACAAAAAAAACGTTGTCCCTTTTCATCACACTACAGGTCACATTTACTAAGCTCTTCTACAAGGGCAAATGTTCAGCTGGAGCTAGCCTATTCAATGCAACTATTCAGGGCCAAATAATCAATTAAGAAATGGCTTTTGTTCTCTAATTATTATTGATTTGATATCAAGTGTTGTACTAATGGTTCAGTGTCACACTGTGCTGATAACAGCCTGCTGGGCTACTTTAGAAGTTATTAGGAGGATTTTACAAAACTTGCCAATATGAATAAATGAAACAACATGACCAAACATGAAATGGTTAGTTCTGTTTAAAATGGAGTGCCACAAGTGGCAATGATTGTCTGACAATAAATTGCCATGCATCTTATTATTATAATAATAACACAGAATAGACTAAAACCACCACAAATAACACTTATAGCAAACCAAAGACAGGAAATAAGTAAAGCGCTGTACTTGCATGGTCAAGCCTACAACCTGGACTAAAAGACCTGAATATGTTATGCCTAATAAAAACTCAAGAACACTGTTCCTTCATTTCAGAAATTCAAGGGCATTATGCATGATGGTTTTCAAAAGGTTTTCCAACAAGGCCCAATTCAGACTACAGATCTGCTGTACATGTAAAATAAAATGCTTCCAAAAATGTCAGTAAATTACAATGAAGGAAAGCAACTGCAACAATCTCAAATATATCAAATGGTTATATTTTATTTTGTACAGCATCATCTGGACCAGGTCTAACTTCCCACTATTGATGCTGGACATTTCCCAAAACCACACACTCAGGCTCTTGAGGACTGAATATTCCAGCAAACAGGTTTTGGACTTCCAACTAAGGCTTTCAGTTATGCACATCTGTGTTGTAGTGTTGCCAGTTGCACAATTCCAATGCAATTTGCTCACGCTATGGACAGTCTGAGCATTGAGCTCCCTCCCTCTCTTTGATGTTTGGGTGGCAGAAGCACAACAAAGTGAGCAAGAGCGTCACATTGTGCCAGGCTTTGTTTGCGCTATACTCGACTTGAGTGGGTTGAGCCACTGATGTGATCTTCCTGTCTGTTCTTGTGCCCTCTCGGGCTCGTGCGGTCAAGGAGATCTTTGTGGGCTATACTCAGCCTTTTCTCAGGGTAGTAAGTTGGTGGTCTGTTGATATCCCTCTAGTGGTGTGGTGGCCGTGCTTTGGCAAAGTGGATTGTGTTGTATCCTGCCTGTGTGCCACGACCCCACAGTCTCAGTCTCCAGTGTATATGCTGCAATAGTCTATGTGCAGGGGAGCTAGGGTCAGTCTGTTATATCTGGTGTAATTCTGACCTGAGCCCTAGGACTGAGCCCTAGGACTACCTGGCCTGATGACTCCTGGCTGTCCCCAGTCCACCTGGTCATGCTGCTGCTCCAGTTTCAACTGTTCTATCTGCGGCTATGAAACCCTGACCTGTTCACCGAACGTGCTACCTTGTCCTGAACCTGCTGTTTTCAACTCTCCCACTCTCCCTCTCCTTCTCCCTCTCCCGCTCTCTCGCTATCTCTTTACCGCACCTCCTGTCTCAACCTCTGAATGCTCTGCTATGAAAAGCCAACTGACATTTACTCCTGAGGTGCTGACCTGTTGCACCCTCTACAGCTACTGTGATTATTATTTGACCCTGCTGGTCATCTATGAACATTTAAACATGAAGAACAATCTGGCTTTAATGGCCATGTACTCTTATAATCTCCCGGCACAGCAAGAAGAGGACTGGCCACCCCTCATAGCCTGGTTCCTATCTAGGTTTCTTCCTAGGTTGCTGCCTTTCTAGGGAGTTTTTCCTAGCCACTGTGCTTCTACATCTGCATTGCTTGCTGTTTGGAGTTTTAAGTTGGGTTTCTGTATAAGTACTTGTGACATCTGCTAATGTAAAATTCACTTTATAAATAGATTTACGGATTGATAGATGAAGAGCTAATCTGACCCACATCCAACTATACTATAGTAGATGACTGCATGGAATCTGGGGCAGTTCCCTGTGAAGGATTCCAGACAGCAGCAATCCCCCAGTCAGGATTAACCAGCATAACATTTTGTTAACCAAAAAAAAAGAAGTAAAAACATTGTGACTCTTTTTTATTCCACATAATAACAACTTGCCTTCAGAATGATAGTCTAATCTGTTCAAGCAAATCATTCCACTACTATTCACACAACACAAAAATGGGATTTGTCACCGTCCCCAGCCACAGTCTGATAGTGTCTGGGGGAAGAGGGGGAGAGAGAGGTTCCCGCTCCTGGTCTTAGCTAGTAGAGCTTAGTGAGCACAAGCACCATCCCCCAGGTGACTCCATCCAGCAGACACATTACCTGATCCAGGTATAGGAAGTCTCTACCTGGGCATAAGCGGCACAGGGATCTAGCATGAGGGCCATAGTCATAGCCCATCTACTGTAGCACATGAAGAACCATATGTTTCTTAGAGCTTGGTGAGAGCGCGGTTGTCCTATGGTTATTTTGCATACAACCTTCCCATAACTTTCTGGAAATGGCGCAGGATAGTTGCGTGGCTTTGGTTTTGCTAAAAGTTCAAACATGGTTACAATTCATTTAAATGTTGGTAATGTTCTAGGAACGTTCTCCAACTGGTTTGACATTAGGAATGTTTAGAGAGCGTTAAGAAACACCGTTAAGAAAACTTTTCATAAAAACCATGAGAAAAAATTCTTAAACGGTTCTCTGAACATTACTAAAGTTCTCAGCAACAACAAAAACTCTCACAGTCCTCTATCTTAACACTGTACCCAAACCAGCCGGGTGCATGCGCCATCGTGCGCAAATTGATTTTGTCCCACCACACCAAACACAATCACGACACGCAGGTTAAGATATCAAAACAAACTCTGAACCAATTATATTAATTTTTGGGACAGGTCGAAAAGCATTAAACATTTATGGCAATTTAGCTAGCTAGCTTGCAGTTGCAGCTAATTTGTCCTATTTAGCTAGCTTGCTGTTGCTTGCTAACTTGTCCTGGGATATAAACGTTGAGTTGTTATTTTACCTGAAAGGTCCTCTATTCTGACAATTCATCCACAGTTAAAACAGTCAACCAAATTGTTTCTAGTCATCTCTCATCCTTCCAGGCTTTATCTTCTTAGGACTTCATATGGCGATTGGCGTCTAACTGTCATAGTTACCACGACAACCGACCAAACTCAGTTAATCTTTCAATCACCCACGTGGGTGTAACCAATGAGGAGATGGCATGTGGGTATCTGCTTCTATAAACCAATGAGGAGATGGGAGAGGCAGGACTTGCACTGCGTTCAGCATAACAAATAGAACTGACTTCTCTTTTAGCGCTTGGCAATGCAAACGCTCGTTGGCACGCGCGAGCAGTGTGGGTACAATAATTGAATAACATGGATGTTTAAATTTTTTTACAACACTCACGCACGCGATGCGAGTGGTGTGGTCAGCATATCTTAAGTGTGTTCAGGTGTGTTAGCCATGCCCCCTAATTGGCCACAATGAGTGCTTGTTTCCTTTGAAATAGGGTATGTTTGAATAGACTAAATTACCAGTTTTGCATGTGTTCTGTGCTCTGTTTCGCATACTTTGATTTGGACTCATACTCAGACTGATGCATGCTCCAATTAGGGTGCTCGGAGCATGGTAGTACACAAATTGAGAAACACCCACTGTCTGGTTTAGTGAATAGCATGGAGATTGCGTCATAAAGAAAGATCTGAGCACTGGTGTTAAAATGGGGATGGTTTCACTGAGAGAGGCATCTATATCAGAGACTGTAGAGAAAGCGAGACATCGCACTCCCTAATGTTTTCTGGTCGGGCGGGGTTTCTATGGTCTGCTTTATGCCCCCGCCCCATGGAAGGGGTACCCCAGAGATGGTAGAGAAAGGAGACAGCTCACTGTCAAAAATGTTCTAGTCAGGGTGGTGGGGGGGGGGGGGGAGTCGGGACAATAAGTCGGGGACTAGGCCAGCTGTTCCCTCTCATGTGAGCATGCTAGATATTATGGAAGAAACGTGAGCTCATGCGGGAAAGCATGCTCACGCGAGAGAGGGAACGACAACTTACACAGACAGGAATCTCTCCGTTGCAGTTGAATGAGGATAAGCGGTCACAGCACAGGCCAAGGGAAATATAGGCAGTGCACACACACATACCCACACATCCATGCACACACAGTCACACACACATTCACTCATCCACCCAGGCGGCTCCTAGACAGCCAGCCCAAGGGGTCTGAGCAGAGACTGCCATGACTTTGCCAAAAGGGAGAGCAGGAGAGCAGGAGAAAAGGGAGGAGGTGGTAGTGGTGGGGGGTGTAAAGGGGGGCTTAGCAGATGAGATTAATGAGCTGAAACTTCCGCCCTCTCCCTCCATCTCCCTCTTGCTCACTCTGAGCAGCACGAGCTCCAAATTATGCACCAGAGCGCTTTATCTCTAAAGGATGAGCTCGTTTACAGTTAAGAGGGTATTTCCACCCATGCCTCTCACCGGGGTGGAGGTGATTTGGTCAGATCAGGTGTGCACATCCCCTGAAAGAGCTTCTGGTGCTAAGCAGGGTGGCACAGAAAGCCCACCGCTTACCAACACCTCCTGTAGAGGGACTGATACAAACCCTCTATGAAAAACCTCTACATCCCTAATGGGCAGATAATGTCAACCTGAAGCCTCGTTGAGAGGGAAGGATTAGTATAGTGCATGTTATGGCTCTTAGGCTGCATGATGTTGAGCACATAGAGAGTATAAAGAATCAGATGAATTAGCTTAGATTTATCCGTTAATACAACTGTTATTTGTCACTAGAAATGTAATCTAGCTATTTGTGAAACAGATTGGAAGAGGTTCCATAGCTTTAATCACTTCAACATCCACAGAGAGGGCGGGATGAGATCCATCTCCATAAAGGCCAAAACATCTTCCACTGCAATATGCTCCACACGTACTGATTGACATGGGGGTCTCTGGTAACCCAGGCAACCATTAAACGTATAACCACTCAGCATTTTCTAGACTTACAAGGAGCAAACATTTGCCAGGAATGCACTGCTTGCTTGCAAACACAATGGGTTATTTAAAAAAGAATTATCCTCGGTGCCCCTGAATAAAGCTGGAATCCTTAATGGTGAACAGCCACGTCCATTTGCGATATTACAACAAAGAAGTTACTGCTAACAACAAAAATATTTTTTCCCCCTCTGACATCATTGCACGCGTGATAGAATAGTCCTTTGTTTTTACCATGCTCCTGGACGCTCCTCAGCTCGGCAACAAAAACATGAAACATCGGTGATGGGGCGGCCAGTGGCTCTGTTTCTGCATAATGTGGATTCCATTTTTAAGGAATGTGTGAACGCCACTCAGTTATAAGGAGAAAAAGATCAGGGGCCTTATACTTATGCAATAAGGCCAGAGGGTTTGAGTCGTATGGCCAATATACCACGGCTAAGGACTCAATACAGCCCTTAGCCGTGGTATATTGGCCATATACCACAAACCCCTGAGGTTCCGTATTGCTATTATACATTGGTTACCAATGTAATTAGAGCAGTAAACAGAAATATTTTGTCAAACCCGTGGTATAGAGTCTGATATACAACGGCTGTCAGCCAATCAGCATACAGGGCTTGAGCCACCCAGTTTATGATTAAAATTAAACCCAAGGTGAAAAATGTATGATGTGGTGGGAAAAGTGGGCGGCTGGCTAGCAGAACTTTACAAAAAGCAACAATCAGTCTGATGTGAAAAAAAACAACTAGTTTGAATCATGTCTGTGAGTATTACAGAACTTATTTAGCAGGCGAAACCCTGAGGACAAACCATTCAGATTCGTTTTTTTAAGTCACTGTCTTTTCAATGGGTTTTCATGGGGAATCCTAAATTCTAATCGACTTTCCTGCAGTTCCTACCGCTTCCACTGGATGTCACCAGTTTGTAGAAATTGGTTGAGATTTTTCCTTTGTGTAATGAAGAAGTACCATAGCTCAGAACGAACGTCACTTCATGTGTACCTTTTGATAGAGGCGCATAACCAGAAAAGTAGCGTTTGTTTGATTGTTTTGCTCCTGTATTGAACCCAGATCATCCAGTCTTCAATTTGATAGATTATACACGTTTAGAAATACCTAAAGTTGTATTACAAAAGTAGTTTGAAATGTTTTGGCAAAGTTTACAAGTAACTTTTGAGATATTTTGTAGCGACGTTGCATAAGTTCGAAGGGGTGCTTTTCTGGATCAAACGCGCCAAATAAATGGACATTTTGGATATATATCGACGGAACTAATCGAACAACAGGACCATTTGTGATGTTTATGAGACATGTAGGCAGGATTTATATTTTATTTCTGCATTTTGTGTCACGCCTGCAGAGTTGAAATATGCTACTCTCATTGTTTACTGTCAGATAATAGCATCTTACAGAGTTTACAGTCTAACCAGACACCTAGGTATTTGTAGTTGTCCACATATTCTAAGTCAGAACCGTCCAGAGTAGTGACGCTGGACGGGCGGGTCGGTGTGGGCAGTGATCGGTTGAAGTGCAATTAGTTTTACTTGCATTTAAGAGCAGTTGGAGGCCACGGAAGGAGAGTTGTATGGCATTAAAGCTCGTCTGGAGGTTAATTAACACAGTGTCCAAAGAAGGGCCAGAAGTATACAGAATGGTGTTGTCTGCATATAGGTGGATCAGAGAATCACCAGCAGCAAAAGCGACATCATTGATGTATACAGAGAAAAGAGTCGGCCCGAGGATTGAACCCTGTGGCACCCCCATAGAGACTGCCAGAGGTCCGGACAACAGGCCCTCCGATTTGCCACACTGAACTCTGTCTGAGAAGTAGTTGGTAAACCAGGCAAGGCAGTCATTTGAGAAACCAAGGCTGTTGAGTCTGCCGATAAGAATGTGCTGATTGACAGAGTTGAAAGCCTTGGCCAGGTCGATGATTAAAGATGCACAGTATTGTCTTTTATCGATGGCGGCTATGATATCATTTAGGACCTTGAGCGTGGCTGAGGTGCACCCATGACCAGCTCGGAAACCAGATTGAATAGCGGAGAAGGTACGGTGGGATTTGAAATGGTCGGTGATCTGTTTGTTAATTTGGCTTTCGAAGACCTTAGAAAGGCAGGGTAGGATATATATAGGTCTGTAGCAGTTTGGGTCTAGAGAGTCTCTCCCTTTGAAGAGGGGGATGACCGTGGCAGCTTTCCAATCTTTGGGAATCTCAGATGATACAAAAGAGAGGTTGAACAGGCTAGTAATAGGGGTTGCAACAATTTCAACAGATGATTTTAGAAAGAGAGGGTACAGATTGTCTAGCCCGGGTGACTTGTAGGGGTCCAGATTTTGCAGTTCTTTCAGAACATCAGCTATCTGGATTTGGGTGAAGGAGAAATTGGGGAGGCTTGGGCAAGTTGCTTTGGGGGGGGTGAAGTGCTGTTGACTAGCGTAGGGGTAGCCAGGTAGAAAGCATGGCCAGCCGTAGAAAATTCTTGTTAAAATTCTCAATTATCGCGGATTTATCCGTGGTGATAGTGTTTCCTAGCCTCAGTGCAGTGGGCAGCTGGGAGGAAGTGCTCTTATTCTCCATGGACTTTACAGTGTCCCAGAACTTTTGGGAATTTGTGCTACAGGATGCAAATTTCTGTTTGAAAAAGCTAGCCTTTGCTTTCCTAACTGCCTGTGTATATTGGTTCCTAACTTCCAAAAAAAGTTGTATATCGCGGGGGCTATTTGATGCTACTGCAGTAGGCCACAGGATGTTTTTGTGCTGGTCAAGGGCAGTCAGGTCTGGAGTGAACCAAGGGCTATATCTGTCCCTGGTTCTAAAAATGTTTATTGGGCCGTGCTTATTTAACCTGATGGGGCTATGGGAAATACTGCCCCCTTTGGATGAATTGTGTGCCCAAAGTAAACTAAAAAAAAAACTGTAAAAAATTGCTAATATATGCATATAATAATTATTATTGAATAGAAAACACTCTAAAGCTTCTAAAACCGTTCGAATTATGTCTGTATGTAAAGCAGAACTCACAGGGCAGCCATTCTCCCAAACTCTCTCTCTCTCCTAAGAAAGTTGCTCCAACTTTGACGTCATCGCCCCCACCCTTCCCAACCAGCTATGGATCTGGGAACAGTTTCTATTTCTTCAGCGCGCTCTCGTCTTTCAATGAGACATGGAACGGAGAAAATAGCACAAGCTTTGACTGCTTGGCGTGCAAAATACTGAGGTGTCACGAGTTTTCAGGAGCGCGCTCTGTGAAAAGGGACTTTTTTTTCCAGTCTGGCTGAAGAGAGTTTGTTATGTTTGATTTAATCGCCAATTGTTTTGTACGTTAAAAACATCCTAAAGCTTGATTCTGCACTTAGTTTGACCAGTTTAGTCGACATATAATATGTAAATTTGAAGTTTTGATGCGCAATTTTCGTGATCAGAAGTCCTTTTTGGGGTAATTCACCTGAAGATGTTAGCTTTTGCTAATACAAAGACACACCAACAGCAACCAAACGTTATATTAGGTAAGTATAACTCCTTCCACGGCATTCTTGTCGAAGACCATCAAAGGTAAGGGAATATTTATGTTATAAAATTGTATTTTTGTCGAATCCAACATAGTAGAGAAATAATGCTAATGGCTGAGCGCCGTCTCAGATTATTGAATAGTGAACGAATTCTGTAACGTTAAAAATAAATGTAACACAGCGTTTGCATTAAGAAGAAGTGTATCTTTCTAAATATATGTAGAACATGTATATTTAGTCAAAGTTTATGATGTTTATTGCTGTTATCTGGTGTCAGCTGCCAGAGATATTTATAATTCCTCCGGTCATTTCTGCTGCATTTTTTGAACATGGCTCAATGTAAATGGAGATTTATGGATATAAATTGCATATTATTGAAAAAAACATAAATGTACTGTGTAACATGTGCTATTACTGTCATCTGATGAAGATTTTCAAAAGGTTAGTGAATTATTTTTCTTTTAATCCTGCATTTGTGATTGTGCTATTTTGCATAGCCATATGGCTACATATTGTTTCCCTAGTGGTGGTTTAACATAAATATGTGCTATGTTTTCGCTGTAAAACATTTTAAAATTCTGACATGCTGGGTAGATGAACAATGTGTTTATCTTTCATTTAAGCTATTGGACTTGTTAATGTGTGGAGGTTAAATATTTTTAAGAATATTTTTGCTTTCCCTGCGCCACCGTTTGGGCTGAAGGGGGGGGGGGGGTTCCTAGTTGGGAACCCGTAGCCCCATATTTAAGATGGTGAGGAAGGCACTTTTAAAGAATAACTAGGCATCCTCTACTGACGGAATGAGGTCAATATCCTTCCAGGATATCCGGGCCAGGTCAATTAGAAGGGCCTACACATTGAAGTGTTTTAGGGAGCGTTTGACAGTTAAGAGGGGTGGCCGTTTGACCGCAGACCCATTACGGACGCAGGCAATGAGGCAGTGATCTCTGAAATCCTGGTTGAAGATAGCAGAGGTGTATTTGGAGGGCAGGTTGGTTAGGATGAAATCTATGAGGGTGCCCGTGTTTACTGATTTTGGGTTGTACCTGGTAGGTTCATTGATCATTTGTGTGAGATTGAGGACATCACGCTTAGATTGTAGGATGTGGTGTTAAGCATGTCCCAGTTTAGGTCACCTAACAGCGCAAGCTCTGAAGATAGATGGGGGGCAATCAATTCACATATGGTGTCCAGGGCACAGCTGGGGGCAGAGGGTGGTCTATAGCAAGCAGCAACAGTGAGAGACTTGTTTCTGGAAAGGTGGATTTTTAAAAGTAGAAGCTCAATTTTGGGGGGGGCACAGACCTGGATAGTAAGACAGAATTTGGCAGGCTATCTCTGCAGTAGATTGCAACTCCGCCCCCTTTGACAGTTCTATCTTGTCGGAAAATGTTACAGTTAGGGATGGGAATTTCTGGGGTTTTGGTGGTCTTCCTAAGCCATGATTCAGACACGGCTAGAACATCCGGGTTGGCAGAGTGTGCTAAGGCAGTGAATAAAACAAACTTAGGGAGGAGGCTTCTAATGTTAACATGCATGAAACCAAGGCTTTTACAGTTACAGAAGTCAACAAATGAGAGCGCCTGGGAATGGGAGTGGAACTAGGCACTGCAGGGCCTGGATTAACCTCTACATCACCAGAGGAACAGAGAAGGAGTAGGATAAGGGTACGGCTAAAGACTTTAAGAACTGGTCGTCTCGAACGTTCGGGCAGAGAGTAAAGGGAGCAGGTTTCTGGGCACGGTAGAATAGATTCAAGTTATAATGTAAAGACAAAGGTATGATAGGATGTGAATACAGTTGAGGTAACCTGTGCACTGAGTGACGATGAGAGAAATATTTTCTCTAGAAACATAATTTAAATCAGGTGAGTTCACTGCATGTGTGGGAGGTGGAACTAAAGGGTTATCTACGGCATATTGAGCAGGGCTAGAGGCTCTACAGTGAAATAAGGCAATAATTACTAACCAAAACAGCAATGGACAAGGCATATTGACATTAGGGACAGGCATGCGTAGCCGAGTGATCATAGGGGTCCAGTGAGTTGCTTATGCGGGCCGGAGACATGGCAATTCAGGCAGCTAGTGAGTCGGGGCTAGCAAGCTAGCAGAAGGGTCTTAGAGGGACGTCGTGATGGAAGAAGTCAGTAGTACCCCCCCTCGTGCCGTAACATTGGCAGACCAGTCATTGTGGATCAGCAGGGCTCCATGTGGTGAAAGCGTCCAGGCCAATTGTCAAAATAGGTATAGTGGCCAAAGAATTTGTCCGATGGGCCTCTTAAGCTAACACTCCAATATGCTCTAGACACTTAGCGGGCCACGGCTAGCAGGCTAGCAGATGGGCATTCAGGGGACATCACAATGGAGAAGCCAGTTGAAAAAACCCCTCGGTCAAATTACATCGGTAATCCAGTCGTGATGGGTTGGCGGGGGTCCAGTGAAAAGGTTCAGAGTTTACGGTAGGAATCCGGAGATATGAAGAAAAATCAGTCCAATTTGCTCTGGTTTGAGTTGCGCTGTGCAGAATGGCGAGAGTTGTCCGGGTTAAAGGTAACTGATGACCGGTGGCAGTGGCTAGCTGACTACTAGCTAGTAGCTAGTTAGCTGGCTAGCTTCTGTTAGGGGTTCCGTTTCAAAGTAAAGAAAATAGCAGATCCATACCACATTGGGTGAGGCGGATTGCAGGAGAGTATGTTGAAGTTGAGGTTAAGAAAAATAGAAAAAATATATGTGAAGAAAAAATATCTAAAAAGATATATACACAATGTATACATGGGATACGACAAGCCGAGGACAAAATCTCAACAACTAAAAGCTGTCCTCCTGGCCTCTAGGGCCAGCTAGCCTTGAGAGTGATTCTGATGGTGGCTGGATTTCCAATTAAAATGTGAGATGAGCTAGCATGGGAGCTTCTGGGGAACTTATTTTCAGTAAACACTGAGTGTACAAAACATTATGAGCACCTGCTTTTTCCATGACAGACTGAACAGGCGAATCCAAGTGAAAGCTACTATATGATCCTTTTTGATGTTACTTGTTTAAACCGATCAGTTTAGATGAAGTGGAGGAAACAGGTTAAAGAAGGATTTTTAAACCTTGAGACAATTGAGATATTGATTGTGTATGTGTGTTATTCCGAGGGTGAATGGACAAGGCAAAATATTTAAGTGCCTTGAATGGGATATGGTAGTAGGTGCCAGATGCACCGGTTTGTGTCAAGAACTGCAATGCGGCTGGGTTATTCATACAACACTTTCCCGTGTTTATCAAGAATGGTCCACCTCCCAAAGGACATCCAGTCAACTTGACACAACAGTGAGAACCATTGAAGTCAACATGGTTTAGCATCCCTGTGGAACGCTTTCGACAGTCCATGCTACTTCTAGAGTCTCAATAATAGGAAGGTGCTCTTAATGTTTAATTCACTCAGTGTATACAAATAGCAGTTAATGTTGGGCACTTCTGGTAGTCAGAGACTCCCAGCCAACAGAACTAAATAAAAGGCATTTTTTCCCAGTGTTTTAAAACAGAGGCTGCCGCAGGTTTTAAAACCGCTGGATTTAAAACCGAGGCTGCCGCATGCATGTAGATTACATTACCATAGTCAAGTACCGGGAGGAGTGATGCTTGAACAATCTTTCTCCTGGTTTCAAAAGTATGGCAGAATTTATTTCTATAAAGGAAATAGATCTTAATTCTCAGCTTCTTTATTTTTTTTTCAATGTGTGTTTATAAAGACAGGTTATCATCAATTCATATCAAATCAAAGTTTATTTGTCACGTGCGCTGAATACAACAGGTACCTTACAGTGAAATGCTTACTTACAGGCTCTAACCAATAGTGCAAAAAGGGTATTAGGTTCATTAACAATAGGTACTGGAGAACAACAAACTTGGGTTTATCAACATTTAGCAATAATTTAAGATCGGTTAGCAATTCTTGAATTGAATCAAAGCCAAGCTAAAAGTCATTAATGGCCTGCTGCACTGAGGGGGATTGGGAAAAAAATAACAGTCATCCGCATGGAGATGTAAGCCCCAGTTATTATTTTTATTATTATCATTCAAGGACAAACCAAACCGTACAAGGCCAAATGCAAACAAGAAAATGCTCATCCAGAAGCGGCGCTCCTAGTGGCCGGGGACTTTAATGCAGGCAAACTTAAATCCGCTTGACCTAATTTCTACCCGGGTCTCACCAATGAGTTCGTACCACACCAATCTCAGTTGAATATTTATTTACTAAAAAGCTAAAATTATGATAAAAGATACACATAGACAAAACACATTATAGGCTATTGATTTGAACTTAGTATAACGGGCCAACACACTATGGCGCGTGTTACCCAAAATGGGGACTCTTGATACTACCCATCCCGTATCCGGGATCGTGAACACAGCCTCAGGCTCATTAGCATAACGCAACGTTAACGATTTCTGAAAATCGCAAATGAAATGAAAATAATATGCCTGCTCTCAAGCTTAGCCTTTTCTTAACAACACTGTCATCTCAGATTTTCAAAATATGCTTTTGAACCATAGCAAATCAAGCATTTGTGTAAGAGTATTGCAAGCTAGCTTAGCATTTTGCGTAGCATTTAGCACGCAACATTTTCACAAAAACCAGATAACCAAATAAATAAAATCATTTACCTTTGAAGAGCTTCGGATGTTTTCAATGAGGAGACTCTCAGTTACATAGCAAATGTTCAGTTTGTCCTGAAAGAATCTTTGTGTAGGAGAAATCGCTCCGTTTTGTACATCACATTTGGCTACCGAAACGAACCGAAAATTCAGTCACCAAAACGTCAAACTTTTTCCGAATTAACTCCATAATATCGACGAAACATGGCAAACGTTGTTTAGAATCAATCCTCAAGGTGTTTTTTCACATATCTCTTCATTGATATGTAGTTCGTGGAAGCCTGCTTTCCCCTCAGAATCGCATGGAAAAATACCAGCACCTGAAAATGACGCACCAATTTCGACGGAGGACACCGGGCGGACACCTGGAAAATGTAGTCTCTTATGGTCAATCTTCCAATGATATGCCTACAAATACGTCACAATGCTGCAGACATCTTGGGGAAACGATAGATAGGGCAGGCTCATTCCTCTCGCATTCACAGCCATATAAGGAGACAATGGAAAACAGAGCCTCAAAAATCCTGCTCATTTCCTGGTTGCCGTTTCATCTTGGTTTTGACTGTAGCTCCCGTTCTAGGGCACCCACAGACAATATCTTTGCAGTTCTGGAAAATTCAGAGTGTTTTCTTTCCAATTATATTCATAGTCGAGCATCTTTTGTGACAAAATATCTTGTTTAAAACGGGAACGTTTTTCATCCAAAAATGAAATAGCGCCCCCAGAGTTTCAAGAGGTTTAAAAGAGAAAGTACACGAGAGAAATATACATTTGGGTGAATTTGTCAGCTATGCTTATTCTAACCCTAGCCTTGCCCCAAACTGCTGCTCTTTATATTCTGGGTCAGAATATAATGATGTAATTATGTGGGGAAGTTCTCTGTGGATCCTCCGAGTGGACCGTTCAGGCTGCTCGATGATGTAGTTCTCCGGCGTGCCTTTCTGGTCATCTTCACGATGTCAGTGTCCTTTTGGCTTAGGAGTCTGTTCCCTCACCCTTGCTATGGAAGGGGTCTTCTGAGGACAGACAGCTCTGTTGCTCAGAGCTCACAGCATAGGAATGAACCCTTTTAGATATCACGATTTGCTGGGATTGGATGCTAAGGGGGTTCGACTTGAATTCACCCGCTTAGACACAGCTACTCGTCCGTAGCTTGGGTAGAAAAAGATTTATTTGTCTTCAAACTTGTGTTGCGTTCTGGGTTCGTTGACATTTTTTGGCTGCAGCTTGGTTCACATAGTCTTCTCTGGAAATTCTTTACTCACAGGTTTTATACCCTCGTGTCAGAAGGGAGCATAACCGCCTTTTGGGCAATTCTCTGGGCATACCAAGTTATGAGGGCAAGGTCTAGATTTTACTCAAATCCGATTTTAGACAACTAACTTCACATTTCATCTTTCCCAAAACATTCTCTTTGATTTGGATATTTTCCATACAACGTACAATGTATAAACATCAAACATATACTAGGAAAACTCTTCACGTTACAATGTTTTCGTAATAACGTCATCTATTAACCTTCAATAACAAAACAAAAATGACATACATTTTCATATTCCATCTATCGTCATATGATCACCATTGTGGCTGACGGAAACCATTGTTCCAAAGTCCCTTTATTTCATGTTTAATGTTCTGAGGCTAGTTCTCCATAGTAACAGGACAAAGGAATTTTTCTGTGGCCTGAGATTTACCAGGGGCGTGAGGGGACATAAAACCCCCACATCTTCAGACCCCTAGATCTCTCCTCCTCTGTTGGGGTTGAGAGATAATCTATAGGGTTGTGGTCTCCTGTAACCTGACCTGATCAGGACAGTCATGACACTATCATGGTCCAAACACACCAAGACAGTTGTGAAGAAGGCACGACAACAAGTTTTGCCCCTCTGGAGACTGAAAAGATTTGGCATGGGTTCCCAGATCCTCAAAAAGTTCCACAGCCGCACCATCAAGAGCATCCACCGCACTGCAAACTGCACTGTAGCACCAAGTCTAGGACCAAAATGCTCCCTAACAGCTTCTAACCACAAGCCATAAGACTGCAGAACAACCAATCAAATGGTCATCCGGACTATCTACATTGACTCCTTTGTTTTTACACTGCTGCTTCTCGCTGTTTATTATCTATGCATAGTTAGAACGTCCAGTAAAGCTCCAATAAAAATGACTTCCACAGAAACTAATGTAAACAAGGCAGAATAGGTTATAAACAATGGCACAAGTTGCAAAGTAGCAGTAAATAGAGACATTAGTAACAACTGCAACCTCTAGCTACAACACTAGGACACTGTAGACAAGTGGGTGGTGTATCATTTACAGTAAAACGAATATTTATTTTTCCGGACCTATACAGGCCGTCGGTAAAAACACCCAAGACAATGTTTTTATTAAAGATAATACATTAAACCTGTTAAATTAAATATTCTGCAACTAACAACTTACTCTTGACACACACTCACTAGACATATGCCACTGGGTGAGAAAAGTTTTCAAATTATTGGCATGCTAGTTGTAAGTTTCACTGGTAAAATGAGAATAATTATTTTTCGTGATTTACAGATGGCCTATTTTGAAATTAGGTATGCCTAATTTGGTGTTTGCGGGTATTAAAAATGTGTGGGTGAAGGCATTTGGAGGATGCATTTGATGCATATTCTAAAATTATATTCAATAGGCTAAATCAGTCAGTCGAAACTTGGATTTAAACAATGATGATGTCATTGATATTATTGCGCTCCAGTACCTAAAAAAAATAGCACTGCACACACCAAACACACACTTAGAAGTTAATTGAAGAGCAACTCTTTGAGAGGGTGGACAGCTCTACTGCAGCTGTGGTCTTGAAGCCTTGTTGTGATGCCTCCTGGGAGCCAGGCGGTTCAAAGACCCCTGGCTGGATCTGACAGGCAGGTACTGGAGGTGTACACATACAGGTGCTGCTCTCAACATCAGCACAATGGCAATTAGCATGGGTTTGGATCCAGGTCATTCACGTTGACGCCTAAAGCCTTTAAATCCATCTGTCTGGCCAAAGCACTCACAGAGAATACTCTTATGTTACTGCATCATCTGTATCAACTTTATTGAATTGTTTGCTTGAGAAACAAACAACTATTTTCCCTATCATGCAGCAAGCATCTAAACCAGTAGAGAATATCAACTTTTCCAAAATGTTTTTTTTTATCTGCTTTTGTCTGTATTTTCCTCAGTGCAATGATTATTCCATGGAAAACAACCCAGCAGAATGTGCCTGCCCAAGTGGACAACATTATACAGTGAATTCTAGTGAAGAACTATGGAGCCTTTTTTCTTCAATCCATACACAACCAGATTCCTTCTCACACAGAGAGGGCCGCTGTGAATACTAAACAGACAGACAATTACGGGGTATGTGCTTGTTTGCTGCTGAGGGGGTCTGGATCGGGGTTAACAGACCCATCTAATGAGCAATCCTAGCCTGCTTCCTCCTCCATCTCCACTCCACTCTCCCTCATGTAACACTCTTCATTTGCAGGCCAGAGAGATGAATGCTATCTGTTGCTTGTTTCTTCTTTATGTGATTGGCTTATTCTTGTCATCTCCGAAATGCTAATAAATCTTCAATCGTTTTTCTTTAGTTCACAACTTCTTTTAATTTACCTCAGGGTTGTTACTATACAGGGCCACAGGAGGCCGTATAATGGTCCAGCGATGCCTAATGCCACTTTACGAGATGTCACAAAATGAGGCGGTGTTGAGGATTTGCAGTAAAGCCAATATTTAAAGAAACAACATGTGAAGTGAGGAAACATGTGAACTGGAATCATGAAGCAGGGCTGATGGAATAGCATGAAATAAACCTCAATCCAGCCCACTCTAATCACTGGGTCCTGGGATCCATGGAGGAGCCAGGAGCAGCCAGGGGCTCCCTTCAGCAGAACAGTGATTGGGTTAGAGGGCACAGCCAAGAGACTGTTACTACATTAACGGCAGTGTGTGGGCACGTTTCAACCAATGTAATGCACCCTGGCCATCCATGACCTCTGCTGAATCAGGCTCCTGCTAGAAATCATATATCAGCCTGTTCAGAATTCAGCAGGCATCCCCTCATTTTCTGTTAACATCACTGATGACGATGACCTAGAACAGAAAATGTATCCTTCATCTCATTACGATTACAGTGTCTGTATTCTTTAACCCAGATGTATGGAGTACCTTAAAGGCATTGGTCACTTTGTTTGATGCCATCTGGGCCGTGGCAGTACCAGGGAAGCACCACGGTAGAGTACATAGCATTACAACACAATTGGATTTACCAGAAGCTATGGTAGGAACCTCTGAGCCTTGTGGAAATGGTGTGATCCATCAATTATGTCTGGAAGAGAGGGCAATGCAGGTAATATCTCCACTTCCCAAACTCCCCTAGCCCTAGTCGCCTTCGCAGGGCCCTGTCACACTATAACAGGATTCACCAAACCACAATGAGGAGACTCAGTGGTTACGGGAGACAGTGAGAAGGGAGAGAGAGGGGGTGGGAGGGAGAAAGTGAAAGAAAGAGGAAAAGAGAGAGAAGGAGAAGGAAAAGGAAGGAAGGAAGGAAGGAAGGAAGGAAGACAAGGAGGGAGAGAGGGAGAATGAGCGGGTTCCTTCTGAGACAGGGTTCTTCTAATCCCTGGGCACATTTGTCACTATCACAGAGAAAGTATGGATTCTAGAAGCAATTTTGGAAGACAAATACACATACATACATACATACATACATACATACATACATACATACATACATACATACATACATACATACATACATACATACATACATACATACATACATACATACATACATACACAGTTGAAGTCGGAAGTTTTACATACACTTAGGTTGGAGTCATTAAAACTAATTTTTCAACCAATCCACACATTTCTTGTTAACAAACCATAGTTTTCGCAAGTTGATTAGGACATCTACTTTGTGCATGACACAAGACATTTTTCCAACAATTGTTTACAGACAGATTATTTCACTGTATCACTTTCGCGCCCTGGTCTATATTTATTATGTTATCTTCATTTATTGGGTCAGGCCAGGGTGTGACATGGGTTTATTTGTAGTGTGTTTCGTCTTGGGGTTGTGTGGGGTGTATAGATTAGTCTATGGCTGCCTGAGGCGGTTTTCAATCAGAGTCAGGTGATTATTGTTTTCTCTAATTGGGAACCATATTTAGGTAGCCTGGGTTTCACTGTGTGTTTGTGGGTGATTGTTCCTGTCTCTGTGTTTGTTGCACCAGTCAGGGCTGTTTCGGTTTTCGACGTTTGTTGTTTTGTATTGTTCGTGTTTTTCTTCATCATTAAAGATCTATCTAAGAACCACGCTGCATTTTGGTCCGATCCTTGTTCCACCTCTTCGTCAGAGGAGGAGTTGGAAGAAACACGTTACAGAATCACCCACCACAAACGGACCAAGCAACGTGTCAACAGGCAGGAGCCACAGGAGAAGCAACAAAGGCAGCAACCGCGATCACAGGACTTCTGGACTTGGGAGGAGATATTGGACGGAAAAGGACCCTGGGCACAGCCTGGAGAATATCGCCGTCCCAAGGAAGAACTGGAGGCGGAAAAGCGGAGAGGCGCTGGTATGAAGAGGCAGCGCGGCGACGCGATTGGAAGCCCAAGAGTCAGCCCCAAAAATGTATTGGGGGGAGGCTAACAGGGATATGGCTACGCCAGGTAGGAGACCTGCTCAAACTCCCTGTGCTTACCGGGGGGCTAGAGAGACCGGGCAGGCACAGTGTTATGCTGTGGTGCGCACGGTGTCTCCAGTGCGGGTGCATAGCCCGGTGCGTTCTATTCCAGCTCCGTGTATCAGCCGGGCTAGATTGAGCGTCGAGCCAAATGCCATGAAGCCGGCTCTACGACCGGGAGTATTCAAACAGGTAAGGTTGGGCAGGCTCGGTGCTCAAGAGCTCCAGTGCGCCTGCACGGTCCGGTCTACCCAGTACCAGCTCCAGTGCGCCTGCACGGTCCGGTCTACCCAGTACCACCTCCACACCCCAGCCCTCCGGTGGCAGCTCCCCGCACCAGGCTTCCTGTGCGTGTCCTCGGCCCAGTACCACCAGTGCCAGCACCACGCATCAGGCCTACAGTGCGCCTCGCCTCTCCAGCGCTGCCGGAGCCTTCCTCCTCTCCTGCGCTGCTGGAGTCTCCCGCCTGTTTAGCGCAGCCCGAGCCTTCCTCCTCTCCTGCGCTGCCGGAGCCTCCCGCCTGTTCAGCGCTGTCGGATCCTTTCTCCTCTCCTGCGCTGCTGGTGTCTCCCGCCTGTTTAGCGCAGCCAGAGCTGCCAGTCTGCATGGAGCAGCCGGAGCTGTCAGTCTGCAAGGAGCTGTCAGTCTGCAAGGTGCTGTCAGTCTGCAAGGAGCTGCCAGTCTGCATGGAGCAGCCAGAGCTGTCAGTCTGCAAGAATCCGCCAGAGCTGTCAATCTACATAGAGCAGCCAGAGCCGTCAGTCAGCATGGAGCAGCCAAATCCGTCAGTCAGCCAGACTCTTCCAGACCTGCCAGTCAGCCAGACTCTTCCAGATCCGTCAGCCAGCCAGACTCTTCCAGATCCGCCAGTCAGCCAGACTCTTCCAGATCTGCCAGTCAGCCAGACTCTTCCAGATCTGCCAGTCAGCCAGACTCTTCCAGATCTGCCAGTCAGCCAGACTCTTCCAGATCTGCCAGTCAACCAGACTCTTCCAGATCTGCCAGTCAACCAGACTCTTCCAGATGTGCTAGTCAAGAAGACTCTTCCAGATGTGCTAGTCAACCAGACTCTTCCAGATCTGCTAGTCAACCAGACTCTTCCAGATCTGCTAGTCAACCAGACTCTTCCAGATCTGCTAGTCAACCAGACTCTTCCAGATCCGCCAGTCAGCCAGGATCTGCCAGAACTGCCAGCCAGCCAGGATCTGCCGGATTCAACTACCTGGCTGGGCTTCCTCCATCATGTTGTGGGGGTGCTTTGCTGCAGGAGGGCCTGGGGCACTTCACAAAATAGATGGCATCATGAGGTAGGAAAATTTAGTGGATATATTGAAGCAACATCTCAATACATCGGTCACAATGTTAAAGCTTGGTCGTAAATGGGTCTTCCAAATGGACAATGACCTCAAGCATACTTCCAAAGTTGTGGAAAAATGGCTTAAGGACAACAAAGTCAAGGTATTGGAGTGGCCATCAGAAAGCCCTGACCTCAATCCTATAGAAAATATGTGGACAGAACAGAAAGAGCGTGTGAGAGTAAGGAGGCCTACAAACCTGACTCAGTTACACTAGCTCTGTCAGGAGGAATGGGTCAAAATTCACCCAATTTATTGTGGGAAGCTTGTGGAAGGCTCCCTGAAACGTTTGACCCAAGTTAAACAATTTTAAAGGCAATGCTCAGAGCAGAGGACATTTCTCCAAAAACATGGGACCAACACACTACATGTTTTGTTATTTTTTTGTGTTATTTTTATTCAGTATATATTAAAATTTAGCTTTTCTTTCAAAAACAAGGACATTTCTAAGTGACCTCAAACTTTTGAAGGGTAGTGTAATTTCAATCTGTTAGAGCTCCAGTGTTCCTCTGTGGAGATGGGTGAACTTTCCAGAAGGACAACCATCTCTGCAGCACTCCACCAATCAGGCCTTTATGGTAGAGTGGCCAGATGAAAGCTACTCCTCAGGAATAGACACATTTAGGCCCGCTTGGAATTTGCCAAATGGCACCTAAAGACTCTCAGACCATGAGCAACAAGAATCTCTGGTCTGATGAAACCAAGATTTAACTATTTGGCCTGAATGCCAAGCATCACGTCTGGAGGAAACCTGGCACCATTCCTACGTTGAAGAATGGTGGTGGCAGCATCATGCTGTGGGGATTTTTTCAGCAACAGAGAGCAACAGAGAGATCCTGCTCTAGAGCGCTCAGGACTTCAGACTGGGATTAAGGTTTTACTTCCAACAGGACAACAACCGTAAGCACACAGCCAAGACAATGCAAGAGTGGCTTTGGGACAAGTCTCTGAATGTCCTTGATCGGCCCAGCCAGAGCCCGGACTTGAACCCGATCTAACATCTCTGGAGAGACCTGAAAATTGCTTGAGAGGATGTGCAGAGAAGGACGGAAGAAACTCCCCAAGTATAGGTGTGCCAAGCTTGTAGCATCATACCCAAGAAGACTTTAAGGCTGTAATCACTGCCAAAGGTGTTTCAACAAAGTACAGAGTAAAGGGTCTGAATACTTATATAAATGTTATATATTGTGTGTAGATTGTTGGGGGGGAAACAATTGAGCCAATTTTAGAATATGGCTGTAACGTAACAGAATGTGGAGAAAGTCAAGTGGTCTGAATACTTTCCGAATGCACTGCATATATACAGTACCAGTCAAAAGTTTGCACACACCTACTCATTCAATGTTTATTTCATTTTTTTTTACTATTTTCACTGATTTAGAAGGAACCTCTATTGCCACAAAGCACTGAGGAGAGGCCAGACGAGCTAATGGGGTGCTATGAAAAGAACAAGAATCAGCAACTACCACGCTACTTTCACATTCAGTAAATCGACGGCTTATAAAAACAGGGAAGAAAGTGAATCTCCATGCCATGTGGTTCCCCATAAACAGTCCTATCGCAATTTGGAAATATATGATCTCTGATAAGGGGAGTGGGGGTTTTACCTAATATGTTTTAAGTGGTGGATCTACTACAGAGAACTGTGCACATCTGTTCGAGAGAGAGAGAGAGAGAGAGAGAGAGAGAGAGAGAGAGAGAGAGAGAGAGAGAGAGAGAGAGAGAGAGAGAGAGAGAGAGAGAGAGAGAGAGAGAGAGAGAGAGAGAGAGAGAGAGAGAGAGAGAGAGAGAGAGAGAGAGAGAGAGAGAGAGAGAGAGAGAGAGAGAGAGAGAGAGAGAGAGAGAGCCATCAGTCAAGTGGTGTCAAGCAATCTAGGATTGTTACATTTGTATTGATTTACTCAGGTAAAAGGTCCTCAAATAATTGCTCGAACAATCTCTTCAAGTCAAGAGGACAATTTTAGTGACACCCCCCCTCTCCCCACTCGGCGCACTACACCCAACTTGGGAGACACAATGTGCGTGCCCTCGTCGAGGGCACAGAGGCAGCACCATAAAGACTGTAGAGCAGTACTACAGCCCTTGCAACATTACAGAAACCAAATAAACTTAAGGTATTGAAGGAAAAGCTATACATGTCAGTGTCTGGCCCTGTGCAATACTAACCCACTTGATGTATGCACTAATCAAATGAGTGGATGTGATTTCACCATAAAAAGACAGACAACTCTATCTATAAGTCGTACAAGTCCAGCTCATTCACCCAAATCAGATCAGTATAATTTTAGATGGTGGAAGGCCATTGATAGTCTGGCTGGCTCTTGGTGCCAGTGAGAGGGTAAGACATCTCCCAAACCCCTGTTCCAGCTAGAGGTCTGATCGGCTGGTCGAACGGTGAGCCCAGCAGTTACTGGGGAGAGGGGAGAGAGAGAGAGTCTGCTCTGCTGGGCCCTGCCTGCCAGTGAATATAATGATCCACTCCCTGAAACCAGACAGCTTGCCCACTTCTGCTAAAACTAAATTAAAAGCGTGGCGGAGGCTGCACTGGCGGGAGATTATGGAGCACAGGGGGCGGCGGGCTCTGCCTCCACCGCTCATCCGCTCCAGCCCCTCTAATGCAGCACGCTGTTTACCCAGGCTTTGGAGATATTCCCCCGGAATTAAGCTCTGCCACTCACCTGTCACTCATGCCTCCCCCCACTCCCCCCACTCCAGCTCCACCACTTCCAACTCAGGCCCTAAACTCTGTGATGCGTCTGTCTCTGGAATGACACAGCCACTACTCAGATAGATAGAGAGCCTGTGAGCTCTCACTCCCACCCCCTCCCATCATCCCCTTGTGTAGGACAAGAGACCCTCCTTCAGGGTTCAGGATGGGTTTAATGTTCCTGTACAGCTCCTCCCCCTCCACTCAGCTCAATCCCAGCCTGACGCGGATCCATATGATGGATGTGCGTAGCCCAAACTGAGGAGTGAATTGAGTGGCTGTTAATAATAGACATGACAGGACTAGACTGGTTCCCACAGCTTACGGTACATCTCCCCCAAACTTAGCATCCAACATATGTATTTATTGTATTTTTCTCATTGGTGCATGCCTCTTGCTAATGTTTCAGCTTACACATTTGGTTCCTTGGAAGTCTTGGAACGTATGTTTTTGGTTTCCCATTGGTTCTGGGAACAAAGCCATGCACTTCCTGACCGGTAAAACTGAATGTTTTTTTTAAACTTTCTGAGAACAGAAGTTCAAATGTTGACTCTTCTTGAAACGTACATGTTTCGGTTGCAGGGAAGTTCTGAGAATGTTTTAATATGGTTCCTTGAAGGTTTTCCTGAGAGGTTTTATTAACATTCTGAGAAGGTAAATTGTAGGTTATTTGAAGGTAATTAAATAACGTTCTGAGAACATGTTTCATTAAGACTTTTAATAACACTGCTTGCTTAGTTATATAACTAGGCAAGTCAACTAAGAACAAATTCTTATTTAAAATGATGGCCTACCAAATGGCAAAATGCCTACTGCGGGGACAGGGGCTAGGATTAAAAATTAAATAAAAGTATAGGACAAAACACACATCACAACAAGAGCGACACCACAACACTACATAAAGACAGACCTAAGACAAAAACATAGCATGGCAGCAACACATGACAGCACAGCATGGTAGCAACACAACATGACAACGACGTGGTAGCAACACAACATGGCAGCAGCACAACACATGGTACAAAAATTATTGGGCACAGACAACAGCACAAAGGGTAAGAAGTTAGAGACAACAATACCTGTCTGTAAGTGTCTTTGAGTGAAGAGATAGAGATAAAACTGTCCAGTTTGAGTTTTTTTTGCTGCTCGTTCCAGTTGCTAGCTGCAGCGAACTGAAAAGAGGAGCGACCCAGGGATGTGTGCGCTTTGGGGACAGAATGTGACTGGCAGAACGGGTGTTGTATGTGGAGGATGAAGGCTGCAGTAGATCTCAGATAGGTGGGAATGAGGCCTAAGAGGGTTTTATAAATAGGCATCAACCAGACGGGTATACAGAGATGACCAGTTTACAGAGTATAGAGTGCAGTGATGTGTCCTATAAGGAGCATTGGGGGAAAATCTAATGGCCAAATGGTAAAGAGAATCTAGCCGCTCGAGAGCACCCTTACCTGCCTATCCCATTGCTTTAGGACTTGGTCAGGTGGTTTAAGCATGTCCCAGTTTAGGTCACGTAGCAGGACAAATTGAGAATTTGTGTAAGGGGCCAGGAGAGAGCTTATGGCAGGTAGGGTAGGTAGGGTGCTGATGGAGGATGATAACACACAGCAACAGTCAACAAAGAGCTATTTGAAAGCTTAATGCTTAAAACCAGCAAATCAAATTGTTTGGGGACAGACTTGGTGGAGACAACCGAGCACTGAAAGTGTTCCTTGGTAAAGATTGCCACTACACCACCTTTGGAAGTGCTGTCTTGCCGAAAAAGGTTATAACCAGAAAGGTTAACATCAGTGTTCAAAAACACTTTTCCTTAATCATGTCTCAGTAATTACCAACACATCTGGATTGGAGCTGTGAACCCACACTTTCAATTGATCCATTTTAGGTAATAAACTTCTAGTATTAACATGCGAAAACCCCAAGCTTTTACGAGCGCAGAAATCAGTGAAGCAGATACCAGAGCACAAGTCAGAATTGGGACAAGCAACAGTAGATGGGCCAGGGTGTACATGCACATTTCCAGACATATTCATCATCAGTAAAACAATCAGGGCACGGCAGAGAACAGGGAGAGCACTGCAGTGTTATTTTATGACATTTGAATGTGCATTAGATGCCAACAAGATCAAATTGTACAGCAATTTCATCAGGTAACATGAATACAAAGCTGGCGAGAGGTGGTTAGAATAGGATGGGAGGCCAAGAGTCCATGTAACCAATAGAGAGTCAGAGTCCCGAGTGTGGGAACAAACATAGTCTGTCCCACGGTTGGGTAAACAAGCAAGTTCAGTCAACGAAGCATGCAGTAGTCATGAGGGAAATAGCATAAAACACAAGAAAACAATATAACGACTTGGGGATAGCCATTGTGAATTCAGTGTCACTCGCCGCAACAGTGTGTGTATGCTGGAGGCGATCAAAAACTCAGGAGAGAGGGGGAGTGTGGCGGGGTTATCTGTACCAGACAGGGGGAGACAGGCCAGGGCAGATGGTGAACAGATCGCCAGTGTCATGCCCTGATCTGTTTCACCTGTCCTTGTGCTTGTCTCCATCCCCCTCCAGGTGTCGCCCATCTTCCCCATTATCCCCTGGGTACTTATACCTATGTTTTCTGTCTGTCTGTGCCAGTTTTTTGGGGGGGTTCAAACCTACCAGCAGTTTCCCTTGCTCCTGTCTTTGCTATAGTCCCTGTTTTCTAGTTTCCCGGGTTTGACCTTTCGTGCTCTAAACTCTAAATCTATCTTTTTGAAAAAAACATGCTGAAAAATGTGGGAGCTCACATGCAGCTGTGTCTCTCCCCCCTCCTATCTATCTGTTTTGAACTCTAAGCACAGATACGACACATGGAAATTAATTTGCTTAGGCATTAATCTTGGAAAAATATTTTATTTCTTATTGTGGCACGGCGAGATTAAAATCTATGATATTCTGTTCTCAATCCATGGAATTAGTCAACTGTGCCACCAGGATGGAGCTCCAGTAGCATTCTGTGTTTTTTTAACTATACAAAGCTGTTCAATTTAGTCTATCCAAACAGTCCCCATTTCAAAGGAAACAAGCACTCATTAAGATCAGGTGTGGCCAATTAGTGGGCACGAGTTTTGTTGATGCTGAGAACAGAATGTTTGTTTTTAAATAACATTCTTAAAACGTTCTCTAAACGTTACTAAAGTTTTCTTGTGTTTTTTATGGAACATTTTCTTAACGTTCTCAGATAAATTTGAGAACATTACTTTAAATAGAACCACGAGGAAATGTGCAGGAAACGTTATGCTGAAGTACTAAAATCCCCACAGAAGAACGTTGTTTCTTAATGTTCTCTTAACTATTTGAGAACATGCCCAATGTCAAACCAGTTGGGGAACATTCTGTTAAAGTAATGAAAATTATGTTTGTTTTCAAGCTCCTTAAATGAGCTGAGAATGTTCCAAAGCCAAGCAAATAAACTTTGGCCCCATTTCCCAAAAGCATCTTAAGGCTAAGTTAATTGGGGCTTGCACCATTCCCAGAAAGCTGTGGGAAGATTGTTTGCAAAATAACCATAGGACAACCACGCTCTCACCAAGCTCTAAGAAACATATGGTTCTCAGAACGTTATGTGCTAGCTGGGGTGTGCTCGTTATGTTGGTGCTTGTCATCCAGTTCGGGGGATCAATGGCCACTTGGGCTGGCGTTGCCTTCACATAGTGGGAGGTATGAAAATTGGATGTATCTTAATATTGGTTATGACTAATGATGTCTGGTGTTAGTCACGCACACAGCGGGCTATGATGAGGGTGACATCTATGTATTAATGAAGCAACAAAATGTTGATCATGCCCCCTATTCCCAGAAAATTATGGGTGTGAAATTCTATCTATTTGGGAATAATTGCAGCACATCTCACCTTATATCACCTTCTCAAGACGGAGCATGCTGCGAGCACCAGGCAGCGCAGAGAATTGTGCTAAACAGATTCTGCTGGAACACGACAGTGAAAACCATGATTTCAATTAGCCATGCACTCATGATGCATTTACCACTGCTCAACATCCATATCTTAGGTGGCATATGCATGAAACACCAAAACGAGAGAATCTAGAGGTTTTATCAATGTCTTCCAGGCCTCAGATGTTCAATATAAAAGCCTTCTGACACAATTCTGTGTATTTATTTTCTCTGTGTTTTAACATTTTGTGCAATTTCTTGGAAAAAGGAAACAGCCAGACTGCTCTCTTCCCACAAACTGTCTGTTTTAATCCGTCCAAATACTCTTTTCTGTGCCATCCTAATCCTTCAGATTGACCATGAGAACCACAGCCCGACAATGATCTCATCAGAAATATGCCTGCTCATCGACTAATCCCATTTATTGCTCACAGTGAACACATTTTGGAACTGTGTCTGATGCTATGCCATGATGACCTGGAAGTACATACTTTACGTTGAATGATGCATACATTCTCCAGGAGTATTTCTTCAAAAATGAAAAGTTAAAAGCCTGGGAGGAGTCTCCATGCTACTGTTCCTGGTTAAGAGGCTAATATATAGTGTAAAAACCGCTGATGAGACAGGCGCTTGAATTACATCTCTGACTAATATGCATTAGCGGTGGAAAAACATGCTTCGCGCTTTTTTGGACCTTTTGTGACAGGCCGGCAGTAAAGCATGGTACATATGTGACAAGGAGATGAAATTGAAAGCCAGTCATCTATTTAAATATCCATATTATTGTTTTCAATACCAACTGACAATCTTTCACTGTTAAATTTGAATGAACAAAATTGCATAAAAAAAAAGAACTACGAGTGATGTGAAAGGAGCAAATGAGAGGAGAGGAAGAAAAGGAGAGGAAAGGAATATAGGGTTGAGGGAAACTGCTTGATGCCTACCTCTGCCATGTTATTATTGCAATGCTGCTGAGGTCCTGGAACGTCCCAGACTGGAATACATTTTCTGCTCATTGAAAAGCTATTTACCATGTCGTGGTATAGGCATATGGCTCCGTCTTTTCTGTCTTAGTTTTAACGATGCAAATAAATGATGAAATGCATTGTCCTTCCACATCAGGAATAATCTGTTAGCTCTAACCCCATCCTAATTGTTTTTCTATTGATTTATGCTAATTCTCACCAATACGTCTCAAGACAGAATTTATTTAACACAACTGCTCACACATTAAACAACACACAATGGAAACTCGACAACAATGGTGTCAAGTTTCATAATCATACTGCACGCAACCATCCAGTGTAACGGTCTCTTTTGTACCATGGTGTAACAATTCCCCTCCAAAACCAGATGTAGGTATAAAATCAATCATTGCCTGAATCTGGCACTTGACAGGCACAGCATTAGGTCACTCCTTAGTTCATACACTGTATCCGTGGTAATGTCATAAGAGTTATACTAGCTACCATCATGGCCTTTCCATTGAGTCTGTCCGTCAGTCAGTCTGTCTGTCTGTCCCCTGCATGGTGGCTATAGGGAACTGATAGAGCAGTGGATGTGAGGAGCAGCAGGACAGTAGGACCAGAGGCTAAAAGGCAGTTTATCATGGAGTACTATGGAGGCCTGTGATGTAGCTAAACTGTCTGCAGCCATAGCACAGGTGAGAGGTGGTGTTGTTTTGTCTAGGAAGCTGTGACTGACACCTACTGTGTAAAGTGGATGAAAAAAACAAGTCAGCACCATCTAACCCACTGGGAGCTCTTTTTGTAAGAACTGGAAGCTGTGTTAGGAGTTTTAATGGTTCTATTTCTAATTCTCAACATTTACAACTGATTTACATTGGTAGAGAAGTTAGAAAACATGTGGACACCGGTGGAGGCTGCCGAGGGGAGGACGGCTTATAATAATGTCCGGAATGGAGTGAATGGAATGGTATCAAACATGTTGTTTTTTGCTTTTCATTTGTTTGATACCATTCCATTCCATTCACTCCATTTCAGTCATTGTTATGAGCCGTCCTCCCCTCAGCAGCCTCCACTGGTGGACATAGCCGTGCATTCAGCAGTAGCTTGTGGAAGCAGGGACGGTGAACAAGCAGAGTAAATCTGGTGACTAAAACCTCCTGATTTAAGTGAACAGATGACTTATGAGCCTTCTGAGGATAAAAGCCAATTAACTTGCCAGCAGCGGGTGGATTTGCCTCATGACATTAAACACAGAGACATATGGTAAAGTTACAGGTAATTGGATTAGTGTGATTAATACAACTCATCATTTGTAACGCGTTAAAGAGTATGAATCACTGTGATAAACATCCCACTCAGTACTGTCTGTTCGACTAAGGGACCAACCGTGGCAGCTGCTAGTAACTGTCACCCACATATACAGGCACAGACACAGACGCACAATCTGCCTCTAGTAATGTATTGTTGCTATAGCACTCCTAAATCCTACAAACAGAGTTCATTGGTGTTACAGAACATCAGAGCAGTGACAGTGGTGGAAACAAACTATAATCAAATATTTTCTCATATGTATCAAACAGCAACAAAATAACTTTTACATCCAATCTCCCAGGTGGTTGTCATGAGTCAGAGAGAGTGCAGAGCCATTGGCAGTGCTACAGGGGATATAGCTCTTCAATGCCAGGATACATCCAAACCAGTACCTTACCTACAGATGGTCAACCTGAAATTTTAATGCTCATTCCATCACACCAATGACTTTAAACTAGTTTGCATTCGTAAAGAAAAGAAAACATCTCATTTTCAGCCCCTAAGTGAATATGTATGGTTTAGAAAACCTCGCAGCAACCTGTGAAAACAATCTATGCCAACAAACCAGCTGGCATGAGTATAGTTTCCAGCTAAATGTGAGATTCTTCTTTTTGCCAGCATTGAGGGGTGCTGTTGGCCGGGAGCGTTGTGCTGTCTCCCTGTGCTGGGAAGTGGCCTGGCGAGGGCTTCTGGAGACCACTCAACATCTGTCCCTCCTCCAGGCCCCTGGCATTGGATTCACCACAGGTACACACACACACACACACACACACACACACACCGACCGGTGCGCATGCACATGTGCACACACACAAATGTACACATGCAGACACACTCTCTCACATACTGAAACACATGTCATATTTCCAAATACTGACAGATACACAAACACCAGAAACCACTGCCACTGAGTAGAGCATAGGTGTACAGTATGTAGGGCTCCCACTCTAAATGTCCATAGCAGCCTGCTGTTTGTCTGTCTGTCTAGCCCATCGCCATCTCCACAATGTCTGGAGCAGAGCCGGTTATCAGTCTATGAGACAGGGAACTCACTACCGCCTGCCTGCACAAATACCTTGTGTTTCCGCCTCACTAGACACACTCTCTTCTCCTTAAAAAATACCAACACACTGCAAAAACACTCTGTACACACACCAGGCAATCTTCCTCCACGAGTAATCTGTGCTGCTTTGGTAAAGGGAAAGATGTACATGGTGTGTACTATAGGTAAACTAGAAATATCTTCCTAGCTTATGCATGCATCACTATGGGGAAGAAATCTTATTGGAGTGAGCAGCATTGGCCCAGACGGGAAAGCCCTCTCCTATGTCAGAAGCCGTTACAGCAGTGGTGGGCCATCAGGGCCAGCAAGGCCTTCTCTGCTGGCCTAAACATCATCAGAATATATATATTTTTTAAAATATATTTTCCCACAAATATGTATTAAATTATTCCCCAGAGTAAGAGTTATACTCTTCATTTCATAGCTTTCCTCTTGGTTGCACTGCTTCCAGCCCCAGGTTGAGTCTTTATGTTAGATCTTTTATCCAATCATATTCAGCCATCATGAGTTGCCAGGGGTCTAAAATCTGCCCATGGGCCTTCAGAATCAACAGTGCGGGCGCTTGTAGCTTAAAGTGAATGGAAATGAAAATTTAGTGTCAACCAATCAGCTTTAGACTTGGCTATTGTACGCCTGCTGGCTGGCTCCAGTGTTACACAGGAGCCAGCTAGCAGGCGTAGTGCGTGCACGTCTTTTGATTGGATTACCAATATTGAGAGGCAGGTCCTATGGGCAGGTCTATGCAGAACCTCAGAACTAGGAAACTGAATTTGATAAACAAATGAATTTGCGTACTACGAAGCTGTTTTTTCAACCCACAATGGCGGAAGGAGGAGAAGATATCGATTTGGTCAAGGATATAATTATAACGCCATTCTCAAGACAAACCTTTCAAGAAAAGTTAGAGGTCGCTCGACGCTACAAACCCTTACACATGCGGGAAAGGGGTTCGTTCGCCACTTTCAAAGTTCCAACTACGAGCGCTATCAATGGCTCACAGGCTCCGAGAAGCATTGCAAACTGTACTGCTGGGAATGCCTATTATTTACAAGTGATCGATTTGGTGTTTGGAGGCACACTGGCTTTGCAAACTTGAGTTGTCTAACCAAAGCAGCAACGAAACACCAAAGTACGGCTGGGCACTTACAAGCAATGGTGCATTTGAAAACTTTTGGGGACACCTGAGTGGATCTACAGCTCAACGAACAGGCGCGCAGGGCAACGGAGGTGCACAATGAAAAGGTGAAGAAAAATAGGGAAATATTGAAAAGACTCATTGATTGTGTCATGTTTTTGGGTAAACAGGAACTTTCATTTCGGGGACACGATGAAAGTGCTGACTCCACAAACAAAGGGAACGGCGTGGAGCTTCGTTCTTTTCTTTCTGAAAGCAACACAGATTTACAATACCACCTGTCCAATAACAAAGTGTTCATTGGGACGTCAGGCAAAATACAAAATGACCTAATTTATGCTATTGCTGAAGTGATGGGAGAAGAGATCAAAATGGAGATTAAAAATGCTCCCTTTGTTGCTAAAAATGGTGGACGAAACAACAGATGTGGGATATGCAGCACAGCTCTCACTCGTCCTGCGTTATGTGACGGACACAGGAGTCAAGGAGCAGTTTATCCGATTTGAAGATGTGACAAGCGGCAAGCGAGCTGATGACATTGCCACTCTTATTTTCCGTTTCTTGGAGGAAAATGAATGTAGTCTGGATAAAGTTGTGGCACAGTGTTTTGATGGCGTAGCAGTCATGGCATCTGGACTCAATGGGGTGCAGGCTAAAGTTAAGGAGAGGGCACTGATGGCCTTATTCATTCACTGCTATGCACATCGACTAAATTTAGTACTGACTCAAGGAGCCTCAAAGCTTAAAGAATGCAAGGTCTTCTTTGCCAAACTCAATGGCCTTGCAGCATTTTTCTCATGATCCCCTAAGCGCACGCAACTGCTGGATGACATCTGCAAGCGTCATCTTCCTAAGGTTGCACCAACGAGGTGGCAATATACATCTAGATTGGTCAATGCAGTCTTTGAAAAGAGAGTTGCCCTAAAGGAGCTGTTTAACCACTTACTGGAACATTATGATGATGATGGATTTAATGCACGTTTGGATGATTTTGTGTTTTGTTTTTTGCTTAAAATATTCAATGGGATTTTTATTTATTCGGGTGTGCTTTTTGGAATTCTACAGAAACAAACTTTGGATGTACAATTCTGCCTGACAAGGGTGAACGAGTTTTGTGACACAATTGAGCGAGAGAGGCGCAGGTTCAGTCAATACTACGATGACACAGTGAGCATCTCAAGTTCACCCAGTGCACGCAGAGGCCCAGCACAAGGAGACCCTTGCACATACTACCAGCAACTCCACAGCAATATTCTGGACAACATTCTTTGCCAGATACGAAACAGGTTTCAAGACCACGAAAAAGTTATGTTTCTCTCCCTCCTAGACCCCCAGCACTTTCAGACCTACTGGAAAAAATTCCCGCAAACAGCCTTCTCCAGCTTAACAGAGAGAGTCACAGGAACGCTGTCGACCTATCCAAGCTAAAAACAGAACTGACTGTAATGTATGCTAAGACTGATTTTGAAGGGAAAAGTCCCTCTGATCTCCTTGATTTCCTTAAGCAGAAAGATCTGAATGAGGACATGGGGCAACTTTACACATTGGCATGTGTGACAGTGACCATCCCTGTGTCCACGGTCCAGCGGTCATTCTCGGCCTTAAAGCGGCCTTAAAGCGAATCAAAACGTATTCCAGAAATGCTACTGGACAGACTCGGCTTTCAGCATTAGCCTCCATGTCGATAGAAAAGGACTTATTGGTGGAACTAAAACGCACAGATAGACTGTACAACAGAGTCATTGAAGTCTTCTTGAGGAAAGAAAGGAGGAAGGATTTTGTGTTCAAATAATCAGTCTTTGGTGAGTAGGCATACAATGCATTTTATTTTTTATTAAATGTGTATGTATGTTTTGCATTTTATTTCATTAATATTAAATAGCCTATATATTAACAAAATAAAATGGCAAATTGCCTATATTGCAAATTATTTGTTTTCTTTCTTTTATTTTCAGTGAATAGTTATGTGTCATCACGGTGAAACTGCGCTATTTAGTGAACACACTGTATTTTTTGGGGGGGGGGGGGGCTTAAAGCTCAAGGTTTGTGGACCAGAAATGGATAGAAGAAGAATATTAATATAACTCTGTTGCACTCGACTATGTTCTTGCATATTAGTTGAACTGTACTGTATTGTACTCTTCCCTTGCAATTCTCTGAATACAAATGTCAATTTCAAGGTGGCGCAACGCCTGGTTATACTGCGTTTCTGTCTAAATGTATAGTGTCTAGAGCCATGGCATCATAATAATGGTAATGAGAGGTGGATTAATACGGGTGGGACAGGCCCACGGCACGCCACTGCGTTACAGAGGGGTGTTAGCAAACATATGTTAGCGCACATCGCTGGAGAACTGTAAAGCACCCTCTCGGTTTTCAAATGTTCATCCAGACCCTCTCGAACCGGAACCCCGGCCAGCTGACTGGTCCCTGGGGACATGTTATGAATCTGCAAGTACAGCGCTTATAAATACGCCTACCCCCTCTTCATCACAACCCTGGGGCTGCAGCATGGCACAATGGGCCAGCACTCCATAACCCCACCCCAACATCTCTCCCCCACCTCCGCTTCCTCACCATCCAGCCCAGTCTGCAGTCCCCACAGATTCCTCTGTGCACACGTGTCTGTTCTGTCGATGGCAGCCACAGAGAACACACAGATTGGAGAACAGCAGACAGAACGTGCTAAATCGATGCCTTCTGTCTGGGATGTGCCGTATGAGAGGGTACCCTATCGATGACTGCCCGCCGCCATGTCTGAGTTAAACCACAGTGCCATGGGCTCTCACATACACAGGCAGACCGTGGTACAACCAATCTCCCTCATGCTCATCCATCAAACCTAAATTATGACAGTAAGAGATATGTGTAGTGTATAGAAAATTAGAATGTGGAATGTTTATGCACGATATTGGAACAGACAGACAGATAGGGAGAGAGAGAGAGAAAAACCCACACAGTATATTCATACAAAAACATAGCCCAAATGCTCCCTCCAGGGGTTCCATGTTCTAGAGAGCGGCAGAAAAGGCAAAGAAAAATTGATGGAGAGAGACAAAGCAAGAGAGAAAGAGAGAGCGAGAGAGGGAGAGCGAGCGAGCGAGCGAGAGAGAAAGAAAGAAAGAAAGAAAGAAAGAAAGAAAGAAAGAAAGAAAGAAAGAAAGAAAGAAAGAAAGAAAGAAAGAAAGAAAGAAAGAAAGAAAGAAAGAAAGAAAGAAAGAAAGAAAGAAAGAAAGAAAGAAAGAAAGAAAGAAAGAAAGAAAGAAAG
Organism: Oncorhynchus masou masou; assembly: GCF_036934945.1. Classification (NCBI taxonomy): domain Eukaryota; kingdom Metazoa; phylum Chordata; class Actinopteri; order Salmoniformes; family Salmonidae; genus Oncorhynchus; species Oncorhynchus masou. The sequence continues at coordinate 50,026,411 of NC_088226.1, forward strand.
AAAGAAAGAAAGAAAGAAAGAGAGAGAATAAAGAACAAGAACGAGAGAGATATAACCAAGGTAATGAAGGCAGATGTTGATAGAGATGTAGGATCTTAATTTGATCACTCTTTTGTAGATGATAATTTGCAGGAAATGCAAACTTGAGGTTTATTCAAGTTTATTCAAAAGGCTTCTAAAGTTTGTAATTTCCACTTTAAAATGTTATACTTGATTTGCCCTAACGAAAAATGTATCAACCCCTACAAAAAAGGTTTCCATTATTTATATTCCACATAATTCACATTTCCTGTTGCTGCAGGATTATTTTCCTGCTGTAGCAAACAGGCTCAAATTACAATCCTACATCTGTATGCATGCACCACTGTGTTGCTTACTAGTTGTGTTTGAGAGACAAAATTAATACTAATTACCAAGATTAATATCAATGGTTCAATGTTCCTATTAATGATTATTCCAGTAATTAGAATCAGGATGAAATAAACTGCGGTGAAAATGTTTACACGTAAATCCAGCTGCTCTCTATGTTCTCTCCTCTGAAATGAGATATACAGCCTGTGGTCTACCCAGGCACTCTGGTTTACACCATTTGGCATGAGGAGAAAACTTGGCATGTCTCACTGTTCACGCGACGTGGTTAGAGAGCTGGATTCTTTCTCTTTTAATCCTGCAAATTGTGTTGGTTTTTCCACAAGGAAAGAATAAAAAACGCCATGTCCCAGGGAAAAAGACGAGTGACCTTCAAGGGGATTGGGAGATTTGAAATGACATTAGACTAGTTAGAAAGACAATGGCAGATGCAATTACTCAAATACGATATTACTAAAAGACTGCAGTCAAAATATGGTTGTAGGAAATTACTGTAAATGAAGATAAAAGTAAGACAAATGGCATTGTAAACCCCAGTGAATAGACACTGGATGTCTGTTGTCTGCTCGTCAGAACTAATCAAGTCTCATCGTAATAATCATCATTGATATCACCATAACCTAAGATGTAATCTCTCTAAGAAAGTCTCATGTTGAGATCAACAACCATTATTCTATCACCTTGAGCTCCTGTCCTTAGGAAAGTGTGGGCAATTGTAGAGGACATGACAGTCTTTTGTCCACAGTGGCTGAAGCATAGCAGGTTAAACCAAACCACAGTAAGCCGCTACGCTAGCTCCAGCACCAGCCTCAGGCTTGTGGTCGAAGATATACATCTTCTCGGACGCCGTTTCAGCTCGAACTAACCGCATTTGTGGACAATTTACAGTGGTGGATCTCTGTTAAAACCCACCAATAAATGAATCTATGGGGTGTGGGGCTGGATGCCTGCAGGTCGCCAGGCCCAAGATAAATTGCTGCGAGTTTCTGCACTGTCTGGCAATCTTAATCCTCAATAATCAAGGCCAGCAGAGTCAAGAAAAAGAGTTAGAGCACAGACACGTCGGGGCTGAGGCTAAAGAAAAATCCTCGGACCAATATTTCTCCAGCTTTGTGAGCTTACTCCAGTCTCATTCTAAGTCTCTGTTTATGAACTCAGGGTATAGTCGAGACGAGACTAAGGACTGGTTACAAGCACAGAATCGCACCTGCCTTTTCAAGGATCTTTACAACCCATAGTTAAAAAGTACCTCAATTTATCAACAGGTTAGGTATTGCATAAGATTCATAAGACTGACACAAGCCGGAGGGAATGGGATGTGACCCAGACTCATGAGATTACAAACAAACTGTTAGATGCTAGCCTGCCTAAGCCTCCTCTGAGCATCTTCTCAGATAAGTGTCCATTTCATGAGCAGGGGGAGAGCATCATGGCATGATTACAACACGGCAAATGTCAGATATTCTTCATCCCTACTTACCATCTGCTGTGAGGGTCGATTGGAAAATGCTGACCCTCATCAGTAGCAGCCCTCTCTCTTGCCACAGAAAGACAGAAATTCTCTGACCTCTAAAAATATGGCACAAGTTACAGCGCCCAGCCAACCAATCAGCATCCAGGGCCATGGCAGCGGGGCAGACAGACACTTCTCCTCGAGCCAAGAGTTGACAGGAGTGTGGTTTATTTAAGCGAGGCAGAATAAAATAGATTTGCTATGACAAAGAGAAAGACACCGCTGGGCTGTGTCAAATTACTGCAGGAGGCATGAATTATTCATCTGCAAAATACACTGGATCAAATGTTGAGGAGGGATTAAGGCTAGTGAGGATTGTTAGTGTCTATAAAAAACCCTGACATGGGCACGTGAATAGGTTTGCTCTCCCGCTCCCCCGCTACATGTGTACATGTGAACAGCGTGCCCCCTTGAGCTACAAGGTTTCACCCGCTTTTATCCTCCAACGCCTCGTTTCCAAGGTGTTAAACATGTCTATCTGATTTCCCGGGGCACATACAGCAGCCTCACACCGTGCTGCCCCTGCCCAACCTAGCAAGCACCTTCTTCATCTGCACAGGCAGTTGGTTTCCACAGAAATGCCAAGGAGCCAGGCAAGCTAATCCCTCCGCTGTGGCAAAGATGGATGTGTCAGTCCGCATCCATCCATCTGTTGGTGCCCCCTATCTGTCAGCTCTCAGTATCTCCTATCTGCAAGCAAAATGAATGCCACGGTGGGGCTGAATGAGGGTGGTCAGCTTGACAGAAACCCCTGAGGCCAACGCCCAGATAACTCCAGGAGCTTTGGAGATAAATTGCAGGAGCTTCACATGAGATGGAGCCACAATGCAATTTTCCCCAGCAGTCCAGATACAGTATATAAAGGTAGGAGGGGGGCAGGACAGTTAGGTGGGAGCTTTCAGTCAGATAACCTCCCAGTGAAATCCGACCAATACTAACAGCAGGCCCGGTGAGATCCAGAGAGGATTACAGCAGTGGAGTGAACAAGAGGAACAAAGCCACACTCATCCCTGTGTGTCATCCCTGTTTATGAGGAAGCATCACATCCTGAGTGGACTAAAGCCTCCATCTTGGTTCTGACTATGTCTCCCTCAGGCAGACCTTGAGGCCACAGCCCTCGCAGCCCTGCTGGTGGCACATGCCAACATCCTTCCGCCACAGCCTTTCTGTTTCTCCACGAAAACATCATGTCACCTGGGGACAATTCCCAGACCACAACTGAATACAGATGACCTTTAGTGACCAGATCAGATGGGTAGGTTATTTATCGACTGTGCTCTCTGTTGACTCTATTGAATAAAAGTGCCAGTGGACATGCTATATAATATTATAAACTAGGTGGTTTGAGCTCTGAATGCTAATTGGCTGACAGCATTGATATATCAGACCGTATACCACGGGTATGACAAAACATGTATTTTTACTGCTCTAATTACATTGGGAACCAGTTTCTAATAGCAATATGGCACCTCAGGGGGTTGTTGTGTGTATATACATATATATATATATATATATATATATATATATATATATATATATATATATATATATATATATATATATATATATATATATATATATATATATACCAAACTACCAAACCTCCTCTGGCCTTATTGCTTAAGTATACAATAGCCACTTATTGAACACTGCATACAGTACATGTAGTATTTGTAAAGAGATGGCAATCAAGAAGAACCGCTAAGTGTTTGTTAAGAAATGAATAAACATACTCAAATTAAGCATCTCCCAAGACGCATTGCTCATAGAACGGGGTCAGACACTTTCCATGTTCCTCTTGAAGATCCTTAGGCAACCCCAGGGTCAGAGACTGGAGCCAGCAGCTAACACATGAGGCGGGCGAACAGGCGGGCGAGCGTGAAGCAACAGACAGGAAAGAAACACAGACTAATGAAACAGACTATCTGGGGTATTTATTTCAGGGTGAAGAAATTAATAAGCATGAAAAATAATAATCCTCAACACATTGCAGGCCAAATGCAATGATTAATGAAAAAACTGCCGACCCAATTATATTTCAGGCAGAACAAAAGGCAACGGTAAAGATTGTTGAAAGGGTAAACAATGGGGAGAGCCTGGCTGGCTGCGCGCAAACAACTCAGACACAATTAAACCCACGCTGGCTGCATCTGCTCCCAGAGCCCTGCCTGGTGCACTATCACGCTGACACAGCGTGCTGCAGGCCTAGCATGGGAGGAGCAGTGGAACCTGGGCTGTTTACCTGGCTAATGCCCAGACAGCAGTGGCCAATCACTTTCCTCTGCTGCTTTACCAACTGCTGGGAGATCAGCAGATGCTTTCAAGGCCAGATGAGTCACAAAGCACAATAAAAAACACCATGATGTTATTAACTAATTTATTACCCAGTCCCTCCAGGATTCTGCAATCACATTTTCTAAAATCAACAATTCCTGCATATTATGCGAGGGCTTGCAATTTTGATCAATCCCGGCACTATTTCCGCATAAAACAGTAAAATCATAGCAACATAATTGCATATAATTGACCCATTACCGCAGTACAAAAAGAGGGGTAGCAAGTTTCAACCAATAATGTCAATAAACCTTTTTCCTCGTCAGCGTATTTTTGCAAAACAATCATTGTGAAATGTCAGAATTTCCGCAGCAAAATCAAGCATTTATGCTTGCAAATATCACAAGAAAATCCCTGCAAAATCCTGGAGGGACTGCTTTTATTAGCATTGGCTTAAACTATAAAGGTCATATTTGCGAGCTTCTACAAATCACATGTTCTTTTGTATAGATGGGATTCAAAGGATGATACAGCAGTGTTTCCCAACCCTGGTCCTACAGTACCCCCAACACTACACAGTTTTGTTGTAGCCCTTGATTAACGCACCACATTCAACTCATTGAGTGCTTGATGATCAGTTGACAAGTTGAATCAGGGTTACAATACAAATGTGTACTGTTGGGGGTACTCGAAGACCAGGGTTAAAAAACATTGTGCTAGAAGACGGATTGGACCAGAGAAGGTTCATGCCAACACTGTGTTTTAAATAGGTCTTATGTGAGTTGAAGCACAGCCAGACTGTGGATTTACACAGGAGGCCAAGATGAACAATTCAGAAAAATTCTGATAATGACACGCTGACAGAAGAGTGCATTACATTCCATTATGGCGTCCTACAAAGCCTGACACATCTACGCTGCATCCGCTACATCGGCCACATCTACACACACACGCAGGCAGGTAGACCAGCGAGCGACCCCTGGCCAAATCCACCCCGTGCTACGCCCAAATAGATAAATACTGCTCACGTCAGCTGCTCTGCATGTTTAGGTCTCCTAATGGCTCTGTGTACCTCGCCTGGCAAAGAAAAACAAATCCTCAGGTATCAAATGTGTCATAAAGACTGACCAGGAACCCAACAAGTGCAATAATGTTGGCTAGATCATTAATGGGGGAGAAAAGCACCACGAGCATTCTCTCTATTTCTCAGTCTGACCTTCTCTCTCTTTCTTTCTATTTTGTCGCTCTCCCTTTCTCTCGTTCTCTCCAGTCCTATTTTCTACTCTCCTCTAATTTTCTGGTTTATTAGAAGGAGTAGGTTAAATAGCCTGTCCTCAGCTCCTACACACAGCCATAAGGTGAAGAGGCCACAATGACAGAGCCTCTCTGTTACTTCCTACAGTAGATTTATACACAGTCCTCACAACAAAAGGGCCACAGAGGCCAAGGCACTTCTGGGCCTTGTTAGACAGGCCCTTGATTGGCTGGTCAGACAAACTGAGAGCAGGCTCTTGTCACACATGAGAGCATCTGCTTAGTCCTGTAACATTACCCTGCTCTCATCTCATTCAGCAGAGCTGAGTGGTTTGATCCGCTTACCCCACCGCCACAGGAGTAAATAGAAACACTGAGGAAAATGTCAACAAGACTCTTTGTGATGCTAAAAGATACATCTGATTAAATATGCTCCCAATTTACCTCTAGCACCAAGCCACAGCTTGACAGGAGAAGCAGAGATAATGAAAACACAGACACGCCACTTACCTGATCATCGCCAAAACTGGTAGCTTTTAGAACTTCAGATGAACAATCCCAATATGAAACCAGTCCAGAGGAATCAGGTAGGCCTAATGTTTTTAAATTCCCAATCATCTAAGTTGCTAGTTCAGGTGGTGTTCAATCTGACATGCCATGTTTTCTAATATTCATAAATTGCACAAATAAAGACTAGTTATGGAGAGAAATCTATTTGGAAATTGTCGTTTGATGGGGACCAATTCTGTGGCTCATGCTGGGGGCGGGACATAAAGTATTAATGGTTACCATAATCCACCATATTTACTACAATATTCAATCTTCTGCCTTCAAGCTAGGTTTCCTTTGACACATTGCTGCTGGCATGCGTGACAAAAGGATTTTGCCACAATTGTGTGCTCATAAGCCTTGATGTTACTTCAGAATGCATTCATACCCCTTCACTTATTTGTTACAGCCTGAATGTTTCTCTCACCCATCTATACACAATACCGCATAATGACAAAGTGAAAATATGTTTTTAGAATTTTTTGCAAATCTATTGAAAATCAAATACAGAAATATTTAACTTACATAAGTATTCACACCCCTGGGTCAATACATGTTAGAATCACCTTCGGCAGATATTACAACTGTTAGTCTTTCTGGGTAAGTCTCTAAGAGCTTTGTACACCTGGATTGTACAGAATTTCCACATTATTCTTTCCAAAATTCTTCAAGCTCTGTCAAATTGGATGTTGATCATTGCTAAACATCCATTTTCAAGTCTTGCCATATATTTTTAAGCCGATTTAAGTCAAAACTGTAACAGGGTCTCTCAGAAACACGTCATCTTTGTAAGCGACTCCAGTGTAGATTTGGCCTTGTGTTTTAGGTTATTGTTCTGCTGAAAGGTGAATTTGTGTCCCAGTGTCTGTTGGAAAGCAGACTGAACCAGGTTTTCTTCTGCGATTTTGTCTGTGCTTAGGTCTATTCTCTTTCTTTTTATCCTGTACAGACCTCCTTCTCTTCACTTTGTCATTTATGTTAGTATTGTGGAGTAACTACAATGTTGTTGATTCATCCTCAGTTTTCTCCTATCACAGCCGTTTCCTTCCTCTCCGGCAACTGATTTACGAAGGACGCCTGTATCTTTGTAGCGACAGGGTGTATTGATACACCATCCAAAGTGTAATTGATAACTTCTCCATGCTCAAAGGGATATTGAATGTCTGCTTTTTACATTTTAACCCATCTGTGTTTGAAATTCCCTGCTCGACTGAGGGACCTTTCTGTGGGGTACAGAGATGAGGTAGTCATTAAAAAAACATGTAAAACACTATTATCGCACACAGAGTGAGTCCATGCAACTTATTTTGCGACTTCTAAGCACATTTTTACTCCTGAACTTATTTAGGCTTGCCATAACAAAGGGGTTGAATACTTATTGACTCATGACATTTCAGCTTTTAATGTTTAATTAATTTGTAAACATTTCTTAAAACATAATTCCACTTGGACATTATGGGGTTTTGTGGGTAGGCCAGTGACACCTGTGCGTCAATCTAAGGAACATAATACAAAATCCCCAACAAAATCTGTCAGTTTAAACTAGAGATTTGCATGGGCTGCGTCTCCATCCTTTGCATCCACTACGTCGGCCTGCTGCGTCTCAATCCTTTGCATCCGCTATGTCGGCCTTCTGCGTCTCAATCCTTTGCATCCGCTACGTCGGCCTGCTGCGTCTCAATCCTTTGCATCCGCTACGTCGGCCTTCTGCGTCTCAATCCTTTGCATCCGCTACGTCGGCCTGCTGCGTCTCAATCCTTTGCATCCGCTACGTCGGCCTGCTGCGTCTCAATCCTTTGCATCCGCTACGTCGGCCTGCTGCGTCTCAATCCTTTGCATCCGCTACGCATCCGCTACGTCGGCTACGTCGGCCTGCTGCGCTGCGTCTCAATCCTTTGCATCCGCTTGCTGCGTCTCAATCCGCATCCGTGCTGGTCCAATCCTTTGCATCCGCTACGTTGGCCTGCTCTCAATCCTTTGCATCCGCTACGTCGGCCTGCTGCGTCTCAATCCTTTGCATCCGCTACGTCGGCCTGCTGCGTCTCAATCCTTTGCATCCGCTACGTCGGCCTGCTGCGTCTCAATCCTTTGCATCCGCTACGTCGGCCTGCTGCGTCTCAATCCTTTGCATCCGCTGCGTCTCACGCATCGGCCTGCTGCGTCTCAATCCTTTGCATCCGCTACGTCGGCCTGCTGCGTCTCAATCCTTTGCATCCGCTACGTCGGCCTGCTCGGCCTTTGCATCCGCTGTCGGCCTGCTCAATCCTTTGCATCCGCTACGTCGGCCTGCTGCGTCTCAATCCTTTGCATCCGCTACGTCGGCCTGCTGCGTCTCAATCCTTTGCATCCGCTACGTCGGCCTGCTGCGTCTCAATCCTTTGCATCCGCTACGTCGGCCTGCTGCGTCTCAATCCTTTGCATCCGCTACGTCGGCCTGCTGCGTCTCAATCCTTTGCATCCCCTACGTCGGCCTGCTGCGTCTCAATCCTTTGCATCCGCTACGTCGGCCTGCTGCGTCTCAATCCTTTGCATCCGCTACGTCGGCCTGCTGCGTCTCAATCCTTTGCATCCGCTACGTCGGCCTGCTGCGTCTCAATCCTTTGCATCCGCTACGTCGGCCTGCTGCGTCTGTGGAGGAAGGTGGTGGAGCTACAGCATTTGTCAGACCATGAGACATCCAAAAAATCTGTCTTCTCTGAAAACACATGTGGCGTCCGAACGGTTTGGCGTCCAACTATTATGACCAGTCTATGGAAAGGGGAGACTCTCACGAACACAGTGTTTTTTCCCCCATTTTGCTCTGCGACCCCCACAAGTGTCATGGGACTCGTCTGAAGGTAACCCATACAAACAAATGTAAGTATGTAGGTCGTTTTGTGTCCCAAAAATCTCCTTTTGACTGTCTTTTCTGTCATTTATGAATTTGTTAGTCAATGTGTTTCTGAGACATTTAGAAGTGTTTTAATCAATTTAAAATTCAGACTGCAACAAGAAAATATGAAAAAGTCAAGGGGTGTGAATACTTTCTGAAGGCACTGTAAATCACCATATGAAGGGACAATAATGATATTCATGAAAACAAATGACAGCATAATCTAATTGAAGGTGAAACCATGGCACCTTTGTTTCACTCTGTGTCCCCAAGTGTTGACTCCTGCTGTACTGTTTGTATATAGGTAGCTAGTATTGGAGGATTAGTGATAAGGACAAAAGCTGAGAAACCTTACCTAATACTCCAAGCCGATAGTTCACTGTGATGACGATAACATTGCCGTAACTTGCCAAGATGCTGCCGTCAAACATATTCCCAGTGCCCTCCATGTAGGATCCCCCATGGATGAATACCATCACAGGCTTAGGGCTGCCGCTTTCACGGATGTCTGCAAGAAGGGGAAGGAAATTATTAGAGGACAAATTAAAGCCGACAGCTGGAGATGCAATCTGAATTGTGGACGCTTTGCTTTTCTCATAATTTGTGGCACATTGACTTTGCTTTAAGACTATTTCTGGTTTGCACGTCAGATAGTTCATTTTCTACGTGACAAGTATGACATGTTCCTGGTGATTGAAAATTGAAAATTAATCATATTTTTTAGTTTCAGGAAATTTTGTGGGCTGTTTTTAATTTTTGGAGGGCCAATAAACTGTCAGAATTAAAGAAGAGCAGAGATTCAAATTGACATTTCAATTTATGCGGCACAAAAATCTAGTTTTAATCTAATAAAATAGATTGAACCTAAATGTTTTCACAAACATTCTTGAAGAAAAGTTTTTAATTACATTTCAGACATCCAACGTTTTTCCCTTTAACAATGTGTTATGCTTACTGAACTTCGCATAATGATTTCAGCTCAACTGATGCTGTCCAGATTCTTTACAAAGGAGGACATCTAGATTGGGCACTGGGTTCGAATTAAATGGGGGATAGGGATACAAAAAAATGGCTTCCGATTACTTTCATCTTTCATAAAAGCAGAAAGGCTTTTCATCTTGAGTGCAAAATGTCCACATACATGTTCAATATCTCATTGATGTTTGGTGTTGGGGGACTCACTTGCAAGAGGTCTCAGTGCTGAGGAAAGTAATTAAATAGTAACAAAATAAAAGAATAGAATTTTCCAAAAAGCCTTCTCTTACGGCAAAAGAAATGAGGCCGTATTTGCAGAATCCAGGCCCTCTCTCTGTTCTTTTAGTTGATTTTCTTCCTCCCACTCTATCTTTCTTGTTCTCTCTCTCTCTCTCTCTCTCTCTCTCTCTCTCTCTCTCACTCACATTTCCAGTGAATGTGAAGGCTCCTACAGAGGAGTAGAGAAGGAAGGAAAGGCCAGGGCAGCTCTCATCTTCTCTTCCTCAGTAGGCAATGCACCATAACTCCTATATTATTGATTAGGATTGAGCAGCTGCAGAGTGTGTGTGTGTGTGTGTGTGCGCAAAAACATAAGTTAGTGGGAGAAAAGAGAGGCAGACAAGGAGAGAAAGAGAGCTCCGAAGGAAAAATCTGGATTATTTTCTGAAATTGCACATTAGAATCCTAACATCTTCCATTCACGTTGATTAATTACTCTAAATCGCAGAATATGATTTGATTTGATTTTAATAGCAGCTGTATTCATGCAAGTGTGTAAACTAGTGATGCATTGAGACAGGAGAGTAATACCTGATCTCTCTAGATAGTTACAAACAGAACAGCAAGGCAATTTATTAAATCTGAAAAATAAAACTAGAAATTAAGACTAACTGGAAAGATTGTGTGTCTGTCTGTGTAAGTGCATGCATACATGTGTGCATGAGAGAGATTCTTACAGTAACTGTGTCGCCCCTCTCTGTCTCTTATGCGGGTGCCAGCAGCAGATTAAAGTGACACACATCTGGCCACAGAGGGTTATGGCCATGGTGTGTAGAGTAATGTCTGTCAGGATTTCCATTACATAATGCATGTCATTCACTGTCCTTTAAGCTGTTTGTTCTTTTGTTCACTTCAGCTTTGTGAGTGGCAAAAAAAGCAAGTGTACATTCCTATTTCTTTGGAGGGATTCCAGGCTTCTCTGACCAAGGTCCAAGAATTGTAAACCTCCATAAATGAGGAATAAAAGCCAGGGAATTATGTGTGCTGGTGTAACGGAGTTAAGAACGTACAGCAAGCTCACTCCACAGCTAGCTTGAAATGTCGCAGTTGGAGCTATTGAATGAAGATATTTTTCAATGGCTCAAACAGTTGGTACGTTGTCAAGGAGGGTGGTCACGTGTGTCTGCGAGCAGAGGATCACTGGTTCGAACCCGTTATAAGGGCAGGGACAGTAGAATAAGCTATACTGTTAGCAGCACACTGACGTCTGTTTCACTGGTGCCGTCAAGCCACGGATCCGCAGTTGGGCTCAGCTCAACGGCTAGGGTCGCTCGCTGTGTGGCAAGTTTAGAAGGGGTGGTGGAAACTATACTGTTAGCAGCACACTAGCATCCGTTTCACTGGCTTTTGAGATTCAATGGCAATTTGGTCTAAACTGGGCCTACTAATCATAGGCTTCTTTCATGCATGCTACATGAACACCATGGCGTGCTAGGCTCGTCCTAGCTGGAGGTAAATGGAGACAAGGTACAGCGTAAGTGAGGACAGGTGCATTCCTATAAAGATGCTCACATAACACAAGACAAGCTGCAGAAGCAATGCACTGCAATGCCACCCACGTAATATCTGTATGACCTTGCAGACAAGATATAAAGAGAATGTCCCTGTAATAATCCTCCGGAGGACCAAAGCTTCCAGCCATTACAAATCCACGGGTGTATCGGCAGCTACAAAGAACTGCACATCTTACATTCCATGACATGGAGAGGTTCCATGGCCGGTGTTGCTTTTGTTTGACTTCATATCTCTGTTTTGGCTATAGGTTACACGTTGAAATAGCACTATCAGTGAGACAGCAAGCCGATTGGTCCTTAGAAAACTTAATTCACAGATCTCAGTGCGTTGGTTTTCACAACATATTGTCTTCTGTCTCAGAGACGATTATTCATATGCCCTGGATTCTTTATCAAGTGAATAGGCTACTTGAGAGGCTTGCTGGGATTTCACTGTATATTTGTGCCTTCTTTAATCTTTTGATGTGTGTACTCAGCAAATCGCAAGTTGCTGCAGATCAAAGATAGCTGTTGCATTTCTCGTTTAGTTTTCTGTAATTGGTGTTTATTTCACCAGATTATACAGGAGATGTACATTATTAAGACTGTGTTCTGTCATTAAGTAGGAAGATCCCTTTCTCACTCCCTCACTTTCTCTTTGAATAAATTAATTTGAGGTTATTAGAGTACTTTCTTCTGTTTATTACTTTTCAGTGAAGAACCCCTTTTATATTTGTCAATTTCAAATTGTGGCCTTGATCACAAGGCTTATATCACTGTGCCATAATGTACTTGAATTTATGTAAAATAGTGATGAAGAGGCCTCATTAAGAAGGAACTTTGTGATCAACATGTTGCAAGTCATTGCCCATAACAATCCAGGAACATCCATACATGTTGCATAGGAAACTTTTTTTTTTATAACACAACTGAAGGTGACTTGTGTTAGTATTGATCGGGGTATCCAATTCCCCAGGGTTGCAATGGTATCTTTTATTTTAGAAAAAGAGGAGAGCTTTAAAAAATCATGCAAAAATGTATTAAGATTTGATTGAAGGGTTAATAGTCTCTTTTAGGTGGGATGCAACATGTAAAAAAAAAATCAATAAAAAGAATTCAAGCAAAAACCTACGTTAGATTATTAACGATTAAGTACTCTGAAATGACGGGAGACATTAAACATACTCTTAAAACATCAAGCAAAAAAGACTAAACAAATCCAGCAAAAATGACGAAGAAAAAAAATCTTCAATAAAAAAGGAAAAAAAGGACAAGAAATGTAAGAAAAACAAAGAAGAAAAATTTGAGAGTTCCTTGTCATGCAAATCAGTTTGGCATCAAAAAATACCTTCGTCCTCCACCCCGTCATTATCATCTAAATCATCATTGTGTTTCTTTGTAAGGGGACCTAGGATCAAGAATGGAGAAGATGGAGGAAACAGAGAATACAAGAACACACAAACCTTATAAACGCTCTAAAGAAAAATACATCTTAAGTGATTTTCCCTGTGAAAAATCAGACTGAAAGAGAAGAATGTAAACAATATGATACACATTTGTGGAGCTTGGTAGTATGACTTTTGTTCAAGTCCTGTACAAGAAAGGTTTTCAAAATAGGACTGTTTCTTTCAAAAAGATTCAAGAATGTAAGATAAGTCCTTTTCAGTAAAACAGAAAGTGTATTTTCAGAACAAAGCTTTACCTCATGTCATTATCACCCCTCTATCACAATTGTTCAAGTAAATTGACAATCATATAATTAACTGTTCTTGATTACTCCTAAGAAGCCAATGACCATATCCTCTGCATCATTTGGACTCAACATGTAAGGACATTTTTGGGGGTGTCTTGAAAAATTAAGTTCCAATAAGTAGCCCACGTCTGTGAATTTTCATGGAGATTGAATGTGCTAAAAGAGAATACCCAAGATTGAATCACAAGTGGACTCAACATATATAAAACAATCTCAGCCTTTTGAAGGAGAGAGGACATATGCAAAATAGAAGCTAAATTAAGTAATGTCATTGCAGGATCACAGCAGATCACACATTGCAGGATCATAGCAGATCACACAGTGCAGGATCACAGCAGATCACACAGTGCAGGATCACAGTGCCAAGTGGATGAAGTCATTTCAAACACACAGAGAGGTTAATTTGCTTCATTGTCTCTTATAGGTTCCATTATATAACAGGGAATAGGTCAGAGACTGCAGCAGAGTAAACCAAGACAGGATTCATTTAGAGAGAAACATAATCTACAGTAATGGACTATAATACAAGCACGACACAGATGGACAAACAGACAGACAGGCACACAGAGAGACAGACAGGCACACGCGTGCACACACACACACTACAAGGTTGACAAAGCTGTAGTCTAGACACATGCAAGCCTACATTAGGGTCAAGCATGTGTAAGCAGAGAGCAGCAGAGGCAAGTGTGAGAGACAGTATGGCTAATGAAAGAAGCCTTCACACACACACCACTCAAAGTCATTCTGCCTATGATCATGCTCCAACATGACCATACAGCACAGCAGATCAAAAAAAGGGAAGTAATGCAAGGCCGGGATGAGAGGGGGGGGGGGGTCGAAATGCTCTGTTTTCTATTTCATTCTATAAAAATAGTCCAGACACGTATTTTTCCCATGTCTTGTAGCCAGAACAGAACTCGAGAGGGAATAGCATGACAACACTTTAATTCCTAGCAGCATTCTGGAGAAGAAAAGCATTTGACGTTAACATCACGTTTCACCCAGTAGGGTTGATGAGATTGATTTTGTGAAATACATAGCAAAAAAGGAAACAGTTACCAAAATAAAGCCTGTATGGTAACTGAATTGAGATGCTGGAGCAGTGTCCTGCAGTGTCCTGTGACATGACTGTGACATGTCCCCTAACTGAGGGGATGGTTGGATTATATCAGTCAGGACAGCAATTTCAATAAATTCCCTGTATTTCCAGAAAACCTCCAACCGGGATTTCAGGAAAAACCAGGGAATGTATTAAAAGTTCCCAGAAATTGCAACCCTAAGCATGACAGCATGCTGTCAGCATCACGTCACTACTAAACTCCAAGTGACTGAGGGGCAGGCCCCACACAATGACCTCTCAACCCGTTCTGACCTCCCTGGAGAACTAGAGGACCTCAACAGTTGTGTGTCACACCTGTCTCCACTGCACTGATTAGAGAGGCTCTCTGATTTTCTGTCTTTCCCAGTCTTTATTGTCTCTCTCTGTCCCTTGACCTCTGTCTACCTCTCTCTTCTTTTATTTCCTCTGCCTCTCCATCTGTTTGACTGGTAACCTGTCTGCCTGTGTTGCTGTCTCTGTCCCTGCCCCCCCCCCCCCCCACTCTCTGCCTGTCTTACCAGTGATGCTGTCCCCCAGTCAGATGGTAGATTGATTTATTACTGTAGCCTAGCTCTTACACACCCTTTCTAAATTAATTTCCATATCTCTCTTTCTGATGATATTGATTTGTGTTCATCTCTGAATGACAAAGTGCAACTTCATGCTCGAGCACTCTGTAATGCAGGAAAACAGGTGGGCCAGTGCAGCGTGCAGCAGGCGGCCGACTCCAGGGATACTAGCACCCTTAACACTTTAATAGACTATGAACCCCGAGGCTCCAGCCAGATGAGGTAATTAATGCTTAGAGCTCAATCTATCTCACATTGTGCACATTACGACACATTCGTCAAGGATCTTAGACCTATCAAATGGAAACAGACCAACTCAATCATAGATTTGACCATTAAAACAATAGGCTCTCAGTCTATAACATACAAAAGTTAATACATCTGGGGATTATGCACGGACCTCTGATACAGTACTGGTTATAAAACGTATTTTTCCATGTATAAATATGTCCCATCCCTTGATAAATTACTGAATGTCTCTATGGTGAAATATATATGCTGAAATATGTCATTCAATGCAGGAGGTGCCATAACATGTTGATCATGAGCAGAATACACAAGAACCTATCTTCCATATGTCGTCCAACAGCACAATAACCTATTTTTGACTATGCAGCCAATTACAGGGCTCACAGCTCTGTAGATCTCTTTGAGTAATGACTTGGACACTATGGACTAGGACACTACTGACAACGTCCACCCATGTAATGTGCAGTTGATGCAATGACGTCCGACTCTCTCCAAATATTAGAGGCACACAACAGAGAGAGGCTGGCTCTCAGACAGACAGACAGACAGACAGACAGACAGACAGACAGACAGACACTTGACTGACTGACTGACTGACTTATTCACACTCTCAAAGCAGAAACAACAACACAGCTCCCAGACAAATTCTCTGTTGTACGCCTGGTGATGATTTGACTGCGTTAACTTTCTAAAACAGTATAAACCTCAACCTGTACTCACCGTTAAGCCAGCTACTAAACCAGGTATGCAGCTCTCCAGTGCTCTGTATTCAAACTATAGACTTACAGACAGGCAGGGTAGACCATTTGACTACCATGTGCTCTGCAGAAGAAAAACATCCTCTGGCTAACACTTCGTGATGTGTCACAGAGTATACATCCAGTACAACAGATGACCCTCTCAGCTGTCTGCCTGCCTTTGACAAGGCTTCTCACACATGTAGGCTAACACATCGAGCCCAAGGCAACCAACCAGACCATATGGAACTAAAAGTCTCGGCAACCGCCCTGATTTTTCCTCAGTTCCAACCCAGCACCCTGGCTGTCCTACTGTCTTACTACGCATTTTCTTCTTCTTGAACTGCACTGTTGGTTAAGGGCTTGTAAGTAAGCATTTCACCGTAAAGTCGATACTTGTTTTCGGCGCATGTAACAGAAATATGAGATCCTACTACTGGTCACGTCTGACAGGGAGAGCGAGTGCATCAGCTACCCTCGTAGAGGGGAGACATACTATATTAAAATGTGTGACATCTAAAGTACAGTATGAGGGGGAAAGGATGGAGCTTGTATGCTTTCTCTTTTGTTGACCAATTGCCACAGAATTGACCAAGATGCATCTAGAGGGGACTTATTTTACATCCTGGCCTGTCATAAACAGTACAAAACAGTTGTATCATGAATCAACAGGAATCATCAGGAATCAACATGAATAAACACTTTTACTCTCTTTGCAAAGCATTCCCATCTTTTCTGTTTGCTTTCTTCCATACAGCTGCTAGTGAGATAATCTAAGTAGAATACTGTATAGGCACAGTGTTAGAGCTGCCATCAGTCATCATTTCTTTCTTCAAAAATCATTTGGAACCTTGCCAGCATGAATATTTCATGATGTTATATGAATTTGCTTCTGTGTTTTCTCCCCTAATGAACCAAGATTAATATGTATACTTTTATATTGATAAATATTCTCCACACGTACTGCTCACTGTGTAATACTGTGTAACATCAGTCACAAATGGTAACAACAGGAGTCTCATAAATATTTGATTCCCGTAACACGGCTGACATTCTAATGACTGTCAACAAGGGTCTCTGGACCCAACGAAAAAGGTTATGATGCTGGGTTTCAAATATCAGTAGTGAATTCCAGCAAAAAGATAGGTTATTTTCTTGGAAACCCCCCTTGGGGAGAGCAGAGAGGACCTGGGGACCCAAATGTCACAGCGCCTTTGGATTGTGAAGGTGCTGGTGCTCATTAGAGCCAGCCACTGACAGGATCTAAAGGCAGGTAACATCGGTGTGTGTGTGTGTGTGTGTGTGTGTGTGTGTGTGTGTGTGTGTGTGTGTGTGTGTGTGTGTGTGTGTGTAAGGGGGGGGTTCATTAGGAGCTGTCAAAATGATAACAGGGACATAGAAAATGACACACCTAGTAATGAGCACCCTTCATATTGAGGGGAAGTTGACAGGGGAGAGGGTCAGCAACTCAGCCCCCCACCCCGCTGCAAGGAGCACACAGAAATATCAATCATTTGATGGAGCAAGTAGCTTTGCTATTGGCCAAGCCGGTCTGTGCAGAACCTTTCAGAACTTGATCATTTGATAATGAAGAGTGGCATCTCCATTCGTAAGCACCAGGACCAGTTAGATAGAGTATGACCAATTATCCAGCAGAGCAAAATATTGATCCAATTAAAAGTGCAGATACAGATGATGCTAATTGTACTGGAGTCACAAGATGTAGTATTGGAAATATGATAATGATGATTTCTTATCGATTCTTCACATGTTCCTATTCTCATTGATTATTATGTCCTACTCTGCAGAAATAGTTATTTCTTATCAATCTACCCTATGTTCTCTCGCTCATAACCCAGTCTACATACACAGTCCTGTCAATGCCTTTCTCCTCCAGGCCTACTAAGGCTAGTACATTTTTCAGCAAATACAGACATATTTATTTGATACGGTAGCAAGTCAGGCAACGTCTTTTTGGTGCAGATTTTTTGCATCCCCTCACTATGAAGAATGCTTCATTTCTATCCCAAATCACTTTGATAGATCAAAAGGACATGAGAAAATCAAGTTTGGAGATGGCTGTGGTTGAGTTAGATGTCGCCCTAAGGTTAGGCATGTGAAATCCGCCATGGATACAAGACCAAACAAGGAATTAACTAAAAACTGAGCTAATACCCCTCAATAAAACAACCTTCATGAGTCTAACTTTGTGCATGATCTGCTTATGTATTCTGTCATTGCCAGGGATGCAGCCTGCTGAAATTGGTTTGGTTCCTTTACTCTCAAATTGGACCTTTCATGTCACAGCTATAAGGAGATTCTGAGGGATTCAACTTCCAGTAACAGTTACTCTGACAGTTTGCATTGCTCTGTCTCTCCCCCACTGTGTCTCGTCTTTTTGGGGGCTTGTAAGTAACCTATTGTATTTGGTACATGTGACAAATACAGTCTGTCTGCTTATCTCTCTCTGTTTCTCTCACTTTCTTATTCCAGTTTCAGTTGATGCTGAGAGTGATTCAGGAGGCTCATCTTCAAACAGCTCAAATCTACCTACATCCTGACACCTGTAAACTTCCCCTCTCACTAGCACCACACCATGGCCCTGACTAAAGGCCAAATCCACCCTGCAGGTGACCAATGCACCTGCTTCAAAAAACAAAACGTTATGGTGTTATACTAGCTGGATGCTCTAAGACTCCAGATGTGTTGTCCTCTGACAGGAGAGGGACAGCCATGGTTCATCAGGGTTCTAGCCCAGGACCCCAACATGACACGGAGAACGAAGACCAGGCCTCAGCAAGGCAATGGATGATTGGGAAAGAGGGATGTTCAAAGAGACCCCGGTACCAGCGGGACAGCAAACGGGCTAATTTGCCACCATATTCTATTTTCAAATCATTTCAATTTCAAAGTGCTGTAATACCATGCGGCGGGGATGAAAGAGAGGACTGCAATGCGTTGCTCAGCTCTGCCATCAACATCCCTCAACCCCAGCCCTCCTCTCCTCTCAAACAGTACGTCAGCAGAATTAGGCATTATTTCCCAGCTCCAAAATTCATGCAAACATGTTCTCTTTCTCTCTTTTTGTAGTGCGTGCCTTTGATGTGGACCTGCAAGTTACAAATGTAGCTTTTAATCAATATTTAAATCTCTTCCATCCAATGAACCGGTATACATCCTACTCGAACTCACAAAATGGAATTTGGAAGTACATTTTTAAAAATCACAAAAACTATGCAAGGTTGTTTTTTGTTGTTGTTTTGAACATAAGTTACAGATTAGTTAATAATACTAATCATTATCATCATCATAATTCAAACCAGACCTCTGTCAATGGACACAAGTACAAGTTGTAAGCATAACAGTGTTGCAGACTAGGGATGAATATTTTCCTGGTATTTTACAAATGTTCCATCCCAAGAATAAATCCCTTTTCTCCCGGATAACCTGGTATTTCCCGCCAAAACCGGAAGTGTCATTCAAAAGCATATAAATAGGCATATGTCTGGATTTGATTAGAGCTTTGATCAAAAATTCAAGCCGGATGCTAGCTGAGCCTGATGAGCCATACATTAAATACATTTTATGAGCCCTACATTTCATGACCCCAAGCCCCAAAAAAACCAAATGATTGTGTTGTTATTAAATACATATGTGATATAGGCAATTGCACATTACCCACAACAGAAAAACACAAATAATGTATACCTTTCATAATGTGTTACTCGCCCACCTCCTCTTTCTCTCTCTATTGTTGTTTCACTCCTTCCTCGCTTTCAACAGTTAAATACGTTTTGTTGACCTTATCTTCATCATTCTAATGACATTATTGAATAATATAGCACTAGAACTAGAATTAGCTGCAGAAGGCTTTCAGTTCTCTTCACAACTATTGAATGGTTATAAGTCTGCATAAATAACTGCTACTGCCACTGAGCGTTTGCTCTTCTTTCAAACTACCCATGGGTTATATTGGCTGTTGTATTTAACATTAAGCAAAAGAAAAGCTTTGCATCCCTCGTTGAAGTCTATTGGTATAGGAAATGCAAAAAAATGATATCCAGCCAGCTGATCTAGTCTAGCTTTTTCTGCATGGGAGAGAGGCCATCGGAGCACAGGTGCGTGCATAATGCGCAAGAGACAGAGGCTATAAGTACAAAGCTTATTATGCATAACCCATTTTTAACTAGCTAAATATAAGGCTAACATTGCATTGAATGTATTACCTGAAAGAGGTCGGTATGACATCTATATACAGTGCATTCGGAAAGTATTCAGACTTTTTCCACATTTTGTTACGTTACAGCCTTATTCTGAAATAGTTTTAAAAAATGATTTAAATTTTTTTTTTAAATGGATAATGAAAAAAAAATCTAAATCAACCAATTATCAATCTACACACAATACCCCATAATGACTAAGTGAAAACAGGATTTAGAATTTTTTGAAAATGTGTCAAATAAAAAAAAACATGCATTATTTACATACACTACAATTGAGCTCAGGTGCATCCTGTTTCCATTCCATTAAATTCAATTGATTGGACATGATTTGGAAAGGCACACACCTGCCTATATAAGGTCTCACAGTTGACAGTGCATGTCCAAGCCATGAAGTCGAAGGAATTGTCCGAAGAGCTCCAAGACAGCATTGTGTCGAGGTTCAGATCAGGGGGAAGGGTGCCAAACATTTCTGCAGCGTTTAAAGTTCCCAAGAAGACAGTGTACTCCTTCATTCTGAAATGGAAAAAGATTGGAACCACCAAGACTCTCCCCCTAGAGCTGGCCGCCCGGCCAAAATGAGCAATTGAGGGAGAAAGGCCTTGGTCATGGAGGTGACCAAGAAACCCATGGTCACTCTGACAGAGCTCCAGAATTCATCTGTGGAGATGGGAGAACCTTCCAGAAGGGTAACCATCTCTGCAGCGCTCCACCAATCAGGCCTTTATGGTAGAGTAGCCGAACGGAAGCCACTCCTCAGTGAAGGCACATAACAGCCTTGGAGTTTGCCTAAAGGCACCTAAAGGAGTCTCAAACCATGAGAGACAAGATTGTCTGGTCTTATGAAACCAAGAATTAACTCTTTAGCCTGAATTCCAAGCATCAAGTATGGAGGAAACCTGGCACCATCCCTACAGTGAAGCATGGTGGGGATGATTTTCAGCGTCAGTGACCGGGAAACAACCATAAACACCTGATTGGTGGAGTGCTGCAGAGATGGTTGTCCTTCTGGAAGGTTCACCCATCTCCACAGAGGAACTCTTGCCGAGTGACCATTGGGATTTTGGTCACCTTCTTCACCAAGGCCCTTCTCCCCCGATTGCTCAGTTTGGCTCAGTTCAATTTTAGCATGATGGAGGTCACTGCAGTACAGTTGAAGTCGTAAGTCTACATACACTAAGGTTGGAGTCATTAAAACTCATTTTTCAACCACTCCACAAATTTCTTGTTAACAAACTAAAGTTTTGGCAAGTCGGTTTGGACATCTATTTTGTGCATAACACAAGTAATTTTCCCAAAAATTGTTTACAGACATATTATTTCACTGTATCACAATTCCATTGGGTCAGAACTTTACATATACTAAGTTGACTGTGCCTTTAAACAGCTTGGAAAATTCCAGAAAATTATGTCATGACTTTACAAGCTTCTTATAGGCTAATTCACATCATTTGAGTCAATTGGAGGTGTACCTGTGGATGTACAGCAAGGCCTAACTTCAAACTCAGTGCCTCTTTGCTTGTCATCATGGGAAAATCGAAATCAATCAGCCAAGACCAAACGCCGGAAGGTACCACGTTTATCTGTACAAATAATAGTATGCAAGTATAAACGCCATGGGACCACGCAGCCGTCATACCGCTCAGGAAAGGTACGCGTTCTGTCTTCTAAAGATGAACGTACTTTGGTGCGAAAAGCAAAGGAGCTTGTGAAGATGATGGAGGAAACAGGTACAAAAGTATCTATAGCCACAGTAAAACGAGTCCCATATCGACATAACCTGAAAGGCCGCTCAGCAAGGAAGAAGCCACTGCTCCAAAACCGCCATAAAAAAGCCAAAGTACGGTTTGCAACTGCACATGGGGACAAAGATCGTATTTTTTGGGAGAAATGTCCTCCGGTCTGATGAAACAAAAATAGAACTGTTTGGCCATAATGACCATCGTTATGTTTGGAGGGAAAAGGGGGAGGCTTAAAAGCTGAAGAACATCGTCCCAACTGTGAAGCACGGGGGTGGCAGCGTCATGTTGTGGGGGTGCTTTGCTGCTGGAGGGACTGGTGCACTTCTCAAAATAGATGGCACCATGAGGTATGAAAATTATGTGGATATATTGAAGCAACATCTCAAGACATCAGTCACAAAGTTAAAGCTTGGTCGCAAATGGGTCTTCCAAATGGACAATGACCTCAAGCATACTTCCAAAGTTGTGGCAAAATGGCTTAAGGACAATAAATTCAAGGTTTTGGAGTGGCCATCACAAAGCCCTGACATGATCCTATAGAAAATTTGTGGGCAGAACTGAAAAAGCGTGTGCGAGCAAGGGGGCCTACAAACCTGACTCGATTACACTAGCTCTGTCAGGAGGATTGGGCCAAAATTCACCCAACTTATTGTGGAAAGCTTGTGGAAGGCTACCCGAAACGTTTGACCCAAGTTAAACAATTTAAAGGCAACGCTACCAAATAGTAATTGTGTGTATGTAAACTTCTGACCCACTGGGAGTGTGATGAAAGAAATAAAAGCTGAAAGAAATCATTCTCTCTACTATTATTCTGACATTTCACATTCTTAAAATAAAGTGGTGATCCTAACTGACCTAAGACAGGGAATCTTTACTGGGATTAAATGTCAGGAATTGTGAAAAACTCAATTTAAATGTATTTGGCTAAGGTGTATGTACAATTCCAACTTTAACTGTATGTTCTTGGGGACCTTCACTGCTGCGGAAATGTTTGGGTACCCTTCCCCAAATGTGTTCCTCAACACAATCCTGTCTCGGAGCTCTATGAAAAAGTATTTTAACCTCATGGCTTGGTTTTGCTCTGACATGCACTGTCAACTGTGGGACCTTATATAGACAAGTGTGTGTCTTTCTTAATAATTTCCAATCAATTGAATTTACCACAGGTGGACTCCAATCAAGTTGTAGATACATCTCAAGGATGATCAATGGTAACAGGATGTACCTGAGCTCAAATTTGAGTCTCATAGTAAAGTGTGTAAATACTTATGTAAATAAGGTATTCATGTTTTTCCAAAAACCTGTTTTCTCTTAGTCATTATGGTGTATTGTGTAGATTCATGATATTTTATTTATTATTTTTTAGAACAAGGCTGTAATGAAACAAAATGTCGAAAAAGTGAAGGGGTCTGAATACTTTCCGAAACACTGTATGGGCCTTTGGATTGAATTTGAACGGAGTTGATGGAGAGAAAGACCCAGAGAGTGCTCACGCTGCACTGATTTAAAGCAATGATATTCGAGTGATCAGATGTTTTAAAACTCTGCAGCTGCAATAAAAAAAGTTAAATATTTACAATTAAATGATAAGGAGTCTACATTACTGTAGCATAGACTATGCTGCAGCAAATGTAGGCCTACTGTCACAAGAAAAAAAGTTACCATAATGAAATAATGGGTCTACATGCATTGTGAACTGCGCTCCATCCTGAGATGGGCTGTCTGTCCCCACCTGGAGCGTTGATGATTCATTCTGCGGAGACCATAGAGAAGCCAAATTTAGACATTGCATATTATTTCACAGTTCCATTTCACGCCATGCTGTTCGTATAAATAATTCATTACAATTTACCTTTTTCTCTCAGTTATTTATCTCAGAAAAAGGGAGTGGTTTTGGCTGGTAAATCCCGGTAAATCAGTAACCGGGTTCCCGCCATTCAACCCTATTGCAGATAGTACAACACTGATATGAACCAAAACTATGCCCATTACCTGTTCAGAGCCAGGCTTAAAATCAGGCAACACAATGGCAGGGTGAAGAACAGTTTCACAATATGCAGGTGTCATGACGTTGGCCTGGGGGTAGGTTTATGACAGTCATAAATACCCAGTAGCGTGCCGTGGTTCTGGGGCCTGGGCCTTCAGTGAAGTCCTACACAGTCCCACCCGAATTAATCCACCTCTTATTACCATCATTATGATGCCATGGCTCTAGACACTTTACATGTAGACAGAAACGCAGTATAACCAGGCGTTGCGTCACCTTGAAATTGACATTTTTATTCAGAGAATTGCAGGGGAAGAGTACATTTCATTGTGCAGCTTCGTTGCCCTGCGCGCTTGTTCGTTGAGCTGTAGATCCACTCGGGTGTCCCCAAAAGTTTTCAAAAGCACCATTGTTTGTAAGTGCCCAGTCGTACTTTGGTGTCTCGTTGCTGCCTTGGTTAGACAACTCAGGTTTGCAAAGCCAGTGTGGCTCCAAACACCAAATCGATCACTTGCAAATAATAGGCATTCCCAGCAGTACAGTTTGCAGTGCTTCTCGGAGCCTGTCTATGTAGCGTCGGCTTTCTAGCGTCGGCGTCTACCTCTCCTGACAATGTCTAACTTTTCTTGAAAGGTTTGTCTTGAGAATGGCGTTATAATTATATCCTTGACCAAATCGATATCTTCCCCTTCCGCCATTGTGGGTTGAAAAAACAGCTTAGTAGTACGCAAATTAATTTGTTTATCAATTTCAGTTTCCTAGTTCTGAGACCTGCCCATATAGGACCTGCCTCTCAATATTGGTAATCCAATCAAAAGACGTGCAGGCAGGCACTGTGTAACACTGGAGCCAGCCAGCAGGCGTACAATAGCCAACTCTAAAGCTGATTGGTTGACACTAAATTGTAATTTCCATTCACTTCAAGCTACAAGCGCCTGCACTGTTGATTCTGAAGGCCTGAGGGCAGATTTTAGACCCCTGGCAACACATGATGGCTGAATATGATTGGATAAAATATATAACATAAAGACCAGCCCTCCAAATATCAACCTGGGGCTGGAAGCAGTGCAACCATGAGGAACGCTATGAAATGAAGAGTGTAACTCTTACTCTGGGGAATGATTTTATACATATTTGTGGGAAAATATATTTAAAAAAAATTATATTCTGATGATGTTTAGGCCAGCAGAGAAGGCCTTGCTGGCCCTGACGGCCCACCACTGTAAATACCTCTCCCCCACTTTTTCCTCTCTCTACCCTACTGATGTTACATTTGAAAACCATGGGTTATAAAACTTTTTAAACACAACCTTCTCGCTCCACTATATGAAGCCTTCACGACAATATAACCTCCTGTTCCGAGGATGAGAGGACAACGGTCCGATGTCAGAATGGTTCAGATAATAACTACAGAACGAAGCCAACATCAGCGTGAGCTTTGGTTGCGAATAATATGAACTTTGAACTCTTATTCACTACAGAAGTGATACCTCCAGCCGATGAGTTAGCAACAGAAGCTGCAAACGAAGGTTAGGAAGGAACAAACAGAGTTACCCGTCTATCACACAACGACAGTACTACAACATATCTAATTGACCACCAGAGACATTCTTCAAAGGACAAAGGACTCGGTTTGGCAACACAACCTTCCATCTACCATCAACCTACTGAAGCGCAGCTCAGAGTAAATATTTATTGCATTTTCCTTTTCCAAATGGGCGGTAATTTAGAATACATTAGATACTGTATTTACGATAGCACAGCTTCTTCCTTTGTTACTCAATCTTCCCGCTCTTTCACTCAAACTCAGACCCTTTTATTTTGTTTAACAAGCTGTAATATCTGTTCTGCCCGCTAGGGACGTTTTCCTTTATGACGTAATTTGTGATCAAGTTATGATTAATTATGTGTATGTGTAATTCTGTGTGATTAGTTAGGTATTTAGTAAATAAATAATTAAACCCAATTTTGTATTGCCGATTCAACTTGTTAGCCAGGGTTCGTGAAGATAACCAAGAATTTATTACTTTCAGATGAGCCTGAATTTAAGGTGACGATTAATATCGACTGCTATTGATGTAAAATATTACTATTTCTTTAATAGTTTATTCAGAAGATAACAGCTCTATAAATATTATTTTGTGGTGCCCCGACTCTCTAGTTAATTACATTTACATGATTAGCTCAATCAGGTGATATTAATTACGGGAAAATTATTTTATAGAATAGCATGTCATATCACTTAATCCGGCATCGCCAAAGACACAACATAATTGGTGCCCCGTGTGCAGAATCTAAAATAGAATGACGCTTTAATTTTGATTCAGCCTGTATGAAATTAACCTAGATGAAGCTTCTCAGTTTAATTAAAGATTAAATCCCAAATAGCCTATACAGGTCTGATTTATCATAAAATTGATCAATCAGTAAAATTTGGTTTTTGAAAAACCATTCAGTAATCCAGTACTGACAGAAGCCCCGCCCCATCGGAATCCCATGTGGTTTCGGCCTGAGGGAGAAGTGTACCACAGTGTTGAATGTTCCCAACATTTGATCTACTTTTTACACTTATGATATCTAATCAATGGAGATTGTATGGATTATCGTCTCATTCAATTTAATAAGTTAAATTGTCGAACATACCTTAATGTTCTTCCAATCAAATGAGACACTTTTAAACTTCTCATATTAACTTGGATGAAGCAACTCCTCAGGTTAATTCAAGTTTAATAACCAGATTGCCTACCCAGGTAGGATTAATCATTGACATGGATTAATTAATTCAATTTGCTTTTGCAAATTCATTCACATCCAACTTCCACATTACTGGTACTTTACTGATAGTTCGTTAACATTTATAAATAGATCAAACTTGTTTTTGCAGATTCCAATGAATTCCGAACCCAAACTTTGAAAAAAAAGGAACGTTTTTCCTCTAAATTTTTCTAATAATGTGCAAGCTGTCAAAGGTGGTCACCACTTCTCCGCTAATTAGTTAACCTCCACCCATAAAAGGATTGATATCTGACCTCAGCAGCGATATCAACCCTAATTATGCCATTAGCGAATAAACTGCCGAAATTGAGAACGCTCTCCAAAATCAACCATCAAACACAGGCTTTGTGACGGTTCTCCCCACTTTTGCACTGATGTATCGCCATAAAAATGTGGCATCGGTCCAATACCACAGTGCACAGCACGTGCCAGACATGGCTAACATGAGGGGACAGGTGGAGAGAACTGAGCAACTATTGACAAAAGCAGGAAATGAAAACTTTCTGCTAGTCGAGGAACTGCGTTTGAAATCTGAAAAATTAAAAGTAACTGCAAATACTTATGATGATGAACAAGCACAAACTCTTCAACAAAATCGTTGTCTCCAGGAACAACTCGATTTAGCCAAAACTAAATACTATGTAGTCCACTCCAAACTAGATAAATCTGATGAGTTATCTACAAACAGGAGCGCGCAATTTGATAACATGCAGGCAGTTTTGTTGAACGTTACTCAGAGTAACAATCTTCTACTCCAAATTCTGCAGACCAAAGACAATCAGTTGATGAACACAATGACTAAGTTGGATGACAAATCAGCAGAACTCATTGAAGTCGCTGACCAAATTAATGATGAGAGAACTCGGGTGATGAAGATGGAAATCTTGATTTCTAAGCAAGCGGAAGAAATCTCATCACTGAATCTCCTGCTTCGTACTCAAGATCTCTATCTGCAAACCATGACAGATAAGTTTGAGACCAAAAGGAGCAAGTGCGAAACTCACGTGTCCAGTACTCTAAGCACTCAAGTGGACTCCGCAATGCAGCAGAATACCACCCTTAGGTACCATCTGGAGGAAGTCCAGAATGGTAACGCTCTACAGCGTGACTATCCATCCAAGCAACCGGAGCCCGGTACTCAAAGGAGTGAAGACGATAGGTTTCAGACATTGCCTCCATTAAGTGTCCCTCAGTCTTCTCCTCTTGGCCATTCGGCACTGAGTAATATGGCGCCTCTTGGCCAACAAAGCCAAAGCTTGGCTTCTCCTCTTGGCCTTTCGGCCCCACTTTCCCCACAGGATGAAGCCAACCCTCTCCGCCAACTTGATGCGGAATACCTTGACAAACTTGTCAAGAATTTCCCCACCTTTGACCCCGTTCCAGGTCAGCAAAACGATACTGAGACGTACCTAGCTGACATAGAGGACGCATTAGGGTGGCTATTCGAACGCTACGGGTTCTGACAGGGTTTACCTGTTGAAGCGAACATCGAATAGACACGTGACGAGGTTCATTCGTCTACAACAGCAACATGTGCTAAATGACAACACTAAACTTGCCACAGTTTTGAAATTAGAATTCAGTGGTTCTGCGACTCGCAAACCCAATAGCTCACTGGCTAACACGGTCAAACAAGCTCGGAACGAACACCCACAAGCTTACTATCATAGGCTTCGTTCACCTTACTTTGGCCTACTCAATGAAACAGGCATGGAAGACCTGTTACCATTTAAACAAATGTTCCTCTCGAACATGTATCCTACCTTCATTACCTACTTGGGCCCTGCCACCCACGTTGGCTTGCCTATCTTACAACTCAGAGAGCTTGCAAGCATAGCTTTTGAGGCATCAAAAGCTCGCAAAGCTAAGAGCCCTGACCACTCGGTTTGGAAGTTTGACCAGGAGCACTCACTCCAGTTAGAGGGTGCATTATCAGTTATTGGAGCATTAGGAGATGACGCACAACAACAGTGTCTACCACGAAACCATGATTCCAATAACCTCCGCAGTCGAAATAACTGTAAAGTACGTCGCCCTCAACATGACTACGTCTACAATCGACCTGTTCACTACGTTCCTGTACCCAATCCACACAAAGTATCAGAGCGCAAGTGTAACAAAGGGTTGAAGGATGATCAAAACGTAGACTAATGTTCTCCAGAAGTTCCACTACGTGAAGAACTAAAGCGAGAAACATTTGAGAAAAGGGTAAAAGATAAGTCACAAGGACTAGATGGGGAATTACCGGACACCAGGTATGCAGGAATTAACACCCATAGCAAGCACGTTAAAATTCAAATTTCTCCTGCTCTCACTCGAGACCCTATCCAGGGCCCGCTTGATCAAGAAACAAGCCCACGGGCTTTGTCTATAGACTCTGACACAAAGGTTGCAAAGAAACAGGTCAATCGCTTCGTTAAAGCCAAGCCCACTCAAAATCGGAAAAGTCGATCTGCTTCCAGCTTGAACAGAATTGACACATCACGTTGTTGCGAACAACCACTCCACTTTGTGGGGAATATGTCCACTAAACACGAATCGAAACGACCATACCTGGAAACAGTCCTGGAGGACTTGTCATGTGCTAATTGAGTGCTAATTGATTCGGTGCGACAATATCACTCATCTCTCAAACATTGTTTGATGATCTAAAAAGGGCTTTGAAGCCAACTAAACGTTGGTTAAAAGTGGAACGATGCGACACTACACTTCGAGGGGTCACTCAGACTACATTGCCTCTCACATTGAGAGTCATGCTGAAAATACACTTCAAGGACATATCGCTCGAAACTGTACTCCTGCTACTTGGAGCAGACTTGATGGATTGGTTACTCCCATTGGTGGATTGGAAAACCAACCAGGTATGGTCACAGGCCACAGTGCCTTCTCCAAAAACCACACTGTACTCGTGCCTTCTCCAAAAACCACACTGTACTCCCCTAACGCTAGCTGCAACGCAGTCATTCACAAGGGTTATCTCTTAAAAGCACCCCTTGAGAAAAAGACGTTTAGAAACCTCTTGGGGGAGAATCCGATCCAAGGAGATATTACGATATCTCAACACATTTCATCAGCCAATCTGTTTGACCATTCTTGTCATGATTTCGAGCCAGCTGTCTCTGTGAATGAGCAACTTTCCTCCTCCTTGCAGTCGTGCAATACGTTAATTGAGATGAACTTCTCTTGCCCTTCGGACATTTCCGCAAGCACTGCGGCCGTCTCAGCAAAAAAAACATTGACGCGCAGAGTATACTCTGCTTCCGATGACACACCTTCCGCTTTGTGGGGGACTGTCAACCCTTACAATGACACTAAGGGCGTCAGTCCAGCAACTGACCCGATGACTCCCACTGGTGAAATACTTTGCGATATCACAGACCGATATCCTCGTTTCAGTTTGCAGGTACTGAAGAGGTTGCCACACGAAGGGCGCGGTGGGGACTGACAGACCTCGACAGCCACTGAGGGTGTTGAAGCACAAACGCCAGGAGATTTGGTTGAAAGGTTACAGCCACTCTCATAATAACGCGGCCACTGACAACTCGTACATAGGTCCCGAGACACAAAGGGCCGTAATAGTAGCCCAGACCCATGATGAGCCTTATCGAGGCCGGTGGGGGGAGTCGAGATTATGGACAACACCGTACGAGGCCGCCAAATCTAGTTGTAAACTCCCCTTTAAGAACAGTGAGGAGCAGACAGGCTACTAGACAGGGATTATCTTAGAACACATCTAAGATAGTACTGAGGTGTACCTCACTGGTGGTAAAGGAAGTCCAGTGGACTTGTCCACCTCCAAAACAAATGGCAACAATAATAATTCCTTGCCATGTGTAGTAGTCACTACAAGAAAACTAGTAAAATGCTCTAAACATGTATTCCTGTAGGATAACATTTCCGAATAAATCGGTAGGACAACTGGACCCCTTGAGTACCAGTACCAATACCACAGTCAGTCCAGCAACACTCAGTAAGAGGATTAGTAACCTCACAAGCTAAATTGCTATTGATAATAGCAACATAGGAGTCACTCAGAGTGCAGCACGGGGAAGGGAATCTCCATTGCATTCTTCCAATGGTTACACACACCACTAATAAATAAAACCCTCCCTTCAGGAGAAAAGGTATTAGAAGTCATGAACCATGATCACACCACGTACGACTGGTCTAATACTTAAAGAGTACTTCCGTCGTGAGGTTAGCTCCTCAGTGGATCACATAGCTATGAAGTAGACTTCTTCATACCTACAATAGTGGAAGACAGTGACTGGTAGTAAAACCACTACAGACTCTCTTGACACCAATTCTGACTGACCTCCAGGCATTGACCTGAAAATTACCTGACGACGTCAGACTCATTCTGAGCAAGTTGTAATCTGCCAGGATACTTGGTTTCCTTCCCTTGACATGTGTGCTTGCGTAAGCATAAACTCACATGCACAACAGAACATCCAATTAGGATTTATGCTAGGATCACTTAAGGGTCCGAGCAAAATACCAGCCTTAGTAAAGTTGAACATTTATTTTGAGGCCTTCAACTCTACAGCTACAGCACTCACCAGTTTTCTTCTCAGAAGTCCATATGTCATCCCTGTAGATTGCCCAAAACTGACATCGGACCGTTGCCCTCACATCGGCCTTACAGCTGTAGACTTATCATATAGATATCAACTTAGGATAGTACCCTAAGCAACACCCCGCAAATTAGGAAAGCCCTAGATATTACATTGGACAATGACATGATAGGGTCATTTTGCCAAGACCATGGATGTAGATAGATTACAGTCTAATTAGATGATTAAGGTGGCATAACTATGTTTAGTTTTGTTTATGTTTTCATTCATTTTCTTTGACGCGTAGAAAGTGATAGAGCCATAAACAACTTCCCCATACAACCATCAGTTAGTGCCACAACGCCGCTCATTTGGGAGGAAATGTAATGATATATTTCATGAGTGTGTGTGAGTTGTTAACAACTGCCTAAGTTACTGTCCAGATCTTCCAGTCTGGATGACCAGACGACGGGTCCGGAACGGCGATCCCAATCCAGATATCCGCTGCCGAGCCATGGAGCAGACTTCTTCATTTGCAGACAACCTACACGGGTCGACCACACCAGAGGGGTGACTGCAACAGCGATCACCAACTGGACATCTGCTGTCCAGCCATGGAGCGGACTTCATTCGCAGAAAACCTACCCGGGTCGATCACCAGATGGGGACCACAACGGTAGTCCACAACCAGGACAACCCACGGTAATTTTTATTTTGGTTTGCAACATGCAGGTTAATCGCAAGATTGAACCCAACATGGGGGGACTGTCATGACGTTGGCCTGGGGGATAGGTTTATGACAGTCATAAACACCTCTCCCCCCTTTTTCCTCTCTCTACCCTACTGATGTTACATTTGAAAACCCCTTGGTTAACATAGAGATTCTGGGAACATCAGAAAGTGGGGGGAAAGGAACTATATTCTGGTAATCCGACCAATTGAATATATGCAGTGGTACTTAATGAATATGATGTCAGTTCTGTTGTCATCTGAGACATTCTCATCAATGATAAGATGACATAAACTTTACAGTGGAAAGTCTACACATCAGTTATCGTATTCATTGTTGTTCAATTTAAATGTTTGAATATGAAATTATTCGTGGGATGGGATGAAATGTGATTTTAGCTTCTAAAATGTGAGAATTGGGTTTTCATAAGGTTAGGGCTCTGCTCAATCAGTAGCCCGCCCCTGTGAAGAGTCATGGGTTATAAAACTTTTCAGACACACCCTTCTCGCTCCACTATATAAAGCCTTGACGACAATATAACCTCCTGTTCCGAGGATGTGAGGACGACGGTCCGATGTCAGAATGGTTCAGATAATAACTACAGAACGAAGCCAACATCAGCGTGAGCTTTGGTTGCGAATAGGATAAACTTTGAACTCATATTCACTACAGAAGTGATACCTCCTAGCTGTTGAGTTAGCAACAGCAGCTGCAAACGAGGGTTAGGAAGGAACAGACAGAGTTACCCGTCTATCACACAGCGACGTTACTACAACGTATCCAATTGAACACCAGAGACATTCTTCAAAGGACTCGGTTTGGCAACACCGCCTTCCATCTACCATCAACCTACTGAAGCGCAGCTCAGAGTAAATATTTATTGCATTTTCCTTTTCCAAATGGGCGGTAATTTAGAATGCATAAGATACTGTATTTACGAAAGCACAGCTTCTTCCTTTGTTACTCAATCTTCCCGCTCTTTTATTCAAACCCAGACCCTTTTCTTTTGTGTAACAAGCTGTCATGTCAGTTCCTCCTGCTCCTTGCCGATTCAACTTGTTAGTCAGGGTTCGTGAAGATAACCAAGAATGTACAACTTTCAGGTGAGACTGAATTAAGGTGACGATTAATATCGACTGCTATTGATGTAAAATATTACTAGGTCTTTAAGAGTTTATTCGGAAGATAACAGCTCTATAAATGTTATTTTTGGTGCCCCGACTCTAGTTAATTACATATTCATGATTAGCTCAATCAGGTAATATTAATTACGGATAAATTATTTTATAGAATAGCATGTCATATCACTTAATCCGGCATAGCCAAAGACACGACACAAGGCTGGCTGCCTTTGATAGTAATGTGAGGCTGAATAATGGATGGCTCAACTCCCCTTAATGTTCTCCAGGAAAAAGAGGTTTTGTATCTATCATCCCTATCACCAAGTTCAATCCTGTCTAATCAAAGCTAAATTTAAACCCCGTCACCCACTTAAAAAGAAGAAGAGAAACAGTGGAGCGAAGGTTAAAAGTGAACGTTGCATCTTGCCAGGGAGACAAGAGCATTAGTAAACCAAAGCAACAACACCCCGAGGTACATTTTATATCTATATCTCCTGCTCGTTTAGAAAACACAAAAATAGATCAAAAATAAAAAGGCAAAATTAGAAATAGAGTAGCGATATCCAAAGAGTGATAAGATGAAGAGATTTTCCTTTAGAAAAAAAAGAATGTTGATTTTGGATTTCCTCCAATGTTCTTCTTATCTCCTCTCTCTGCTACTGTTTCTGTTTATCAGTTAAATGTAGGAGAAAAACACATTAACAACAATGATCCCCTGATGGTCTACTGTTCAACAATACATGGGCACAGAGGAGAAGCATTCGCTGTCAGATCTTACTTGTAAAGAAGGAAACACATTTGAAAAATATAGCAGCATGCTAATTAATCATCAAAACTTTGTTTTCCATCAGTTTTACCCTCGCAAGGAGGACGTCGATTTCCATTACACATCCCCTATCTATCTACACATCCCCTAACTAATCTATGCTTCTAACTATTAAACCACGTATCTACTTTTTCATCAAATCAAGACCAAGGTAATTCAGTACAGAAAGGTTTCAAAAGTGGGAAGGAATCTTTGCCAAACTCTTCCATTGTTGCAACTAGCTCTAAGCCTATTTCTCTGTATCTCCTAGTGTAGACCTATGGTAAGGTATCCAAAGTATGCTACTGCACTGCAAGAATCTTTGCCAACTACTGTAACACTGTAACAACTATCTCTGTATATCCCCTGGTGTCCACCTATGGTCAGAATGCTAGTACACAGCATAATGCTGAATCAATGTCGTCCACTTGCAGACCACTCAATTACATCAGCAGCACCCAAGCCTGGCTAATTGATCTCCTACTTCCCTGTTTTCAAGTTAATGAGCACATCTCAGCAGCATTGCATCCAGTCTGAACAACATGGCCTCTCAATTGGCCAGGCTGGTACAGTTTTGGCTGGCTCCACTTATCGGCTGAATGGAGAAACATCGCAAAAATAATTATTCATCGTCGATTTCCAATTAAATCTACGAAAAGGGAAAAGTCTGATTATATAGGGGCAACGTGTTTGAGCAAACAACACTGCAAAGTAGCATCAGCTTACTTTGATATATTCAACATAAGATATATGTTGGAAATTATTTGAAACCATCTCTTAGATTGGGCAATGGTCGTATAGTGTTAGTTTTGGCAGATCACCTGAGTGACGTGTCTAACTGACTGCTCAGGGTGACTTCATAAACAGTTGACAATACCACAACGATCATATCTGGCTCCTGAAACATTCAAAATTATCCAACCACTTGTCACTATTGATTTATAATTTAAATGTAAAACATGCATCAAAGTGCATTCAGTATACATGTATTTAGGAAACTAAAGCCTGGATTTACAGAATAAGTTATCCCCATAGTGAGTCTTTTCAACAGTTGGGGACTATATTTTAATGGATGTCATTGTAGAGTGCTACATGCAAGCACGGGCATTAGTGCTGGGGATTGCAAAGGACCTTACGATATGATATCACGATACTTAGGTGCCGATACAATATGTACTCAGATTCTCACAATTCTATTTAAAAAGAAGATGGAGAACAAGCAATAGGATGAAAAATATACATGTTTGGTGTAGGGACGGTCGACTAGCGCTAGCTAATGCTACCAACTAAGAAAACCGGTAATAATTCTGTACAATGTTTTTTATAAATCAATATTTGGATTCAAAGTATCGATATAATATGTAGCTGTATCAATTTCTCCCCCATCACTAATTGGCATCTAGGCCTATTGCAAAGTGTATCAAGAACACTTAAACTACAGGAAGATAATGTTTTTCTTATCAGATCTCCATTTGGAGGGCACACTGGTAAAAAAAATAGCTATGACACTAAGCTGCTCGCCAGCTCCAAATTCATTTCAAATCCATTTTGGTGTTTGCCTTCAAACTGTATAAATATGTACCAGGGCAGTTCCTGTACAGACAAGCTCTACTCTGTTGAGAGTGATAAAGTAGTTGGCATGAAAACAGATGATGGAGGGGGGTGAACGAGATACAGGAACACAGAGCGAGGGATAGAAAGAGGGAGGGAGAGGCAGGGACACACAGATAGTGGATTAAAGTAGGAGAAAGAGAAAGACAGACAGAGAGGCAGAGGAGTGGTGAAAAGGTGGTTCCTAGCATAAATGCTATTTTAAACGCTGAGAACCATGTGCACTCTGGAGGATTATCAGGGTAAACTCCCCCATATCATTACTCCAGGAAGGGGTAATGAACTAGTAAATTAGTCTCAGAAAGCTTTAATTAGTATCAAAGTACGAAGCAGACCCATTAATCTGCTATCCCCCCTCTCCCTTTCTGATGACTTGAAAAGCACAGGCCAATAAAAGACAAAAGGAAAATGGATATGGATTTTCTCACGCAAGTGACCAACGGAGATGATTAAGTAGTTCATCACACAAAAATATAGAATTCTTCCCACGGAGGCATCGACCTGTCCTATAGATACATTAAAAGGCTGGCAGGAAATCGATGAGCATACGGTCGTCTATGGATCGCACGGAAGACGGTGGCCGATTTGATCATCTCTCTGTGTAAGTTGCAATGCACTAGAGAACAACCCTGTCCCAGACAGCACAGAACAAGTGTGGGTTAGGAGAGCATAACGACATTGCAGTGACATAAACCAACTGCAAATTTGACCGAACTAAAAGCTATATTTCACAATAAAGCAGGAATCAGGGCTGTAGTTTAGCTATTTAAAACTGGATTTGTAGTTATACGGCAGACAGTTTGATAAGCAGGGGTTTATTTTGGTCTTCTCCCCACGGAGGAGAATCAAACTGACTACAGACTTTCCCTACAGACATGCCCATAGAGAAGACAAGGGATGATAGAACAGTTCTCTGAAGAAATACGCAGACAGTCTAAAGGAAGAACATCTGTTATTTGTAGGTTATTCTAACAAACAAGGAAACTATGAAGCTAAGAGTAGATCTTACAATATGTAGAACCAGTTTAACCTAAAGTCTGTTCCATTTTAAAATGGCTGCCCAGCCGAGGAGAGGAAGACAGACTGAGGGAGGAGGCGACAGGCAGAGAGGGGACAGCATATGTTAGATTGAATCTGAGAGATTTGGCTAAAACGTATAGTATATATCCATATATATATCAGTGCATTCGGAAAGTAATCAGACCGCTTCACTTTTTGTTACGTTACAGACTTATTCTAAAATGGATGAAATAGTTTTATTTCTCCTCATCAAGCTACACAAAATACCCCATAGAGACAAAGCAAAAACAGGTTTAGAAAGTTTAGCAAATTTAATTTAAAAAAATTAAATAACACATTTACATAAGTATTCAGACCCTTTACTTGGTACTTTGTTGAAGCACCTTTGACAGCGATTACAGCCTTGAGTCTTCTTGGGTATGACACTACAAGCTTGGCACACCTGTATTTGAGGAATTTATCCTATTCTTCTCTGCAGATCCTCTCAAGATCTGTCAGGTAGGATGGGGAGCATCGCTGCACAGCTATTTTCAGGTCTCTCCAGAGATGTTCAATCGGGTTCAAGTCAGAGCCAATAAAGGATATTCAGAGACTTGTCCCGAAGCCACTCCTGTTGTCTTGTCTGTTTGCTTAGGGTCATTTCCTGTTGGAAGGTGAACCTTCGACCCAGTCTGAGGTGGTGCTCTGGAAGAGGTTTTCATCAAGGATCTCTCTGTACTTTGTTCCGGTCATCTTTCCCTCGATCCTGACTGGTCTCCCAGTCCCTGCCACTGAAAAACATCCTACAGCATGATGCTGCCACCACCATGCTTCAACGTAGGGGTGGTGCCAGGTTTCTTTCAGATGTGACACTTGGCATTCAGGCCAAAGTGTTCAATCTTGGTTTCATCAGATCAGAGAATGTTGTTTCTCATGGTCTGAGTCTTTTAGGTGCCTGTTGGCAAACTCCATGCGGGCTGTCATATGCCTTTTACTGAGGAGTGGCTTCCAGCTTGCCACTCAACCATAAAGGCCTGATTGGTGGAGACTGCGGAGATGATTGTCCTTCTGGAAGGTTCTCCCATCTCCAGAGAGGAACTCTGAGCTCTGTCAGAGTGACAGAGTTTGTTGGTCACCTCCCTGACCAAGGCCCTTCTCCCCTGATTGCTCAGTTTGGTCGGGCGGCCAGCTCTTCTATTTAATCATGATTGAGACCATTATGTTCATTGGGACCTTCAATGCTGCAGGTACATTTCGCCAGATCTGTGCCTCTACACAATCTTGTCTCAGCACTCTACAGACAATTCCTCCGATCTCATGGCTTGGTTTTGCTCTGACATGCACTGTCAACAGTGGGACCTTATACAGACAGGTGTGTGCCTTTCCTAATCATGTCCAATCAATTGAATTTACCACAGGTGGACTCCAATCAAGTTGTAGAAACATCTCAGGGATGATTAATGGAAACGGGATGCACCTACGCTCAATTTCGAGTCTCATAGCAAAGGGCTAAAAACATATGTAAATAGGGTATTTTTTTTTTACTGTTTTCTCTTTGTCATTAGAGAGAGAGATTTTTTCACAAAACTCGTGCACTGGGCCTTTACTCGTTCTGTATTAGTGGACCGATATATGCCCAGTAAGACTGGACGACACCATGCTTAGTACACTTATAGACTTATGTAATCTCAAGGTGTCACTTGGGAGGAAGTGTCGGAGAAAGATGGAGCAAATTTCCCCATCATATCAGGAAACTTGTCGCATGGCTGGTGTACATATCTTATCCACCTGCGATTTCAAACACTCATTACTTTCACACCTCCTACTCAGTGCTACAGGTAAGCTCTGAGTTGTCATGGCAGCCTCCTGCTTCAGCCCCCACATTATGTTTTTCATTATGTTTTCTGCAGCAAGTCAGAGAAGATAGACACCGCTTTCACCAGTGGAAGTGCGTGGTTAAAATCCCTGGGGAAGCCAGAAAAAAAAGCCATATTACATCCTGTGTTGTGATAATTGTGTTGTTTGCTCTATAACCTCTTAGTTCATATGACTTGAGACCGTTATATGTATAGGCCTAAACCTGAGACAATAAGAAGTGGCAGAATAAATTCAACCACACCTTTGTTTCATCACAAAACCAGAGAGCACCCTCTGTCCAGTGAAGTCTACAAAGCATATTGGAAGTAACAAACAGTTACATGACCTACAGCTCTAGACGCCGAACCCAGTTCCACTACATGTTTTCATTGTTCCCCTCTAATCAGGGATTGATTTAGACCTGGGACACCAGTTGTGTGCAATTCATTATCAAGAAAAACAGCAAACCAGCTCCAGACCTCATAGGGTAAGAGTTGAGTACCCCTAACCTACAGCATGGTCAAGCAAGTTAATGTTCTCGACATTTCGGAGAACTAAAGAACTTGTGTGTGTGTGTGTGTGTGTGTGTGTGTGTGTGTGTGTGTGTGTGTGTGTGTGTGTGTGTGTGTGTGTGTGTGTGTGTGTGTGTGTGTGTGCGTGTGCGTGTGTGTGTGTTTTGCAGCAAGTCACACAAGTAGAAAAACATGTTGACTCACCATACATGTAGAGAAGCGGTAATGCCATCCTCCTCTCATTCATGTTGACGAAATGGTCTACGACTGTCATACAAAACACGCTTTTATTATTTGTTGTCCTCGGCTACTTGGCTAAAATGCTTACTCGCTAGCCTAACTTCCTTTCATGGGAAAAGTTAGCTTGTTAACATTAGCCTTCCACATCTAGCTACATATTGAACTCCCATCCTCTCAGGCCAAAGGCACAATGTATGCATTTATGGTAGGATCAGAATTATCGTTATAATCATTGGTCAGTACGGAGAATTAAATAAAACCACAAGTCAAAATCCTTATCTCCATCCATGGCTAATTTAGGAAAGCATCAATTTTATCTAGCTAGCTAGCCATCAGAGGACAACAACATAATGAGATTCAACAATTCAAGTTGTTTCTGTCAATGAGGTACTGCTCTCGATGTGATGTGATTGGAGTGAAGCCAAATCCAAGCAGGCTTCCCTGAAGCCTGCATCAGGACCATTCATAGTTGAGCTCACCCAGTGTAGCTCAATGATGATTGGCTATTATTTGATTTTTTTTTAATTATCAAGGGAGGCCAAATGCTTACTGGTTTCCTTTGTATTCAATGCTAAGGGCGGCAACAATGTCATACTCTTTTTGACCATACCGAATCAAATAGATGGCCTACAAAGACAGAGGGGTGCTGTTTCGCTAACTCGGATGCTTTGTCCGGTGACATACATTCAGCCTCTTGCGAATTGAAGGAAATTATGAAACAAAAAGAGACGAAAGATAAATTATTTTCAATTATTTTATATGTTATCTCTTGGTAATATGTGTTCACCTGTCCGTGTCAGTTTTTATCATACTTGGAGGATGAAGATAAAAAAAAATTAAGTATTAATCCGTTATTTTACCAGGTAAGTTGACTGAGAACACGTTCTCATTTACAGCAACGACCTGGGGAATAGTTACAGGGGAGAGGAGGGGGATGAATGAGCCAATTGTAAATGGTAAATCATGACAGAGAGATGGAAAAGAGGAGATAAATCAGATGAAGAGGAGTCTGAAGGTAACAGGGAGGGACATAAGGAATTAAGGAATAAGGAGAAGAGACGGAGAAGAAAGGGAAGAGAGGGAGAAAGAGTAATGTATTTCCTGCATTAGTAGGTTGAGATGGGGTTTGTATTGGAGGTTTGAGCTGCAGCCTCAGGGGATATGAGCTGTAGCCTCTTCTCTTCCGCCAGCTCACATGTCTACTATGCCTGCTTGCCTGGCATCAAGCAAACCCCTGCTGACAGCCTACAACCCCTTTACATCCCCAAATAGGTTGGCAATGCAGCCACAGCCCAAAAGTAGAGCTGGGAATTGCCAGGAATCTCAATATACAATATTATCATGATACATAACTACTGATGCAATATGTATTGCGATTTTGACGATAATCACAATTCTAAATAAACTCAGCAAAAAAAAGGTCCTCTCACTGTCAACTGCGTTTATTTTCAGAAAACTTAACATGTGTAAATATTTGTATGAACATAAGCCTCAACAACTGAGACATAAACTGAACAAGTTCCACAGACAGGTGACTAACAGAAATTGAATAATGTGTCCCTGAACAAAGGGGGGGGATCAAAATCAAAAGTAACCGTCAGTATCTGGTGTGGCCACCAGCTGCATTAAGTACTGCGGTGCATCTCCTCCTCATGGACTGCACCAGATTTGCCAGTTCTTGCTGTGAGATGTCACTCTTCCACCAAGGCACCTGCAAGTTCCAGGACATTTCTGGGGGGAATGGCCCTAGCCCTCACACTCCGATCCAACAGGTCCCAGACGTGCTCAATGGGATTGACATCCAGGCTCTTCGTGGCCATGGCAGAACACTGACATTCCTGTCTTGCAGGAAATCACACACAGAACGAATAGTATGGCTGGTGGCATTGTCATGCTGGAGGGTCATGTCAGGATGAGCCTGCAGGAAGGGTACCATATGAGGGAGGAGGATGTCTTCCCTGTAACGCGCAGCGTTGAGATTGCCTGCAATGACAACAAGCTCAGTCCGATGATGCTGATGATGATCCACCTCCAAATCGGTCCCGCTACAGAGTACAGGCCTCGGTGTAACGCTCATTCCTTCGACGATAAACGCAAATCCGACCATCGCCCCTGGTGAGACAAAACCGCGACTCGTCAGTAAAAAGCTATTTAATTTTCCAAACATATTGCTCACTATATGTCTGCTGCAGAGAAACAAGAGAGCAAGAGAGAGCACATTTTTGGGACTCAGTCATGATATTAAAAGTGCTGAAAAAATGTTGGCTACGGACTGGTTTTCTGATCCATGCCCTTACCTTTTGTAAAGGCATCTGTGACCAAGAGACTCATCTGTATTCTCAGTCATGTGAAATCCATAGATTAGGGCGTAATGAATTTATTTCAATTAACTGATGTCCTTATACTTTATGAACTTAACTAAGTAAAATCTTAGAAATTGTGCATGTTGCATTGATATTTTTGTTCAGTGAATATATATTAAACAACAATGAACCAAGGCTAAAAAGGCCTTATTTTCATTCTGAAAGACAATTCTGACTTAAATTTCCAATTTCCGTTGTAGCCAAAAATATTGTCATCCTTGCACTTTTTTCATGTAACTCACAATTTTCCCTAGAAATAAGTTGAAATTGGCCAAAGTATTCATTGTTTCACTGTTAATATTACAGAACCTATGTTTTTGATTCAGAATATAATATATCCATTTAAATCAGAAAATAAACAGAAATGGCATTGACAAAATGATTGACACCCTAGACTTAATATTTGGCAGCACAGCCTTTGGTCAAAATAACTGCAAATAGACGCTTCCTATAGCCATCAATGAGCTTCCTGCACCTCTGCACTGGCAGTTTGGGTCCGACATTGCACTCCAAAATGCCTTGGTATTCTCCTGATTTCATGATGCCATGCACATGTTCAAAGCACCCAGTGCCAGAGGCAGAAAAGAAACTCCCAAAGATCACTGAACCTTCTCCATGTTTGACTGTTGGGAAGGTGTTCTTTTCTTTGAAGGCTTCATTTTGTTTTCTGTAAACATAGACATGGTGTGCATTACCAAAAAGCTCTAATTTGGTCTCATCTGTCCACAGGACATTCTCCCTGAAGGATTTTGGCATGTTCGGGTGTTTTTTTTTAGAATTGCAGTCAGGCTTTCTAGTCTCTCTCTCAGCAGTGGGGTTCTCCTGGGTCTCCTACCATATAACCCACTTTCATTGAGTTGGCGATGCATGGTGGGAGATGAAACTGTCGTACTTTGTGTCGAAGGTCAACTTGAATCTGTGTGGCAGTTGATTGAGGTGCTTTCTCCACCATTCGAACAATCGTTCGCTGCAATCTTCCATCAAGTTCTCTCTTGTGGCCACATACAGGGAAGTTGGATACAGTGGCAAGGGCCTTAAACTTCTTCGTAACAATACGTACGGTGTAAACAGGAACTTCAAGGTCTCTGGTGATGGACTTGTAGCCTTGATTGTCCATCTGGCTACAATCGTGTGTCTGATCTCAGATAATTAACTGGTTTTCTTAATTTCTTCCATGCACATTGCGGTACACACAGTGACACAAAACAGTGATACACACCTCCAGTACACAACTACAGTACAGACGGAAGAAGAAGAAGGATGAAGGTTGTTTTCTTGTTGCATAATATTTATGAAATAACACTGAAAAAGTGTTATTTTTTACAACAAAAAAACAGCAATATGTTTCGTCCTTGTTATATAAATGACACATTGAGTGACCAACAAAAACAGGAAATCACCCA
Organism: Oncorhynchus masou masou; assembly: GCF_036934945.1. NCBI lineage: Eukaryota > Metazoa > Chordata > Actinopteri > Salmoniformes > Salmonidae > Oncorhynchus > Oncorhynchus masou. The sequence goes on from NC_088226.1 coordinate 50,069,317, forward strand.
ACCTAATCAAATTGCACAGTGCATTATTGTCATGCTTTGTGACGGGGGCCTGCCACATCTGGCTTCCCATTGAGATAGATGTCATGTAAACATGTAGTCCCCTTGACTCTCTTTAGAGTCAGCCCAGACAGACAGGCAGGACTGTGTGTGCAACACTGAAAAGCATCCCCCATCTTCATTTATGAAGATCTGATATGCACAGGATGAATAGAGAAGAGTGGGAGCCGTCCATTGGTTCCCTGCATAGAAATCTTTAGATTGTGTGCTCATACATCCATTATAAAATATAAATGGTTTCAAAAAGATGTATACAAGCAACCTATTCCAAACCGGTCGGCACGTTTTAAAGTTTGAATGATGTTTCTAACTTAAACGGTTGAAGACTAGTTATGGTGGAAATGTTTACCATTCAAGTCTATGGCCATTGAAATGCATTGGGATTTATGCCAATATGGTTGTAGTGTGAAAGGTATAAGTAGTATAATAATAATAATAATAATAATAAAGTACACTGCGGACGGTCAGTCTGCACGTTTAAAAGTTAGTTTCGTGTTGATAGCTTTTATGGTTTTGGACCTACAGGTGGCAGCGGAAGGCGAATAATAATAACTGTATGTTAATTTTACCATTCTATTTATGAAGATCTGATATGCACAGGAGGAATAGAGACGAGAGGGAGCTGTCCGTTCCCTGCATACAAATCTTCAGATTGTGTGCTCAAACATCCATTACGGATGAGCTCAGCCTTGATTAATCCAATCCCCTCACGAACAAGACCAAAGACAAGAGATATCAACTCAAAATGAGCCTGAGATTCCCATTAAACTCTAATCTCCCAGCCCCCATCCTTTCCTTTTCAGTACAGCTCACAGCAACTTCTCAAAGGCTCCCTCCTCAAATTCTAATACATCGCAGCCCACTCCAGCAGTAATTCTATGTTTAATAAGAAGTATATTAAGGCTTCATCCACACTATTAAGTATTCTAAGTAAGTGCCTAATGTTATTCAGCTTTCAAATTTCAAGTCCGCCACTAAAATTGAAAGTATCTGATATAACAAATTATGCAAAATTATAATAAAGTAGAAAAGGACATTTACTGAAGTAAAATGTGGCGTAGTTGCTAGTCTTGAAGTACTTCTGGATGTGAACCAGTAGTGGTAGTGACGGCAGTAGTAATGGTAGTAATAGGGTTTTCATAGGCTGTGTTAGTTATAGTGACCTATTTTGGGGTGGTTTTTATTGTAGTTATTATAGTGGATTATAGTGGGCCAGTATAGTAGGCTGAAATGGGTACTATATCATCATAAGCCATATAATGTGCTTTTAAACTCTGAAAATGTTTTAGTTTGAACAAACTGAAAGTTTTGTGGCAGTGATTTCAGTTTAGAATGTTGAAGCCTGCATTCCACCATTTACATTAATGGGGATACAACAAGCTTTGTAGTTTATGAAGTAGAAATGGTAGCAAAAAGCTATGTTGAAGCCATCTAAGTTGAGTCTGTCTACACATGTCAAAATTGGTCTGGTGTTTGTAGTTTTAATGCTTCAAGAGCAGTGGCGAATCCAAATACTTCCCATTCGAGCCTATGGAGCTTTTATCCACGTTTAAAATGGTTATAGTTGAAAAAATATAAATGGTTTCAAAAAACTGTATACAACCAACATATAATAGACCAGTCTGAACGTTTTAAAGTTTGAATGGCATTTCTATGGCCATTGAAATGTATTGGGATTCATGCAAATATGGCTGTAGTGTAAGAGTATAAGTAGTATCTGCACGTTTTGAAGTTGGTTTTGTGTTCATAGCTTTTCTGGTTCTGAGGTGGTGGCGGAAGAGGAAATAACAACAATAACTAGATAATAATTGTACATGTAGTACAATTGTGGGACTTGCTTTACCTGTTTAGTATTTTTTCCCAAATTCCATTTTCTCTGTTCTGTTTTTTTGCACACGCAACAAAAGAACATTTAGGTATGGACAATTTTGAAAAGTGTACTTTGCTTTCAGCAATTAAATGCATTTTCAGCAACAAGCCACAAGACAATAGTCTTTTGCATAGCTGCATGAAAAAGACCTGGAAAAATATCCCCACTGCTTCAGCTATGAATGACTACAAGTCTGGTGTCGAGCATTGCATCTTCTCAGGGAACAATTAGCCCCCTGCAGAAAAATTATAAAAAAGGGCAAGATGTGAAATCTTTAAAAAGTTCTATGTCACTCCGGGAGGACATCCATATGGTGAAAACCACATAATAAGGGCCCCAGCTGGACCTTCCGACTCCGTCGTCACGGCAACAGAGAGGCGGGTCAATCGCTGTGGCGATCGCCCCAGGACGTGCCGTGCATGGGAATGCAGGGTTCTGCTGCGGCTGCCACCATCTGTAGAGGGCTGGCTTAATGGAGAGGCTGGGGCACGGGCACGGGCACGGGCACACACACACAAAGACCCAGAGAGCAGAGGCTGAGAGGGGACTAGGAGACTAACTCCTCCTGGATAACCATGGCCTGCTGGCCCTGTGGTCAAGAATAAGTCCTTCAGAACCCCAAAGACTGACTAACCACTTCTTGGCTGGGACATGACCTCTAAAAGGGGAGGAGGGATCTTCCCTCGTCTCGAGACAAGGCCATTCCCCAAACTATTTAATAAAATGTTATATTGCATTCCATCTTTGTGGTTCATTCAGTTAAGCCTGTACTTGATTGAAATAGATTTTCTTCCAGAACACATTATTTAATTTAGCCTTTTACACTGCATTGTACTAATTAGAATATACTGTACATCTGTATGAGTCCTTGAGAAATATTTCTGGGAATACTACAGATTCTTCATTATTTAAACTTGATTTAACTAGGCATGTCAGTTACGAAAAAAAGTCTTATTTACAATGATGGCCTACCCCAGTCACACCCTAACCCGCACAACGCTGGGCCAATTGTGCACCACCCTATGGGACTCTTAATCACAGCCAGTTGTGATACAGCTTGGAATCAAACCAGGGTCTGTTGTGACAACTGCCTTAAACCACTGTGCCACTCAGGAGCCCTACACTCAGACTACTACACTTAGCTTTATAACTCGGTGGGGAGGCTTCAATACCACAAGGCCTTGATTTGAGCCTAGACCCATTCACGCTACCTTCAGTAATTCACCTTAAAGTCACCCCTGCAAACCAAAATTGGTTCTGTGAAAGTTATCAGAACATTAGCTATGTCGCCGCAAATGTTCTCATAACACAAAAACTGTCGAGCCGTGGTGATGATTAAAGAAGGTTTGTATACAACATTCAACTGATGTTGCAAGAACATTCCTAGAACACATTTAATCTGTTCTTTAAAGGTTCCCAGAATGTTTCATTAGGTTGTGGGAAAAGTTTGGTGAGATCAATGTGGGGACATCTCAAAAGATATGTTCCCGAAACACAAAAACTGTCCAGTTGTGTGGATGATTATACAATGTTTCTTTTAGGGTAAAAAAAAAATATTCACCTGATATTACAAGAACATTCCCAGAATACATTTGATCTGTTCTTTAAAGGTTCCCAGACCTTAAGGTTGTTGGAACAAGGTTTTCTACAATGTTTTAAGTTAGGTTACACATGGACATTCCTTTAATCTTGTAGGAATGACATGTCTGTTTTTATGACGCTCATAAGCATATGTTTTAGGTTCAACGTAATATTCCATTGATGTTAATAAAATATACATTTAACTTGTCTTGGAGGTCCACAGAACATTTCAATAACATTTAGAAAATGTTATATTTAGGTTACTACCAGCATGCAAATTACAATATATAACATTTGAAGAGTATTTAATCATGTAAACACCACCCTCTAGCTTACACTTAGTATGTTGACAAACTGTACATGTTGGGTTTGATCCTGCAATAGTCAGTTACCAAGACTAGTTTTTTATGCTCTGGCCACCAAGGAAGCTCTCTTTCATGTTATTCTTTTCAGGGAAATACTAGTAACTGGGTAATTCACCATGACGTCACACATCCTCTTTATGTGCTGCGTACTTCTGGGCCCATATTTACAAGTTGTCCAAGACTATGAGTGCTAAATTATTATACATTTTGTTTTCCAGATCATGAAAAATAAATCAGGTGGGACCATATCAAGTGTCTCAAATTAGGAATTATACCAGGTGCATTTTTTAAAGTTTTATATTGTACAGTTAGTCCAATACTTGCATTTGACTGGATTTATAAATCTGGACGAAATAAAGACATCCTCTCTTTTAGTAGCGTATATCTGAGCCTTATTTTCTTTTTTTTCCCAAAAATTAAAAACTGTGGGATTAAAGCAGCCATCTTCAGCCAGATCCTTAACCCTCTGCGCCACCAGGGAAGAGCCGTGGACTGTTGTTTTTTGTCAGTCAGATATGTTCAATCAGAACACAGAACACAATTTTTGAGTTAGATAATGAGACCTGGGGCCTCGTGTATCTGTAATGTGTAGCAGCAAACCACCCTACATCCCACTGCAGGCTTGCCTGTGAAACTAAGCAGGGTTGGTCCTGGTCACTCCTTAGATGAGAGACCAGATGCTGCTGGAAATGGTGTTGGAGGGCTAGTAGGAGACACCGTTCACTCTGGTCCAAAAAATGATACCCCAGGGCAGTGATTTGGGACATTGCCCTGTGTAGGTGCTATTTTTTGGATGGGACATGAAATGGTTGTCCGGACTCTCTGTGGTCACTAAAGATTCCATGTCACTTATCGTAAGAGTAGGGGTGTAAACCCCGGGATCCTGGATAAATTCCCAATCTGGCCCTCATACCATTGTGGCCACCTAATCATCCCCAGCTTCCAATTGACTCATTTACTCTCCCCCCTAACTATTCCCCAGGTCATTGCTGTAAATGTGAATGTGTTCTCAGTCAACTTACTTGGTAAAATAAGGGTTACAAAAATAAAGTAGGCACAAATCTGTGCATGAACCATGTGTGGGAGCATTTAGATTCATGAGATTTATCAATATGAACATTTGCTTGAAAGTGTAGGTACATTTACGCACGGTCATGACATTGCGTACGCACAGTTCCAAGTGGTGGAATAAGGGAACTGCTTGTCAAGCGTAGAATGCGGGGAAATATATGTTGAAATTGTGAGAGTAATAATTAAAACCCTTTTCGATTTCATTGTATTACCGTTATGAATTCATGCAACATATCTTAACAGGCGATATCATATAATTTGACTACATCAGTGCATTTGTTTCGATAATAATCAATATAAAGTACAGTAATTTGTTAATTAGAGGCACATATGAAAGTGAAACCATTGTTGAAATACTATAAAATACTGAGATAATAGGAAATGGAATGAGAGATGGCTGATCTTGCTCTGTTGGTAAGATTTGGCACACGCTGCATTTCACAGAGAGCGTGTTTTTAAGAGTCTGGTTGGACTCTTTCGCAGAAGTAAAGATTGGCTCATCAGATACCATTTCCTAAAACCATTCTTATATGAGGATGTAAGATCTATTTTAGAAACACAAACACATGCCATTCCGGTGCACTTCTAAGTGCTACTATCCACCCTCTGTATTTTTTTTATTTTTTTTACTTTTCAGCGATAGCTTGCCGATCATCTACATCCCTCAGCTCCTGAGTGGTGCAGTGGTCTAAGGCACTGCGTCTTGGTGCTAGAGGTGTCATTATAGACCCTGGTTCAATTCCAGGCCTTATCAAAACCAGCTGTGATTAGGAATCCTATAAAGTGGCGTGCAATTTGCCCAGCCTTGTTAGGGTTTGGCAGCAGTAGGCCGTCATTGTAAATAAGAATTTGTTTTTAACTGATTTGTCTACTTAAATAAAAAATAAGCCAATGTTTTGGATGCAAAACTAACTGAAAAACAGAATTTCCATACACCATCGCACAACAGGTTGAAGTCAAGAGGGGTTTCTTTTTGCCATCAATGGGTTCACAAATACGAAAGGAGCAATATATGGCACCCACATCGCCATAAACAGCTACACGGGATGTTGAGGATGAATGCCATATTTGTGAGTGTTGTCTACTCATTTGAAGTATATTTGCCATTGCTGAAGCAACTTGAATTGTCCTAATGGTCCTCCCTTTGTAGCTATGCTTTCATTTTTACTGGTCAAGCCACAAATGAGCGAGACAAATAAAACCTTTTGGTACTCAAACTCTGACACTAGCACTTCTTCAGTCTCAGAAAAGTAAAAAATGTTTCGGTTGCGCCATTGTATTTTATGGTTACGGCGTTGTATATTCCCCACGGACTGTAATGGGATGATTTTGGCCATATATGGTTAATTAGGGGCATTTCGCTATGGAAATAGCAATGGTTGTGCACAAGACCTGAGGACTGAGCACTGATGCTGAGAACAATTGGTATTTACCAATGGCGATCTCCTACTGGTGTGCATATGACTCTCCTAATCAATCACACTTTTTACATTTGTACGAACATTCTAAATTCTGTTCATAAGTAGTTTTTTAGAATTGTGTTAAAAACTATATGGTTGTGTTTATATGATTAAATCCTGTTCAAATGTCCTATGAATGAAATTCAAATGCCATGTGTCTCTATAGCACCAACAATACAGTCCTCAAATGTGAATTGCCATTGAGTCTGGAGAGAAACAGAATGGAGATGTATTCCAATCTGCTTTCATTTGCATGCATGAGAATGTTTTGGTCATGTTTGGTCAAACTTTAATATTTTCAGAATGTTCTTCAAATGTTCTGAAGACCTCCAAGACAAGGTCAAATGTATATTGCGTGAACATAAATGGAATATTATGTTGAACCTCAAACAAATATGCCATGAACGTAATCAAAACGGACTTATTTCATTATTACAAAATGAAGGGAATGTCATGTGCAATCAAACCTAAACATTGTATAAATGTCATCGCAACTGTCATCGCAAAATGTTGTATTTTAGGAACCTATCTCTTGTAATGTACCCAGAATGTTCCCACAATGTAATTACATCTTGTGGGAACCTTTAAAGAACAACATTCTTGCAACAACAATGGAATGAATGTCAGCACAACTGGACAGTTTTTGTGTTTTGGGAACATATTTTTTGTGAAATCCCCACAATGTTCTCACCAGACTGTTCCCACAACCAAATGAAACATTCTTTCATAGAAATTGATTTTCTGGGAAAACAGTACTGGTATATTGTGATATTACATTATCTGAAGAACTAATGAGAACTATTGGGGAATGTTCTGTGATGGTTGTTACAGATGTTGTACAATATTTTAGTAAATGTTAGGAGAACATTCCAAGGATATATGTTAGTAAATGTTGCAAATGCAGCAAATTCAGATTCCACCTGCAGCTTCCCAAAAACTTGGCACAAGGCTTTTACCAGCTTTCCAATATGACAGCATACCTGTAATTGTAGCTTCAGGGTCATCAAACCACAGAACCAATTGGGAGCCACAAGATCAAAGTAAAGTCTACATCATGACTACACCCCCCCCCCCCCCCAAAAAAAAACGAAACAAATACCAGTGATTCACATTGCTCACATCACCATGATGTCTCTCTTTGCATCTGTGTCACTCAGCAGAGGCGGGAAATCTGATATGGCGTGACCTGTATTAGCTGGGGCAGAGCACCTCCATGTTAACACCTGGTAGTTCTCAGATTTTACCACTAGACGGGTGTGAGCGAATGAGGCGAAGGTCATCCTCTTTCATCCAATTACACCATACTACTGTACTGGCAGAAAGATCGTTATTGCATGTGACTGGCCTTCCATGTCTCTCTCTCATACTGTAGGATGGGAGGATAAAGGCAATGTGCATACTCTGCAAAAACGAGAGAAGAGGTGGGGGAAAAAAGACATTGCCCTTCCCTTGGGTTTATGGCGGTCTTTTGTTCTCCCACCCAATAGATCTACAGTGGGGTCTGAAATTATTAACACCTTTGATAAAGATGAGAAAAAAAAGGACTATTTAAAGTAAAACATTGTATCCTCCAAAAAATAGGGGAATGATTGTATGCTATTTTTTTCTCAAAAAAAGGTAGTGGTCAAAATTAATGACACCCCTGTTTTCAATACCTTTCAATACCTCACCTTGCAAGAATTATGGCACTGAGCCTTTTTCTAAAATGTTTAATGAGTTGGGAGGGATCATAGATCATTCCGCCATACAGAATCCTTCCATATTCTTGATATCCTCCATCTGCGCTTATGGACTCACCTCTTCAATTCAAACCACAGGCCTTCAATGGGTTTCAAGTCCGAAGACTGAGATGGCCAAACTGTTGATTTTGTGGCCATTTCTTTGTGCCTTTTTGTTATTAGTTAACATAATATAATTTCCCAATTTCTTTGAGCATACAATATCTTTCTGTATTTGAATGATTTATTTGTGTCATTTTTTCTCATCTTTATCAAGGGCATCAATAATTTCAAACCCCACCGTATATCTCGGCCCTGCTTTGAGATGGAGGAGCATGACCTTGTTTTAATTCTGTTAATATTTTCTCTAAAAGTAATTTTCACATTTGCGAAGGACCCCTTTGCAGAGAAGTGCTTGAATCTTGAAAACATAAGTTCCATTTCAAGCAAAATCAACACTTAATCCTAAAACAGTAATTAATATGTACAATGTACCATTGGACCAACCGCAAAGAGCCATTTCCTAGACATCTGATGGAGCATATCATTAATCAGTGCTTTTCTTTTCCCGTGAACTGCTTCTGAGTGGAACCTGTTTTCCCTGTCACATCTCATTAAAAGTCTGCTTATTCAGGTTGGTTGGGATTAATTAATTATTTCAGAAAAACCATTAGTTTCATACAAACTTCTTGTAAAGTATAAACAATAATTCTCATGATTGCTTCATTAGCTGACTAAAATGTCATATTATTTCAAAGTTAAAACCATCAGGCAAGTGAGTCCATCAATAAGCAAATTAATTACATCAATTAATGGTGCCGACATGTGAAAAACGATGACAAAGAGAGACAATCTACTGAGAATGGTTCAAGGCTCACAATCAATTTTGTTTAAGCAATATACTGTAACCTAATGTGTCCAGACCGGCTGAATCCACAAAGTCACTGAGCTCTCAGTTAGTGTCCTTGCTAACTCTCACACAGTAAATAAAGACAGGCTTAGCACCTATTTTCTCATAATAGGGTGTTCAACTTTAGGAGGCCGAGCTGCAGCCTAATCAAATCCACTGCAGGCTTGCTCATAATCAAACTTCAAAAGAAAGTGGTGTTATAATTTCTAACGGATATGCATTATCATTTATACCTGTTCCATTCAGCCATCCGTGAGAATATTTCACCTGCAATACCTTGATCTTCTCTAACTGACGGCAAAACCACAAACAGCATTTTGATAGTTGATAAATAGTTGATCAATCGAACAGCTGATTGCATCAACATCTACGTACATCTACCTATATCATTCCAACACCTTCAAAAAAATACATTTTTAACACAGATTTCCCAGCTTCTATAAACAAGAAAATTGGTCAATTTGGGTTCAGATGGGAGTGAGGTAGTGTGGTAGGGACATGAAAGGCTGCTCTGATGTGTAACCGATAAGCCCTTTGGAGATCCGGTAAATGGGCTGCGGATGGAGATGAAAATGCTGTGTGCTAAGCCTCCCACTTACATGGTCTAAAGGGCTCAGCTCAAGTCCCCCAGCTCCAGCTCTCTGCCTGGGATAGGACAACTCCGTCATTACAGAGGAGACCTGTGCCCAGGGTGGGGGGACTCACACGATCACCCACACAACCCAGCAGGTGAATTTAACAAAGGGAGAAATGAAAAGGCATTTGGTGTCATTTGACTGAACACAATCCACTGGTATTTGCGCTAAGTTCAGGCTGTAGATTAAATGGGGTGGTTGGACTAATTGCTTAGCTGGGGATCAATATCAGCTAACTGGTAGAATGCAAAAGCCTGCAGCCCATAGAGATTAACAGAACAACAACTCTACTATTGTGGGAGCAACGGGACTAAATATGGTTTCCATAATGGGAGACAGTATGGATCATCTCCAAGATTCCCTCTTAATTGCTTTTTTCTCAGTAGTCGCTTCACTTGACAGGATTATAGTGAAAACACTTTTCTGGGAGTGAGACTGTCGAAGTAGAGACACAATGAAGAAGAAGAAGAAGAATAGGTTGTTTTCATTTGGTTTGTTAAATATCCTTTCCAATTTTGGCAACAGATCAAACACAACACAGAAGTGGGTGTCGGGCAACATCTAACGGGCTAGAGCAGAGTTGAGTTGTAGTGAAATATCTGAGCAGGGGAAACATACAGTGGCACTGAGAAATCCATGAAAAGTGTTACATTAGTAGAGAGCAACACCAAATTACAAATGAGAAGGAATCCCATCTCCTAATCCCTGGCATTGCATACTTCCTTAACATAAATACTACAATTAATGTAATTATCTTATATATATATATATATATATATATACTGCTCAAAATAATAAAGTGAACACATAAACAATACAACGTAACTCCAAGTCAATCACACTTCTGTGAAATCAAACTGTCCACTTAGGAAGCAACACTGATTGACAATAAATTTCACATGCTGTTGCGCAAATGGAATAGACAACAGGTGGAAATTATAGGCAATTAGCAAGACACCCCCAATAAAGGAGCAGTTCTGCAGGTGTTGACCACAGACCACTTCTCAGTTCCTATGCTTCCTGGCTGATGTTTTGGTCACTTTTGAATGCTGGCGGTGCTTTCACTCTAGTGGTAGCTTGAGACGGAGTCTACAACCCACACAAGTGGCTCAGGTAGTGCAGCTCATCCAGGATGGCACATCAATGCGAGCTGTGGCAAGAAGGTTTGCTGTGTCTGACAGCGTAGGGTCCAGAGCATGGAGGCGCTACCAGGAGACAGGCCAGTACATCAGGAGACATGGAGGAGGCCGTAGGAGGGCAACAACCCAGCAGCAGGACCGCTACCTCCGCCTTTGTGCAAGGAGGAGCAGGAGGAGCACTGCCAGAGCCCTGCAAAATGACCTCCAGCAGGCCACAAATATGCATGTGTATGCTCAAATGGTCAGAAACAGACTCCATGAGGGTGGTATGAGGGCCCGACATCCACAGGTGGGGGTTGTGCTTACAGCCCAACACTGTGCAGGACGTTTGGCATTTGCCAGAGAACACCAAGATTGGCAAATTCGCCACTGGTGCCCTGTGCTCTTCACAGATGAAAGCAGGTTCACACTGAGCACATGTGACAGACGTGACAGAGTCTGGAGACGCCGTGGAGAACGTTCTGCTGCCTGCAACATCCTCCAGCATGACCGGTTTGGCGGTTGGTCAGTTATGTTGTCGGGTGGCATTTCTTTGGGGGGCCGCACAGCCCTCCACGTGCTCGCCAGAGGTAGCCTGACTACCATTAGATACCGAGATGAGATCCTCAGACCCCTTGTGAGACCATATGCTGTTGTGGTTGGCCCTTGGTTTCTCCTAATGCAAGACAATGCTAGACCTCATGTGACTGGAGTGTGTCAGCAGTTCCTGCAAGAGGAAGGCATTGATGTTATGGACTGGCCCGCCCGTTCCCCAGACCTGAATCCAATTGAGCACATCTGGGACATCATGTCTCGCTCCATCCACCAACGCCACGTTGCACCACAGACTGTCCAAGAGTTGGCGGATGCTTTAGTCCTGGTCTGGGAGGAGATCCCTCAGGAGACCATCTGCCACCTCATCAGGAGAATGCCCAGGCGTTGTAGGGAGGTCATACAGGCATGTGAAGGCCACACACACTACTGAGGCTCATTTTGACTTGTTTTAAGGACATTACATCAAAGTTGGATCAGCCTGTAGTGTGGTTTTCCACTTTAATTTTGAGTGTGACTCCAAATCCAGACCTCCATGGGTTGATAAATTTGATTTCAATTGATAATTTTTGTGTGATTTTGTTGTCAACACATTCAACTATGTAAAGAAAAAAGTATTTACTAAGAATATTTCATTCATTCAGATCTAGGGTGTGTTATTTTAGTGTTCCCTTTATTTTTTGAGTAGTGTATATATTATTATATATTTTTTTGTTCAAACAATACTCTCTACAAATTGACAGGATAAATTACTGGAAAGCTGCTCATCTTACAACAGGTTGAGAGCAAGAGCATAACAGTGTTTTTAACAGTGATAACAACCTGTTGGTTTGAGCAGAAAGAGAAGTAGGAACCAGTGGCGATCAGTGTCATTTTCATGAGCATGGCCTAATTTCTATTACAGCATGTTGGATGACTGTCATTCATATTCCATTCACCCAGTTCAATGTAACATTGTTGTTTAGGCTACTACCTGATCCACACATTTCCCCTATACCCATCATGAGGTTGCTACAACCTAGCCTATGAATGAAAGTTTACAACACAGGTCGAGAGAGAAATTAGAGATGACTGACAGTGACACATGAACAGACATTGACACATTCAATACCGCCTTGCACATTCTTGCCTGCATCTAGCTTATCTAGGATGTTATCATTGGTCCAACAGTTGTAAACAAGAGTTTCTATTGTCTATTGGACAAATTCTGGTATTTTTATCCCCGTTTTGTTTGCTTCCATTTAAGAAAGTTTTTTTAACAGAATCGGCGGAATGAATACATCCCTGATCATAGCAGCCACTTGTATTCCTTCTAGCCTCTATGCACTCTCCTCCTCTTACCTTTTCACTTCGTTTGTGGACTTCAATGAACAGCACATCAGATGTATGTGACCAGGTGAAAAAACCTTTCCAAGCCAAACCATGTCATAACCACTACACACAGCCTACATTGTTGTCCCCATATTAGCTAAAGTAATGTCCTAGTAAACATAGCTAATAGAACTAATGCATTAGTAAACCCGCTACAATCATGCAGTAACGTTACCGGTGTAAGCACAGGGCCCCAGTGGCAATAAATTAATAAAACCAAAAGCTTACCTTGACTTGGAAGAGTTCCAGTGTTGTGTTGGATAGTCATAGCCAGCTAGCTAACATAGCATCCCTCTGTTTGAGCAGGGTGTTTGAGTAATTAAACTATCCATTTGCATTTGCTAGCTAAGTAATGAAACTGAAAGAAAAAAATACATTCTCTCTCCCTCTCCCGCTTCTCCTTCATTTTTGAATAAATTATTTTTTGATAACTGCTCAACTATTGTCTTTCTCTCTCTTAGAGTCAACAACTCACCACATTTGATGCCTTGCAGTGCTAACTAGCTGTAGCTTATGCTTTCAGTACTAGATTCATTCTCTGATCCTTTGATTGGGTGGACAACATGTCAGTTTATGCTGCAAGAGCTCTGATAGGTTGAAGGAATTACTGTCTAAGTCTTATGGAAGAGGGTGAGAACCAAGAGCCTCCTAGGTTTTGTATTGAAGTCAATGTACCAAGAGGAGAACGGAAGCTAGCTGTCCTCCGGCTTCACCATGGTGCTACCCTACAGAGTGCTGTTGATGCTACCCTACAGAGTGTTGTTGTTGGTCCTCTCCTTCCTCCTCTGAGGAGCCTCCACAGGTAGGAACTACAAATGCTGTAGTCATACTAATTGCTCTCTAGAATAGTGGCTGATAAAACCGTGTGGAGTGTCTGCCACCACAAAAACTCGTGTTGGAGTAACACTATAAAACCTAATTATGCCTCACAAAAGCAGCATGCTCCATTTGGAATAAAAAAGAGAGCCCAGTGCAATAACGGCAGTGCCATTAACAATTAGTATCTACCGCAGCTAATTAGACAGACAAGACTTTTTGTTTTAAGGTTCTAAATTAAAACAGAGGGCGCCATATATTCTCTAAAGCTCAATATCCACAGCTAATAACATCTAAAGAACCCCAGAATCAAATAGCAATACTACTGAACACAAAGGGAGAACATTTCAGGGATTTTGTTTCCCTTCCTTTAGTGACAATAAACCCCTGAACGTAGACAAACTGCAAGGTTAAACATTGGCTAGCTCTCCTGAGACTGAATGCTCCAGAGTGGAGAATTATTCTGCTGGGATTCATATGCAGAGCAGCAGGGTAAACACACGTCCCAGGGATAGAGGTGAAGCTGGATTGGGCCAAGGTTTTTACAAAGCCCAATAGATCTGGCAATGGATTCTTCCTGGGTAGCCTACTCGATGTGATGTTCTACTCCTGGGCACTTTCACAAGGCTGTTGTTCACCATTATCAGCATTTGATTGAGAACAGAAAAGCTATTTCCAAAACATCAGTTCAAAAATATTTCAAGGGAACATGAAAATTGGCCTGTTGACAGCACCTCCTCCAGTGTAGGCCTACTCTCTGCAGATGAGGATGGTGACCAAATGTAAAGTGCATCAGTCACCATGGTATTACAGTAATCAAAACCAATAACAAAACAGCCAACAAAGGTGAGAGGATAGCTCTCCATGGTGGCACTTAATCAATAATGAGCAAATACACATACAGCCTCTCACCAACAATCCAATCTGCTAAGCAAATAATAAAACCCAAATCCTGCAGTACTTGTAAAGGCCAACAAATAAGACAGAGAGCCTTACACCTTATTCCAATCCAAATACATAGCTACATAGCGCAGTTAATGTTGGAGTGTTTGGTAAACACAGTCTAATCAGAGGCTGTCATCAGCTATAAAGCAGGACTGCTCCTCACTATCTCTCACACCTCACTCACCTCCTATCTTTGCCGAGAAAATCATCTCCACGTACCCACATAAAAAATACTACAGTTCACTATAGAATACCACAGTATTTACTATAGAATTCTGTAGGAGAGTAAAATACTGTAAAATACTATACTACACACTGTAGTACAGTGAGGGAAAAAAGTATTTGATCCCCTGCTGATTTTGTACGTTTGCCCACTGACGAAGAAATGATCAGTCTATAATTTTAATGGTTGGTTTATTTGAACAGTGAGAGACAGAACCACAACAAAAAATCCAGAAAAACGCATGTCAAAAATGTTATAAATTTATTTGCATTTTAATGAAGGAAATAAGTATTTGACCCCCTCTCAATCAGAAAGATTTCTGGCTCCCAGGTGTATTTGATACAGGTAACGAGCTCAGATTAGGAGCAAACTCTTAAAGGGAGTGCTCCTAATCTCAGTTTGTTACCTGTATAAAAGACACCTGTCCACAGAAGCAATCAATCAATCAGATTCCAAACTCTCCACCATGGCCAAGACCAAAGAGCTCTCCAATGATGTCAGGGACAAGATTGTAGACCTACACAAGGCTGGAATGGGCTACAAGATCATCGCCAAGCAGCTTGGTGAGAAGGTGACAACAGTTGGTGCAATTATTTGCAAATGGAAGAAACACAAAAGAACTGTCAATCTCCCTCGGCATGGGGCTCCATGCAAGATCTCACCTCGTGGAGTTGTAATGATCACAAGAACAGTGAGGAATCAGCCCAGAACTACACGGGAGGATCTTGTCAATGATCACAAGGCAGCTGGGACCATAGTCACCAAGAAAACAATTGGTAACACACTATGCCGTGAAGGACTGAAATCTTGCAGCACCCGCAAGGTCCCCCAGCTCAAGAAAGCACATATACATGCTTGTCTGAAGTTTGCCAATGAATATCTGAATGATTCAGAGGACAACTGGGTGAAAGTGTTGTGGTCAGATGAGACCAAAATGGAGCTCTTTGGCATCAACTTAACACGCCGTGTTTGGAGGAGGAGGAATGCTGCCTATGACCCCAAGAACACCATCCCCACTGTCAAACATGGAGGTGGAAACATTATGCTTTGGGGGT
Organism: Oncorhynchus masou masou; assembly: GCF_036934945.1. Classification (NCBI taxonomy): domain Eukaryota; kingdom Metazoa; phylum Chordata; class Actinopteri; order Salmoniformes; family Salmonidae; genus Oncorhynchus; species Oncorhynchus masou. The sequence continues at coordinate 50,085,064 of NC_088226.1, forward strand.
GTTTTTAGGCTAAGGGGACAGGACAACTTCACCGCATCATGGACGGGGCCATGTACCGTCAAATCTTGGGTGAGAACCTCCTTCCCTCAGCCAGGGCATTAAAAATGGGTCGTGGATGGGTATTCCAGCATGACAATGACCCAAAACACACGGCCAAGGCAACAAAGGAGTGGCTCAAGAAGAAGCACATTAAGGTCCAGGAGTGGCCTAGCCAGTCTCCAGACCTTAATCCTGTAGAAAATCTGTGGAGGGAGCTGAAGGTTCGAGTTGCCAAACGTCAGCCTCGAAACCTTAAAGACTTGGAGAAGATCTGCAAAGAGGAGTGGGCCAAAATCCCTCCTGAGATGTGTGCAAACCTGGTGGCCAACTACAAGAAACGTCTGACCTCTGTGATTGCCAACAAGGGTTTTGCCACCAAGTACTAAGTCATGTTTTGCAGAGGGGTCAAATACTTATTTCCCTCATTAATTTGTAAGTCGCTCTGGATAAGAGCGTCTGCCAAATGACTTAAATGTAAATGTAAATGTAATTAAAATGCAAATCAATTTATAACGTTTTTGACATGCGTTTTTCTGGTTCAAATAAACCTACCATTAAAATTATAGACATATCATTTCTTTGTCAGTGGGAAAATGTACAAAATCAGCAGGGGATCAAATATTTTTTTCCCTCACTGTATGTCTCGATTATGTGTAGTACTTAGTATATAATTTTATAGTATACTGTAGAATATAATAGTAAATACTACAGTACTATCCACAAAAACCACTGTAGTAAATAGTACAGAAATGTCCACAAAAACACTACAGTCTGCAAAAATAGTACAGTTTATTTAAATATAGTAAATACTACAGACTTTAATTTGCGTATACCCTGTCCATTCCCCACCTCCATATACCAATTTGTGTTACCAGTAAGTGAGAAACAACATGCCAAGTATAGATGATATATTGTGCTCCCAACAGGTTATAGAAAATAGCAGAAATGCTGAACTCACTGTTCAGAACCTCGTCCTCCCTCCAGGTTATGGAAATTTGCTATTTTAGTATTTCTCCAGTAGCTTTCCTTAAGGAGAAAGTCCCCCACTTCTTCGTCAAAGATAATAAAACACTTTAGTAAATACTACAGTAATGTCCCAAAAAACACTACAGTAAATACTACAGTATACAGTACTACACTACGCAAAAACAATTCTAAGACGCACAAATGAGCATTTGCCAATTGAATCAAAGATTATGTAGGGAAATCTAAGTCTTGGAGACATTTTAGAGCAACAGAAACGAAGAAACAGTCAAATCAAATCAAATTTTATTTGTCACATACACATGGTTAGCAGATGTTAATGCGAGTGTAGCAAAATGCTTGTGTTTCTAGTTCCGACAATGCAGTAATAACCAACAAATAATCTAACTAACAATTCCTAAACTACTGTCTTATACACAGTGTAAGGGGATAAAGAATATGTACATAAGGATATATGAATGAGTGATGGTACAGAGCAGCATAGGCAAGATACAGTAGATGGTATCGAGTACAGTATATACATATGAGATGAGTATGTAAACAAAGTGGCATAGTTAAAGTGGCTAGTGATACATGTATTACATAAAGATGCAGTAGATGATATAGAGTACATTATATACGTATACATATAAGATGAATAATGTAGGGTATGTAAACATTATATTAGGTAGTATTGTTTAAGGTGGCTAGTGGCGGCAGGGCAGCCTAGTGGTTAGAGCGTTGGACTCGTAATCGGAAGGTTGCAAGTTCAAACCCCCGAGCTGACAAGGTACAAATCTGTCGTTCTGCCCCTGAACAGGCAGTTAACCCACTGTTCCCAGGCCGTCATTGAAAATAAGAATGTGTTCTTAACTGACTTGCCTGGTTAAATAAAGGTAAAAAAAGTGGCTGGAGTTGAGTCAGTGTGTTGGCAGCAGCCACTCAATGTTAGTGGTTGCTGTTAAACAGTCTGATGGCCTTGAGAAAGAAGCTGTTTTTCAGTCTCTCGGTCCCAGCTTTGATGCACCTGTACTGACCTCGCCTTCTGGATGATAGCGGGGTGAACAGGCAGTGGCTCGGGTGGTTGTTGTCCTTGATGATCTTTATGGCCTTCCTGTAACATCGGGTGGTGTAGGTGTCTTGGAGGACAGGTAGTTTGCCCCCGGTGATGCGTTGTGCAGACCTCACTACCCTCTGGAGAGCCTTATGGTTGAGGGCGGAGCAGTTGCCGTACCAGGCGGTGATACACCCCGCCAGGATGCTCTCGATTGTGCATCTGTAGAAGTTTGTGAGTGCTTTTGGTGACAAGCCGAATTTCTTCAGCATCTTGAGGTTGAAGAGGCGCTGCTGCGCCTTCTTCACAATGCTGTCTGTGTGGGTGGACCAATTCATTTTGTCTGTGATGTGTATGCCAAGGAACTTAAAACTTACTACCCTCTCCACTACTGTTCCATCGATGTGGATAGGGGGGTGTTCCCTCTACTGTTTCCTGAAGTCCACAATCATCTCCTTAGTTTTGTTGACGTTGAGTGTGAGGTTATTTTCCTGACACCACACTCCGAGGGCCCTCACCTCCTCCCTGTAGGCCGTCTCGTCGTTGTTGGTAATCAAGCCTACCACTGTTGTGTCGTCCGCAAACTTGATGATTGAGTTGGAGGCGTGCGTGGCCACGCAGTCGTGGGTGAACAGGGAGTACAGGAGAGGGCTCAGAACACACCCTTGTGGGGCCCCAGTGTTGAGGATCAGCGGGGTGGAGATGTTGTTGCCTACCCTCACCACCTGGGGGCGGCCCGTCAGGAAGTCCAGTATCCAGCTGCACGGAGCGGGGTCGAGACCCAGGGTCTCGAGCTTGATGACGAGCTTGGAGGGTACTATGGTGTTAAATGCCGAGCTGTAGTTGATGAACAGCATTCTCACATAGGTATTCCTCTTGTCCAGATGGGTTAGGGCAGTGTGCAGAGTGGTTGAGATTGCATCGTCTGTGGACCTATTTGGGCGGTAAGCAAATTGGAGTGGGTCTAGGGTGTCAGGTAGGGTGGAGGTGATATGGTCTTTGAGTAGTCTCTTAAAGCACTTCATGATGACGGAAGTGGTCGTTTAGCTCAGTTACCTTAGCTTTCTTGGGAACAGGAACAATGGTGGCCCTCTTGAAGCATGTGGGAACAGCAGACTGAGATAGGGATTGATTGAATATGTCCGTAAACACACCAGCCAGCTGGTCTGCGCATGCTCTGAGGGCGCGTCTGGGGATGCCGTCTGGGCCTGCAGCCTTGCAAGGGTTACCACGTTTAAATGTTTTGCTCACCTCGGCTGCAGTGAAGGAGAGTCCGCATGTTTTCATTGCAGGCTGTGTCAGTGGCACTGTATTGTCCTCAAAGCGGGCAAAAAAGTTATTTAGTCTGCCTGGGAGCAAGACATCCTGGTCCGTGACTGGGCTGGTTTTCTTTTTGTAAACCGTGATTGACTGTAGACCCTGCCACATACCTCTTGTGTCTGAGCCGTTGAATTGAGATTCTACTTTGTCTCTATACTGACGCTTAGCTTGTTTGATTGCCTTGCGGAGGGAATAGCTGCACTGTTTGTATTCGGTCATGAGTGTGTATATGGTGTGTATATACAGTATAGTCTATTGAGTGTGCGTAGAGTCAATGCAAGATAGAGTCAGTGCAGATAGTTTGGCTACCATTAATTGACTATTTAGAAGTTTGGCTTTTAAACAGTGTTATGGCTTTGGGGTAGAAGCTGTCTCGGAGTCTGTTGGTCCTTTGATTCGATGCTCCGGAACAGTTTGCCAGACGGTAGCAGAGGGAACAGTCTATTGTTTGGGTGGCTGGTAATCATATCAATATTGTATTTCTGTTGTTTGCCTTTTTGTATTTGGTTTCTCCCATGTAGGGTGTGTTTCATCATTTATTAGAAACGTTAATGGTTATGCAACTTCTGTCTTTGTTTTCAGTAACGTGTGAATTGTGCAAAAGTATTGCTTTTAATCAAACTTTAAACCAAGTTTATAAAAACAAATATCTTAAAAGTTTCTCAAGTCATTTTGGGCATTTTTTAAACAACTCTGGATCTAGTTCTCTTGCGCTGTAAAATAAATACTACCTATTTTTGCACCTGATCTACCTCCTCCGTCTCAACTGCTGCTGAAACCACGACCAACTAAATAGACTGCTCGGTCCTCTCGGGGACCCAAAATAAATAGAGTACTGGAGTACTTCTTCAAGCCCCTCTTTCTCTGCTCTTTTCCAAATTCCCCTCCCTCATCTGCATCCATGTTTGTTGGTGATGGTACTGCAGGACAGAGTCTTCTTCACTTTGACAGTATTATTCAGCACACCGCTAACCAAGGCATAGCTAATGTGTGAACATGCTATGAGTGAAGGGGATTAGATACAAAAGCAAATATCAAATGGTGATCTTTCAAGACGTTGTGTTAGCTTACGGGATACAGGGGTGATGTGATATAGCAGGAATGTGGGGGAAATACATTTCTAAAGAACACAGATAACACACACACATTCAGCGTCTTTTCAACATCTTTTGCTCATAGGGACACCGTTCAAAAATAACAATCAAGCTTGAATTATGTCAATTCCTTTCAAATAACTCTAGACAGTACATGGGTGAATAGGTGTAATGGTTCTACTCTAAAGCCTATATGAGGACCTGATCACTAAAACCCTCAAGCAGAATGAAAATTGTAAGGGCTCTTTGCCACGGATGCGCCACTAGATAACACTTTGAGGGTGACATTCCATAGATGGAGAAATAGACCAAGCAGGACGTGTGGTAATGAAGGGCAATGAGGTCTGAAGATCCTCATTACCCACACCTAGGCACGGCCAACTAAGAATGGCAGGGCAGGAGGAGGCATAGATAAGGCCAGTGAAAGGAACAAATGGCTCCCAGAATAGAATAGCACCAGAGGATAGAGGGTGTTCACTCAGCCTGTACAGTATGTCAAGTATCTTCAATTCTCCATTGTTTGGGGCTACGGCTGGCATGTCAGAAAATTTACCCTGGTGTCTGGGTGTCTCTGTAGAGCGCTCCTGACAAGCTGAGGTAATTAATAACTGTCAACTCCACCTCCCCATCTCTGGATCCTTTGTCACGTTAACAACAAAAAAACTACTAATTAGCCTGACCGAGATGATCGCCAGAGATCAGCTAATTATATTGTAATATATATTTACATTCCAAAGTCATTAAAAGTGTCTTGACCTAGTGACAAGGACCTAGCGACTGAGATCTTGGGTTTAAGCATCACAAAACCCTTAATTACAGGCAACTAGTCTGGACTTCCTGGAAATCCAGGAAGCCAAATGCAACCTGGTGTCAAATGGTATGATATATACAGTGGGGCAAAAAAGTATTTAGTCAGCCACCAATTGTGCAAGTTCTCCCACTTAATTGTCATCATAGGTACACTTCAACTATGACAGACAAAATGAGAAGAAAAAAAAACATTTGCAAATTATGGTGGAAAATAAGTATTTGGTCACCTACAAACAAGCAAGATTTCTGGCTCTCACAGACCTGTAACTTCTTCTTTAAGAGGCTCCTCTGTCCTCCACTCGTTACCTGTATTAATGGCACCTGTTTGAACTTGTTATCAGTTTAAAAGACACCTGTCCACAACCTCAAACAGTCACACTCCAAACTCCACTATGGCCAAGACCAAAGAGCTGTCAAAGTACACCAGAAACAAAATTGTAGACCTGCACCAGGCTGGGAAGACTGAATCTGCAATAGGTAAGCAGCTTGATTTGAAGAAATCAACTGTGGGAGCAATTATTAGGAAATGGAAGACATACAGGACCACTGATAATCTACCTCGATCTGGGGCTCCACGCAAGATCTCAACCCGTGGGGTCAAAATTATCACAAGAACGGTGAGCAAAAATCCCATAACCACACGGGGGGACCTAGTGAATGACCTGCAGAGAGCTGGGACCAAAGTAACAAAGCCTACCATCAGTAACACACTACGCCGCCAGGGACTCAAATCCTGCTGAAGCCAGTACATGTCCAGGCCCGTCTGAAGTTTGCTAGAGAGCATTTGGATGATCCAGAAGAAGATTGGGAGAATGTCATATGGTCAGATGAAACCAAAATATAACTTTTTGGTAAAAGCTCAACTCGTCCTGTTTGGAGGACAAAGAATGCTGAGTTGCATCCAAAGAACACCATACCTACTGTGAAGCATGGGGGTGGAAACATCATGCTTTGGGGCTGTTTTTCTGCAAAGGGACCAGGACGACTGATCCTTGTAAAGGAAATAATGAATGGGGCCATGTATTGTGAGATTTTGAGTGAAAACCTCCTTCCATCAGCAATGGCATTGAAGATGAAACGTGGCTGGGTCTTTCAGCATGACAATGATCCCAAACACACCGCCCGGGCAACGAAGGAGGGCTTCGTAAGAAGCATTTCAAGGTCCTGGAGTGGCCTAGCCAGTCTCCAGATCTCAACCCCATAAAAAATCTTTGGAGGGAGTTGAAAGTCCGTGTTGCCCAGCAACAGCCCCAAAACATCACTGCTCTAGAGGAGATCTGCATGGAGGAATGGGCCAAAATACCAGCAACAGTGTGTGAAAATCTTGTGAAGACTTACAGAAAACATTTGACATCTGTCATTGCCAACAACGGGTATATAACAAAGTATTGAGATAAACTTTTGATATTGTCCAAATACTTATTTTCCACCATAATTTGCAAATAAATTCATAAAAAATCCTACAATGTGATTTTCTGGATTTTTTTTCTCATTTTGTCTGTCATAGTTGAAGTGTACCTATGATGAAAATTACAGGCCTCTCTCATCTTTTTAAGTGGGAGAACTTCCACAACTGGTGGCTGACTAAATACTTTTTTGCCCCACTGTATATCACACAGAATAATTTATTTGTTTTATACTCAAAACATAAACAATGTTAAGAGTGCTAATTAAAAGGGTATATACAGTTTATGTTCAATATTTATAATTAAAACTGACATTAGGTTCTCAATGTCCATTATTGATCATTGATTCCATGTTCTTTTTATGAACACACAGTAGCTAGTATGGAGCACAAGGCCATGTAGCTTTACCCTTGCTCAACACATCATGTCAGATGGATAGAAAGATGAAGGTAGCAACAGAGAGTCTGCATGGCGTGAGTCTGCATGGCAAAAGATTACCACAGGCATGCTAAATCCGTCAGATTAGCATAAGAAAGAGATCAATCCTGCTCAGAAAGTCTAACTTATGATTCAATTAACATCTCCTCCATTTGGTTTATTTTAGGCTTTTTAATTCCTTATAAACAGGCACGGTAGGGCTTAATAACGTGGCATCCTACATCACTGAATTCAATTATGCTCCTTTCATCACACAATTATAGTTTTTGTGAATCCACAGCTGTTGCTGCTTTCACCAGGCCATCACAAACAATATGGTAAAGCGTCCCTCTGTCTGAAGCACCTTTTGGGGATGTTTTTAATATTCTATACAGAAGTGAAATCTCCAAAGGTGAGATTTCCAACTGATTAATCTCTGTGGGTATATATTTTAAAAAATCCATTTGAATTTATATCAAAGCTTACCAAAATATTTTGTCTAGAAAAAAGGACGACTACAGAAACCAGACCTGCATGGTGTAAAATAAGCTGAGGCTCATTGCATTCTCCCACTCCTCTCTGCCTTCAGACTCAGAGCCAGTCAGGAGAAAATGAAAGATGAAAAAGGAATGTAATAGATCATTTGGCCAGTAAATTGCAGGTATTATGGGATCCATCTCCACTCAGAGGCATATGATTTAGAAAGACGCTAAGGTAAAGTAGCCTAGTGGTTAGAGCATTGGGCTAGTAACTGATAGGTTGCTAGATCAAATCCCTAATCTGACAAGGTAAAAATCTGTTGTTCTGCCCCTGAACAAGGCAGTCAACACACTGTTCTTAGGTTGTCATTACAAATAAGAATTTGTTCTTAACTGACTTGCCGAGTAAAGTAAAATCTTAGAAAATGTATTACAAATAAAAGTCTGACATATCACATTTACATACAGTTGAAGTTGGAAGTTTATACACACTAAGGTTGGAGTCATTAAAACTCGTTTTTCAACCACTCCACAAATTTCTTGTTAACAAACCATAGTTTTGGCAAGTCTGTTAGGACATCAACTTTGTGCATGACACAAGTAATTTTCCCAACAATTGTTTACAGACAGATTTAACTTGTAATTCACTGTATCACAATTCCAGTGGGTCAGAAGTTGACAATCACTAAGTTGACTGTGCCTTTAAACAGCTTGGAAAACTCCCGAAAATGATGTCATGGCTTTAGAAGCTTCTGATAGGCTAATTGACATCATTTGAGTCAATTGGAAGTGTATCTGTGGATGTATTTCAAGGCCTACCTTCAAACTCAGTGCCTCTTTGCTTGACATCATGGGAAAATCAACATAAATCAGCCAAGACCTCAGAAAAAAAATTGTAGACCTCCGCAAGTCTGGTTCATCCTTGGGAGCAATTTCCAAACTCCTGAAGGTACCATGTTCATCTGTACAAACAACAGTACGCAAGTATAAACACCACAGGACCACGCAGCCATCATACCACTCAGGAAGGAGACGTGTTCTGTCTCCTAGAGATGAACGTACTTTGGTGCGAAAAGTGCAAATCACTCCCACAACAACAGCAAAGGACCATGTGAAGATGCTGTAGGAAACAAGGACAAAAGTATCTATATCTACAGTAAAATGAGTCCTATATCGACAACCTGAAAGGCCGCTCAGCAAGGAAGAAGCCACTGCAAAACCGCCATAAAAAAAGCCAGAGTATGGTTTGCAACTGCACATGGGGACAAATATCATACTTTTTGGAGAAATGTCCTCTGGTCTGACGAAACATAAATAGAACTCTTTGGCTATAATGACCATTGTTATGTTTGGAGGAAAAGGGGGAGGCTTGCAAGTCAAAGAACACCATCCCAACTGTGAGCACGGGGGTGGCAGCATCATGTTGTGGGGGTGCTTTGCTGCAGACTGGTGCCCTTCACATAATAGATAGCATCATGAGGAATTGTGTGGATATATAGAAGCAACATCGCAAATGGGTCTAATGACCCCAAGCATACTTCCAAAGTTGTGACAAAATGGCTTAAGGACAACAATGTCAAATTTTGGAGTGACCATCAGAAAGCCCTGACCTCAAATCCTATAGAAAATGTGTGGGCAGAACTGAAAAAGCGTGTGCGAGCAAGGAGGCCTACAAACCTGACTCAGTTAAGCCAGCTCTGTCAGGAGGACTGGGCCACAATTGACCCAACTTATTGTGGGAAGCTTGTGGAAGGCTACCCGAAACGTTGACCCACTGGGAACGTGATGAATGAAATAAAAGCTGAAATAAATCATTCTCTCTACTATTATTCTGACATTTCACATTATTCAAAGAAAGTGGTGATCCTAACTGACCTAAGACAGGGAATTGATACTAGGATTAAATGTCAGGAATTGTGAAAAACTGAGTTTAAATGTATTTGGCTAAGGTGTATGTAAACTTCCGACTTCAACTGTAAGTGTTCAGACCATTTACTCAGTACTTTGTTGAAGCACGTTTGTCAGCAAATACAGACGCTACAAGCTTGGCAACCTGTATTTGAGGGACTTTCTCCCATTCCTTCTCTGAAGATCCTCTAAAGCTCTGTCTGGTTGGATCGGGAGCGTTGGATTGCGTCTCTCCAGAAATGTTAAATCAGGCTCAGGTCCAGGCTCTGGCTGGCTGGGCTACTCAAGGACATTCAGAGACTTGTCCCGAAGCCACTTCTCCATTGTCTTGGCTGTGTGCTTAGGGTCATTGTCCTATTGAAAGGTGAACCTTCGCTCCCGTCTGAGATCCTGAGTGCTCTGGAACAGGTTTTCATCAAGGATCTCTCTGTACTTTGTTCTGTTCATCTTTCCCTCGATCCTGACTAGTCTCCCAGTCCTTACTGCTGAAAAACATCCCCACAGCATGATGCTGCCACCACCATGCTTCACTGTAGGGATGATGCCAGGTTTCCTCCAGACGTGAAGCTTGGCATTCAGGCCAAATAGTTAAATCTTGATTCCCATGGTCTTAGAGTCTTTAGGTGCCTTTGGAAAACTCCAAGCGGGCTGTCATGTGCCTTTTACTGAGGACTGGCTTCCGTCTGGCCGCTCTACCATAAAGGCCTGATTGGTGGAGTGCTGTAGAGATGGTTGTCCTTCTGGAAAGAGAAGAAAGGATCTCTGCAGCTATGTCAGAGTGACCATCTGGTTCTTGGTCACCTCCCTAACCAAGAAAATTAAAGATGAAAACCGGAATATAATAGATATTTTGGCCAGTAAATTGCAGGTATTATGGGAGCCATCTCCACTCAGTGGCATTTGATTTAGAAAGACACGAAGGTAATAGCTTTGCAAATTTCCTCTGCCATTTGACAATGGCTCGCCGCACTGAAATGTGTGGGAAAAGGTCATAAGTCAATGACTATCCATCACAACATCAATCTCCCTTTATTCTCCTCTCAAATCTTAAATACCAAACATCGGTGGAAATCGGTGTTTCATTTCCCCTCCCCAGAAGCTCCAATCTGGCAGGTCAGGCTGCAGGGCCCGATGAGTCAGATGTCGCCCCAGAGTTCACACATTCCTTCAAGCTTGTTTGCTCTCAACAAAAGGGAAGTGCTTTCCCTGGTGGTCTCCTGTGTGTGTCAACCCAGGGAGGGGAGGGAAAGAGAATGGGAAGGAAGGGACTATCAGAGGGGCTTTCTGTCAGACTCAGCCTGTCCTTAAAGTCAGCTGCATTGCCATTACGGCGCTGTGGAAAATTAATACTGAATACAGTTCTGAAAATGTTATCTTCTGAATCTAGGCCTGATGGAGTTGTAATACAATATACTGTACTGACTTTATAGCTGACAACTGCAAGCTTGGTGCCCTTCTGTCATTTACAATGAATATATGTTGAAACAGACCCACCATTTCCTATCAATCAACTCTGCACATGAATCATTATAGGTTACATCTAACTATCCGAAGACTGAACCAGCCCTTGGGTAGTTAGTGCTCTGTCTGCTTTAAGAGGGCCCATCACAAAAGGTGTGCTGCTGTGCTAAACAGCAGGCATGGCCCATAGCTAAGTAGGGCGAGGGAGGGAATCATCTATTTGACACCCCATTGTTTGTCTCATCTCATCTCTCCTGCTGGGCTAGCAGCCTGTCTGTCTGTCCTTCAAAAGGTCCAGGCTCCCATTAATCACTCTTCTCCCCTGGGATAATTAGAGACCACAGTGATTTATCGGCCCTCCTTTTATTGTGTCAAAAACATATTTCCGCTAAATGCTAAAAGGCCAATGCCTGTTCGTTATTAAGTCTGTCAAATCATCATTAGGCGTCAAAAAGAGCCCCTTTCTGCCAAGTACAGAAGTAGAAGGAGGGGGGACATGAGGGCACGTTACAGAGGGGTCCAGCCATGGCTTTGGTGACGCATCCTCACAAACCACATGATCCAAACAAATTGGCTTCTGTCAAAGAGACCGAGAACAAGGCCTGATCAATGACTAGCTGAAGGAAAATGACAGTGGCAGATATCAGAGAGCAAGATGGGAGGGGCACTGGGATGTGGTGAACCTCAGCTTCATCGCCTAAGAACTGCAGGCGACAAGCAGGCGACCATAAATTCTGAGGGCTTAAGAGGAACGGCAGAAATACAATGATTTGAAGAAAAACAGCATTTCACCCTATTTCTTTGGAGCTGTTTATCTCCCTGACAAACTTTGAAATGCCTTTGGAAGTAAAAAGCAAGGCATCAGCCAGGTGCAAATTTCCTTTGATATATGGGAACGTTTGGCAAACACAATTTGTAAATTGTTAAGGTTTCCCTCTTTCCCACTATTGAGAGTGCACTGAGACAGGTGTCACGAGAGGAGATGATGACAAGTCGCTGTTCCTACATCCTGTGTTACACAGTACAGTGGGAACTGTTGCTCTAAGCTGCCTCAGTGAAACTATTACTGCTCTGCTAGAGCAGTGGCTTGAGAGGAATTGAGCAATAAGTGGCCAGAGACGTCAAACTCAGTTTGAGCTGTTTAAAGGTCCTTCCTATCAGCAGAAACACCAATTAACCCGACTTCCTGGCATAATGGCGCTCCAGAATCCCAAGCAAACAGCCCTGAATACAATTAAACACAGGCCTCTGTGTCTGCAGCCAGATAGAACATTTAAACAGCGGAACAAAGAGGGCCAAGTCACAGTGGACTGCCATCAAGCACAATAGGTGTCAAAGCCAGGCTAACTCCCTGCGATTATTCAAACATCAGGGAACAGCAGAGGATGAGTGTGAGTTACAATCATGCTATTTCAAATCTAGGGACTGCTGTGGCTCTGCCGTGTCAAGAGGCTGACCTGATTTTCAGCCTGGTTTTCTTGTCATCTTTTTTTATGAGGAAGGAGGTGGATAATTAGCCAAGATTATTATATGCCACTACACTGGTCAATCAGAACCAACCATTAGAAAGCCTGACAGCTTCAGAGGTAAAGTCGCTGCTAGCTATATATGAAGTCACAAATAGTCCTGAAATATACATGGAAAATATGCTCCTTACATTTGTTATAATCTCCAGCAAAAAAATGATTTGACCCCTACAAGATTTGGCCCTTAATCTTTCATTAGTCTAAATGTTTTTGCTGTTTTTCTCTGTGGTTGTTTTTTTGTGCTAAGGCTTCCGATTGCGCTCTTTATGGAGTAGTACTGGAGGGAGATGGCATATGTGACCTTGACCATTGCCTGTCCAATATTATTGGAATTCTCACCTGCGACCCTGACTAGAACAGAATTTACTGCTCCCACAAAATGAACCCTGATGCAATGCCTGTAGTGACTGGGTCCTGTGCTGCCTGCAACGGACAGACAGATTATTCAAGCTGAATGCATAGAGACGATCCTGCTGTTTTAAAGGTTATGCTACAATTACTGTAGCTAGAAGGTGGAAGAAAGCAGCATACAGTGCCTTTGGAAAGTATTCAGACCCCTTGACTTTTTCCACATTTTGTTACGTTAAAGCCTTATTCTAAAATTAAAAAATTAAAAAATTCTTCAATAATCTACACACAATACCCCATAATGACAAAGCAAAAACTGTTTTTTAAAAACATTTTAGCTAATTAATTAAAAACGGAAATAATGCATTTAAATAAGTATTCGGCCTCTTTACTCAGTACTTTGTTGAAGCACCTGTGGCAGCGATTACAGCCATGAGTCTTCTTTGGTATGACACTACAAGCTTGGCACAGCTGTATTTGGGGAGTTTCTCCCATTCTTCTCTGCAGATCCTCTCAAGCTCTGTCAGGTTGGATAGGGAGCGTTGCTGCAAAGCTATTTTCAGGTCTCTACAGAGATGTTCTATCAGTACAGGAACTCTCTGTACTTTGCTCCGGTCTGAATACTTTCCAAAGGTACTGTATAGGGCAGGTATACCACATTTAAGAGCAAACAAATGTATAATTACTAACACAGAAGAGTTGAACCATAGAACGTATATATAAATGGATCAGGAAGTCGGTTTAAGTTTGTTAAGTTTGTTAAGATGGCATCTAATGGGGGGGATTCTCAAGACATAACATGCTCAGTTTGAGCTACTCCAAAGTCACATTGCAGGATGGTACCAGTGGCGACCGACTGCCCCCTCTCATTGAGTAGCTCAAGTGGAAGACAGACATGGGCATTGCAGGTAGCAACTAAACTTTCCTAATAACTTATTCTGTGTGTGATTTTAAAATAGTCAGTTCAAGGATTTACGTCTGGTGTAATAGAATCAATTATTGGTACCCTGATTGTCTTCTAAAAATATATACAGTAGCAGTTAAAAGTTTGGACAACAACTACTCAATCAAGGGATTTTCTTTATTTTTACTATTTTCTACATTGTAGAATAATAGTGAAGACATGAAAACTATGGAATCATGTAGTAACCAAAAAAGTGTTATAAAAATCAAAATGTATCTTATATTTGAGGTTCTTCAAAGTAGCCACCCTTTGTCTTGATGACAAATTTGTAAACTCTTGGCATTCTCTCAACCAGCTTCATGAGGTGGTCACCTGGAATGCATTTCCATTAACAGGTGTGCCTTGTTAAAAGTGTGGTATTTCTTTCCTTCTTAATGCATTTGAGCCAATCAGTTGTGTTGCGACAAGGTAGGGGTGGTATACAGAAGCCCTATTTGGTAAAAGCAAATATTATGGCAAGAACAGCTCAGAAATGACAGTCCATCATTACTTTAAGACATGAAGCTCAGACAATCCGGAAAATGTCAAAAACTTTGAAAGGTTCTTCAAGTGCGGTCAAAAAAACCATCAAGTGCTATGATGAAACTGGCTCTCATGAGGACAGCCAGAGGAAAGGAAAACCCAGAGTTTCCTCTGCTGCAGAGGATAAGTTCATTAGAGTTAACTGCACCTCAGAAATTGCAGCCCAAATAAATGTTTCACAAAGTTGAAGTAACAGACACATCTCAACGTCATCTGTTCAGAGGAGACTGTGTGAATCAGGCCTTCATGGTTGAATTGCTTCAAAGAAACCATTATTAAAGGACACAAATAAGAAGAAGATATTTGCCTGGGCCAAGAAACACGAGCAATGGACATTAGACTGGTGGAAATCTGTACTCTGATGAGTCCAGATTTAGATCTTAGATTTTTGGTTCCAACCTCCTTGTCTTTGTGAGACTGTCAGTGATGTATTTCGAATTAAAGGCACATTTAACCAGCATGGCTAGCATCACATTCTGCAGTGATACGCCATCCCATCTGGTTTGTGCTTAGTGGGACTGTAATTTGTTTTTCAACAGGAGAATGACCCAACACACTTCCAGGCTGTGTATGGCTATTTGACCAAGAAGGAGAGTGATGGAGTGCTACTTCAGATGACCTGGCCTCCACAATCACCCGACCTCAACCCAATTGAGATGGTTTGTGATGGGTTGGACTGCAGAGTGAAGGAAAAGCAGCCAACAAGTGCTCAGCATATGTGGGAAATCCATCAAGACTGTTGGAAAAGCATTCCAGGTGAAGCTGGTTGAGACCGTGCCAAGAGTGTGCAAAGATCCCATCAAGACAAAGGGTGGCTACTTTGAAGAATTTAAAATATATTTTGGAGTTTGTCTAACACCTTTTGGTTACTACATGATTCCATATGTGTTATTTCATAGTTTTGATGTCTTCACTATTATTCTACAATGTATATAAATATTAGTATTAAAAAATAAAATAATAATCCTTGAATGAGTAGGTGTGTCCAAACTTTTGACTGGTACTGTATATACGTATTTACATGAATATTGACCACGAATGATTGCCATTTTTTCGCATTGACTTTAATGGGGAATCCTGCTTTCTGGATACAACAACCTGCAGTATCACGGTCAGCCTTGAACAGACAAATTCCTATATTATATGAAAATAATGTAACTTCATTATACGCTAGGGGTCTTCAACCTTTACTTGCCCAGGGACCCCGCTCACAGGCAAACTGGCATGTCTAACATTAACTTCTTTGGGCTTAGATCTCTTACACAAAGACACTGATACACTCAGCTTCTACGATCACCCACAAACATAAAATAGACAACAAAGCATGACATCCTAGCTTCGGGAGCAATTTAAGTAGGATGATCCAAAGTCAGTCCCACAAGAAAAGGAGCAAAACTCACACTTTAAAAGGTGCTCCATCTATATAGAGTCGATCACTGTCTCGATAAAGTCAGGCATGTGATTGACGCAGTGGGGGACATGCTTTAAAACCTTTGGGAAGTATGCTAAGGCAGGGGACTTCAACCTTTTCTTTCCCAGGCAACCCAGCGACCCAGGGGCCCCCATTATATCTTAGAATCCATTTTTTTAAATGCACATCTTGTCTTATTATCAGGTGAATGATAATGGCAAGACAAAGTATGCCTAATCAACATTTAAAAATTAATAGATATGGTTGATATTTTTTATTTATTTGAACTCCCCACAATATAATTGGAATAGGAAGTGTAAACTCCTAGCAGCTGTTAAGCTGGTTAAACAAAGTTCAGACACGTGTTGGCAAAAATGTCCAAGTCAAGAAAGCTCACGAACAGAATGTGGCATATGCTGCGCCTGGTACTTGCGGGTGCTTTTTCAAAGCCTATGTCATATACTCCAGTGAGTGTAATTAACTCTCAACATTAGGAGTAGAGATAGAAGATACTCTCCTCTATTCTACTGTATATACACTGCCTTCTGAAAATATGCAGACCTTTTCACTTTTTCTACATTTTGTTTTCTTAAAGCCTTATTCTAAAATGTATTAAATATATTTTTTCTCTCATCAATCTACATACAATAACCCATAATGACAAAACGAAAACTGATTTTTTTAAACATATTTTGCTGATTTATAATTTTAAAAACTGAAAAATTAAATGTACATACTGTAAGTATTCAGACTCAATACTTTGTTGAAGCACCTTTGGCAGCAACTACAGCCTCAAGTCTTCTTGGGTATGAAGCATTGCACACCTGTATTTGGGGAGTTTCTCCCATTATTCTCTGCAGATCCTCTCAAGCTCTGTTAGGTTGGATGGGGATCATTGCTCTCCAAAGATGTTCGATCAGGTTCAAGTCTGGGCTCTGGCTCGGGTACTCAAGGACATTCAGAGACTTGTCCTGAAGCCACTCCTGCGTTGTCTTGGCTGTGTGCTTAGGGTCGTTGTCCTGTTGGAAGGTGAACCTTTGCCCCAGTCTGAGGCCCTGAGCGCTCTGGAGCAAGTTTTCATCAAGGGTCTCTCTGTACTATGCTCCGTTCATCTTTCCCTCGATCCTGACTAGTCTCCAAGTCCCTGCCACTGAAAGACATCCCCACAGTATGATGCTGCCACCACCATGCTTCACCATAGGGATGGTGCCAGATTTCCTCTAGATGCTTGGCATTCAGGCCAAAGAATTCAATATTGGTTTCATCAGACCTGAGTATCTTGTTTTTTTAAAACTATTTTGTAGAATAATAGTGAAGACATCAAAACCTAAAAAGTGTTTGTCATGACTTCCACCGAAGGTGGCTCCTCTTTCTGTTTGGGCGGCACTCGGCGGTCCTCGTCATCGGTCTACTAGCTGCCACTGATTCCCTTTTCCTTTTCTGTTGGTTATGTCTTTATTGGTTTCACCTGTTTCTTGTTTGGGGTTTTTGTTCAGGGCTATTTAAGCCGTCTATGCCCGCCTGCTTTTGTGTGTGCTTATTTTCTGCTGTGTTTGGATGGTTGCGTTTGTTTATTTGTTGGACTGTTTTGGTGTCTTGTTTTGGGTAGGTCAGTATTTGTCGCCTATTGTTTTGGCATGACCTTGTTCTGTCCGGAATAAATTACGGAAACCCAAAACCCTCTGCTCCCTGCGCCTGACTCCGCACCCACCACTCCTAACTCCCTAACAGTGTTATACAAATCAAAATAGATTTTAGATTCCTCAAAGTCGCCTCCGTTTGCCTTGATGACAGCTTTGCACACTCTTGGCATTCTTTCAACCAGCTTCATGAGGAATGCTTTTCCAAAAGTATTGAAGGAGTTACCACATATGCTGAGCACTTATTGGCTGATTTCCCTTCACTCTGCCATCCAACTCATCCCAAACAATCTTAATTGGGTTGAGATTGGGTGATTGTGGAGGCCACTCCATCACTGTGCAGCATTCCATCACTCTCCTTCTTCGTCAAATAGCCCTTACACAGCCTGGAGGTGTGTTTAGGGTCATTGTCCTGTCAACCTGGCCTCCACAATGACCCGAACACAACCCAGTTGAGATGGTTTGGGATGAGTTGGACTGCAGAGTGAAGGAAAAGCAGCGAACAAGTGCTCATTATATGTGGGAACTCCTTCAGGACTGTTGGAAAAGCATTCCACATGAATCTTGTTGAGTAGAATGACAAGAGTGTGCAAAGCTATCATCAAGGCAAAGGGTGGCTACTTCGGAGTATCTCAAGTATAAAATATAGTTTGATTTGTTTAACACTTTTTTGGTTACTACATGTGTTATTTTATAGTTTTGATGTCTTCACTATTATTCTACAATGTAGAAAATAGTACAAATAAAGAAAAACCCTTGAATGAGTAGGTGTTCTAAAAATGTCAAACTGTTTTTGCTTTGTCAGTATGGGGTATTGTGTGTAGATTTATGAGGAATTGTGTATTTTTTAAATCCATTTTAGAATAAGGCTGTAACGTAACAAAATCTGGAAAAAGTAAATGGGTCTGAATACTTTCCGAATGCACTATATTTTCACATTTTATAGATCTGTCATAGTTTTGGTTTCATGCATTGTCATGTACTAATTATTGGTTATTTTGAGTTGCCAAACTCTAAAATCATACACATTTATGTTTTTTCCCCTCTGCCCCTTTTTGATAAGATTGTCTACTTGTTGAATGAATATTAATGGAGAAACGGTTTCTTTGCCAGCGGGTCCAGCAGTTCCAATCTATCAAGAACTCTCTCTGGTGACTTCAAACGCCTGCTTTCATCCTGGGTGAATATCTTTGGATCCATTATTGACAAACATATAGGCTGAAAGGCATTAAGGTACATCTAATGTTGGAGTATGCCGCCATTCTTGTTGTTCAATTTGAAAGCAGAAGATGGAGGGGATTTGACTTGTACAGTGTCCTCATTAAATATCTCTATTGAAAATAAATGGATGCAAATACTCTGCCCTGGATTTACTTTAGCTTACTTATAAGACATCTTGCTTGTTATTTTTTGCTTTAAATGATCTATTGTGTCCACGTACAATTCTGCTGTAAGCAGACTGCACAGTTGACACAGAATATTAACAGCGATCTGATACTGAAGCTCCCCCTACCCCCCTCACTCCCTCCCTGCCACTGCCCGACTGCCACAGGGATTGATGGTTCTGCCCGGTCATTATTATTCAAGGTGAACTCCTCATAGTTTCAACTGCTTGTGGACCTTCAGGCTTTTCCTGATTTCTCCAAGTCTGCCTGTTTACTGATCGTCTCAATGTACTCCTCCACCCCGGCGTTGTTCATCACCTTTGCCTTTGCCTTTCGCTTGGCTGCAAGATCAGTGGAGAAGCCACCTGCCAGAGTACATGTTACATTTCCACCTGCGTGCACACATTATGAACTCTCTGTGATTAAATGACCCCTGGTATAACAACAATGCACACTGTCGCCGTCAGGGGACAGACAATGTGGCAAGTCGCTGAACCAGTGAAAAGAAAATGACTGTGGCCCATTTCCTGGTTTCCAATATGCTTAATGACGGGAGTGAAGAGTTATTGACAGCTCTCATCTAATTAGAGGCACTGAGGTGTCTATTGCAGCCTTGGCAATGACAGCAGATAAAGAGGACCATTGATTTTGCTGTGGTGGACTGTATCTGGACACTTCAGGGTGTATTGGTGTGTGTGTACTGTATATGAGTGTGTAAGAGATGGCGAGGCAGGGGAGAAAGTGATCTGCTTTGACTGGCAGAAGCCTTAAATTCCAATAAGTCACACTTCCGCGGATTGGTGAAACTAATTACTGGCTTTAACTCCAGGTCAATAACGAAATGTTTGGTGGAGAGTGGGAGCATGGGAGACCTGGGAGCTGGGTAATTTGTGGCTTGGTCTCCGACGCATTCAAGTCCCCCTGTACCATTCTTGACCAGTCCTGACTTTGGTTTGAAATTAAACATTAAAACAGGTGGACACAGGGTGACAGAACTTAATTATTTCAAATCCCCAAGGACTTCATTTTTAATAGGCATCTCAAAGCCGCCTCGACAACTACTGGGGTTAAACATTTATTAATGACACCCTCTGGTATGGAGCACCTCAGTAGAACGTGGCTCCTGGCTAATAATTTATGGTAGACTGTATGTGCAAATGACATCTTATTACTTTTTATTCCAGCACTAACCTCTCTGTAATTTAAACATAATTGTTAGGGGGCCATAAATATTACAAATGTTTTCAAGAGAATGAGAGTGTGCCAATGACCTTTCTCCTGCTCATGTGTGACTACAGTAAACAGAAAGACTGTAGGATGAGTTGAATACTAGATGTAGCAGCTGGGAGGTAAAATTAGAGCCCAGTGATTAACACACTCTGGGTCAGATATTCTGTTTCCATTGTCAAATCAAGGTGAAACCTGCATTTACTTAGATTCTCCTGCATGGTGGCCATCTGCAACAGCTTGTCACTCAGACCTTCTCTCTGTCCCCCCCCCCCCCCTCCCCTAAGTGCAGCATGCAGTCTGTTTCATCCAACGCTCCCCAATTTAGAGTAAACTGTAATTAAAGTGACTTGGCAGTCGGCTAAAACCAAATGTCATACTCCCTCATCACAAGAATGGGTGTGCAGTTGGTAGCCAGAAAAAAGCCTGATGCTGTGGACTTATGTAAATGCCATCCTGACAGCTATTACATGTGTTCAAACTGATGTACAACTATCAATGGCAATTGGTTAATGTATATTGACACATTTCTGGGCTATAGTGCAAATAGAAAAAACACATCTCCTCTGTCAGGTAGAGTACAAGGTATCCTTAGTATACAATCCTAGGTATCCATAATTCAAGGCCTGAATAAAGCCTATTAATTCAGTAAAAGGTTCCCTGTTGGGTTTTATCAGTCACGGAGCCAACAAACATGCCGCTTTTCAATTATCTTTAAATCAAGTTCAAAAGGTTTCATCATAGGTTGCCATTGGCATTGCCATTCTGCTTGAGTGAAACCTCCCAGTCTTCTGACACAAAGCGGACTTGTCCTTTTGCAATTAGTGGATTGTAAGTCAAGGAAGATGATGTTCAACAGCTTCCCAATGTAGATAAATAAATGGTCAAATAAGGCACACAGCAGCTCTGAACTAAAGTGTGGCCTGGCCCTTTAAAATGGGCCGCAGTGAATTGGCATTTCAGAATTTATCACAGCTGCCACCGACCAAGTCGGTCCAAACATTATATCACCCACTGGCTCTGGCTCTGGCTCTCTCTCTCTCTCTCTCTCTCTCTCTCTCTCTCTCTCTCTCCTTCACTGCAGCATTGCACATCCGGGCCTGTGTTTTCTTAAAGAGCCTCTATTCAACCCTGCTCTGAATTCCAAGGAATAGGCCATGAGATCACAAAAAAATGAAGTGACAGGATCAAAGCCTACTGCTCTGAACATGTTAGCATGTGTAAAAGTGCAAGGGTTTGCAAGGGTTTGCGTGTCTGTCCATCAACACTATAACTATTGACACTGCTTGCATGAAGGAAAACAAACACTTCCCTCTCTACTCACTGCAATGTCATTGTTGAATGTTCTCCATCATCATTGTAACAAATGGCCTCATGCATTACATAGTGTAAGGACATTTTTGCAAATGCCCATAAAGAATGGCTGCAAATATGAAATTGAAACTACAGCAAAAAGCTGTTACTTCTCGGCAGCAATATGTGTTGTTCCAACAGCATATTTGAAATGCAATTAATTTCATACAGCAGCAAAATATAATTTCTGAGAAATGAACAGAACAGAAAGCAATATTAGGTTTGTTGTTTGCCATTGTTTCCCGACTACATGAGGAGTTGTATAATGAGTCTAGCCTATTTACTCCAGTTTAATGCCCTTTATTAAAGATTCAAAACATAAGATACTCATCTATATTTCTCATAATACAGTTGTCATTCATAGTTATCTGTAGTTATCAACACTGGCACCTTGGAATGCCATCTGTACCGAGCTCTGAGCCTTACAACAATAGTACATGTTTCAGCCACCATTCTTCCTGCTGCAGCATAAAAGATCAGGGGAGAATTTCCAATCAACGTTTTCATACCTCAGTTGATGGAAACTCAGGGAGAGAGCATGGAGCCTTCGGAACCAAGTGAGATATTACCTTTTCAGATTGAAAAGTGCCTCTCAGTATTGAAATCATGATCGATCAATTGAAAATTAACGGATTCGATTTCCCACAAAGATTGTCTGGAGGCACCTGGCTAAATCCCCATGACTCACATACTTATAACACACCACAGCGGATAAAACCATGTGTATGTGCACACATATCATACCCTGCAGTCCATGTGCATACATATCATACCCTGCAGTCCATGTGCACACATATCATACACTGCAGTCCATGTGCACACATATCATACCCTGCAGTACATGTGGACACTTATCATGCCCTGCAGTCCATGTGCACACATATCATACCCTGCAGTCCATGTGCACACATATCATACCCTGCAGTCCATGTGCACACATATCATACCCTGCAGTCCATGTGCACACATATCATACCCTGCAGTCCATGTGCACACATATCATACCCTGCAGTCCATGTGCACACATATCATACAGTCATGTGCATATCATACCCTGCAGTCCATATCATACCCTGCAGTCATGTGCACATATCATACCCTGCAGTCCATGTGCACACATATCATACACTGCAGTCCATGTGCACACATATCATACCCTGCAGTCCATGTACACACATATCATACCCTGCAGTCCATGTGCACACATATCATACCCTGCAGTCCATGTGGACACATATCATGCCCTGCAGTCCATGTGCACACATATCATACCCTGCAGTCCATGTGCACACATATCATACCCTGCAGTCCATGTGCCACATATCATACCCTGCAGTCCATGTGGACACATATCATTCCCTGTAGTCCATGTGCACACATATCATACCCTGCAGTCCATGTGCACACATATCGTACCCTGCAGTCCATGTGCACACATATCATACCCTGCAGTCCATGTGCACACATATCATACCCTGCAGTCCATGTGCACACATATCATACCTTGCAGTCCACATGCACAGATATCATACCCTGCAGTCCATGTGCACACATATCATACCCTGCAGTTCATGTGCAAACACATCATACCCTGCAGTCCTCCGAGAGACTCCAATCCAACATGAATAACATATAGGATCTTTCCACACTCTACCAAGCTATAATTCCTTCACTCACGGCCTGATTTTTATTCTGCAAGCTGCATTTCAAAATGCTGAGCCCACCATTGTAAACTTCTGTTAAAATGTAATGCACTTAGCACAAACTACAGGGGATTTTTACAATCGCCACTAGAATAATTGATCTCTGATTTCCTGAGAGAGAGCAAGGCAATTTGTAAGTGTTCAGAAAAGTCTACACATGCACACCCACGTCCTGCACAAACACATACACACAAGTCTGGTGCTTTCTCTCTCTCTTACAGACAAAAGGCTGAAATGCATGGTAACACCAATATGTCCAACCACACACACACACACACACACACACACACACACACACACACACACACACACACACACACACACACACACACACACACACACACACACACACACACACAGACAATCATACACATTCCCTCACCCACACATACTATAGTACTTCAGCCCACATGAACAAAGTTACAGCACACCTCAAAAACAGACAGAAATTTAGCCCAGGTTTTACAGACAGCTTCTCTCCGGAGACACAGTGGGGAGAATGCTGGAAATGTATTGAAGCTGTAAAAATCTATTCCTGCCTCTGTGTGAGGCCCTGCACCTCCCCCAGGAGCCCCCTTCAACCATTACAAAACTGGGACGAGGCCTCATAAATGGAAAGAGGACTGAGGGAGGTGGGGGAGGGGGGTTCTGTGTCAACTGAGAAGTACCAAGTAGTGCTAAGGGCAACTATGTACCCCGCTGGAGCGACCAATGCTATGTGTAAAACTGCCATCATCATAACACTACTAACTACACTGGGTTTCAGTTATTTGGAGTACTGCAGACTTACTACAGATGTAGGATCTTCATTTGAGACAGTTTGCTACAGTGGGAAAATAATCCTGCAGCAACAGGAAATGTGAATTATTATGTGGATTATAATTAATGGACATTTTTAGTAGGGGTTGATACATTTTTCACTAGGGCAAATCAAGTCTGAAATTTAAATGTGGAAGTTACTAACTTTGGAAGCTTTTTTAAAACTCATGCAGCAGAAGTGAACATTTCCTGCTTTGCAGGAAAATTCTCCGCTGTGTGTTATTGTAACAAATGAACAGCGGCTCATAGAATCCATGTTCAAACCGATTCTAGAGCTGGCAGAAAGAGCTTCATTTAAGCTTCACCAACTTTCCCCAACTACACAGATTCATTCTAAATCAGCTCTGTAGTATACTCTTCGAAAAAAGGGTTCCCAACAGGTTTCCCCTCTGTGGAAACGGTTCTGTATGGAACCTAAAAGAGTTTTACCTGGAACCAAGAGGGTTCTTCCAAGGGTTCTCCTATGGGGACAACCAAAGAAATATTTTCGGTTCTATATAGCACCTTTTCTTTCGAAGAGTGTACCCTCAATGTCGACGCAAATTCCAAGAACAAGCTAACTAATATCTTAGTGGATGGGTAGTATGTGTTCATGTCC